>NW_008796042.1:754528-809577 GCF_000699145.1 Aptenodytes forsteri
GTTCCCCCGGCCCGGTTCCCTTCAGCCGCCCCGCCGGCTCGTCTCCCCAGCAATTACGCATTTCATTAAAAAAAGCTTCATTAAGGCCGGCGGGCCGAAGGGCAGGGGAAGCGGCGCCCTGCCTGGTGTTTCGTTTCCAGGGTTATCTCGGCCGAGCCTTTTAGCACCGAGCTCCAGGTGCAAACCCAGACACCATCCACTTCACGCTTCGACGACTAAAAACGTGACAGAAAATGTGGCAGTTACATCCCCGCTTGCGCAGTGCCTTCCCTCCCCGAGAAGCCCGCTGTGCCACCCCAGCACATGCGGGGGGAAACAAGCTTGTTGGGCGCTGAAATGGGGCTGCCTTTGGGGTGGAAAATGGCAGCTGCCCAGCAGCACGTGGTGGTGATTCTCCTCTCAAAAGCTGTAAGGGATGCGGTGTCGCGTTCAGCTACCGTGAGGGATTAAATGTCGTCTGTAAGTCGACCCATAACTTCAGTTCGTCCTTCCTCAGAAGTCAGGTGAAAGGGGAGGAAGGCAGCGTGGCTCCCAAGGGTCACCGGCCATAGGTGAAGCTCAGCGCTCTCCAAAAGACTGCTAAGTCCTGCGTCTGCTGGAGCTCCAGGGAGGGAAACGGCTCAGGCATCTGCTTCCTCAGTTCAATAACCAACAGAAGACCCTCCACTGGGTTTTGCCATAACAAGCATCTATATAATACTTTTTTTTAAACTGGCCTTTTTATCACCTGATCTAAACCATCAACAGTCTTATATACCCATGAAGATGAAATACACGACACAATTAAACGAAAGCCCAGAGTTGCTCAACTATATATAAACTCACTGGTGCGAAGCTAGAGAGGACAGTGACTCCCGCCCCGTCCGAGTGAAAAGGCAGAGCGGACGGGCTGTGGGGCTGGGAAGAGTCTGCTTTCTGTCGGTGACCCTGGGAAGGGGATCCACCGGCTTGGGCAACAGCCTTTCAAAGGAAGAAACTCTCCTGCCAGCTCTGGGCGAATGAAGAAATATGCAGAGAATTTAATTCTAAAAGCTTTTTACACAGAAACCCTCCAAGAAATATTGTTAGGAACTACTAAAAGTATAAGTGAGCTTGTGATGGGTAGAAGATAGGATTTAACTGAGAAGATGGGGACAAGGAAAGGGTTCACATCCCGTGCTGGGGTACACCCTTGATATGACAAGAGCCCTGTGCAAGGATCTGGGGTGCTGCTGTCCTTGTCTACTAAAGCTTTCGTTGAACAAGTTGCCGCAGTGCCTCTGTGGTGGGAGCCCACTCCGAAGCTGTGGCACACCGGCAGGTTTACAGTGCGGGCAAGGTATTTACTTCTGGCTCTCCGCTGAACTCGTGGAAATCGGGATTGAAGCTGGGGGTGGGGGACGCCTGATGATGGCAATAAAAATAAATCCCTATTGCCGGGGTAGGTGGACCAGATCAGATCGCGCTTCCTATAGGGGTTGGAGACACATCAGCCAAGTTCATCCTGAACATACATTAACCGTTTATAGCGTTGCAGAGGGAAAAGGGAGAAAGCAAAGAGTTAAAGGGATGTTAGCTCCTTGGACTTTGGCACCACTTGGTAGGGAAGTGAACTAAAGAACCACTGCCAGAGATATGATGGGTGTGGATATTTCACTTATTTACTTATGTTACTGTGTTTTCCTCAGCCAATAATAAAGTCTTTCCTTGTTTTAATTGCGGACCAAGTGTTTGCAAACACGGAAGGATACCTAGCAAAGGCACTCACTTTCCCTATGTTTCTGGTTTTAAAGCCGAACCCTTGTTTCTGTCAGCACCACTTCACAGAAGTTGCACATCAAGCCAGTTCTTTTCAGCATGCTTTCAGCTAGAGTGAGGCTACAAGAGGCACATAACACATTTTTCTATTAAAACCGTGCTATGTAAGCTGCAGTTGAACATAAAAAACATGAATTATTTGTTCTCTACTTATTTGATAGCCTGTCCAAAAATATAGAGGTGGTCCCCACGACAACTGGTGATACGCCCACTGGGCTGTAGTCAGCTGTCCTGTCACAGAAGCTGTGAGGAACAGGTAACACCAACAATGACTAGCGGCATTTTTATTTGCTGGGGATTATCTATGTACCAGATTAGTAATTCTCACAATAACCCCATGGGATGTAAAAATATTTTCTCTGTTTTATAAGAAAGACTGCAAGAGAGACTTTAGTCCAGAATATTTAGAAAACCAACAGAAGAACTTAGTGTAACACTCAGAAACTCCTTCCCTCTTGTATGTTCTGTCACTAAGACAGACCGTGTCCTAAAAATACACCCAAGTTGTGCAAACATAACGCAGTGTCTTTCATAATTATCATGTGTTTGTTTCACCCCCTTCTTATTTTAATAATATCACAATAATATTTGCTTTTTATTGCTTAGCTTTACAAATGTTTACAGTACCTAAAAAGTAACTAACGATAATAAGGAATTTATATCTTACAATAAATTAAGCAAGCTGATAGCAGCACAGCTAGAATAGTGGGGAATGAGGAGGATACAGTTGAAACAATATAGTTTATGTATTAACAACATGTGTGTTGAGTGTTGCAATACTTAATGTTGGTATAATAAAGTGAACAGCCTTTTCTCTCCAGGGACATGAGATTTGTTGTTTTGGGTGAAATATTGCAGATACTGGCTTTTGGCACGCAAACCATTTCTAAAGTCATAGAATCACAGAATCATTTAGATTAAGATCATCAAGTCCAATATTAACCTAGCACTGCCAAGTCCACCACTAAGCCGTGTCCCTCAGTGCCACGTCTACACGTCCACGTCTTCTAAATACCTCCAGGGATGGTGACTCCACCACTTCCCTGGGCAGCCTGTTCCAATGCTTGACAACCCTTTCAGTGAAGAAATTTTTCCTAATATCCAGTCTAAACCTCCCCTGGCACAACTGGAAGCCGTTTCCTTTCATCCTATCACTTGTTATTTGGGGAAAAGAGCCGACACCCAAGTCGAGGGGGATCCCATACACTTCCCCTACAGATGAATAAATGCTTGCAACTGGTAGATCTGTTACGTGCTTAGGGATAAGTACTCAAGAATGGCCTTTATATGTTGACAAAATTTTGCATCCAGGCTTTTCCGTTCTCTGAAACTTCAGTTTGTAGGCATACGTTGTTTTTACTGACATAGCAGTTCATCTCCTGAGGAAAATTTGGGCAGTACTCTATGCAAAAACAGTACCAGCACCCAATTTAGAGAACGTGTGTTTAGGCACATGATGGTACCATTTGGAAAGGGGTCCTACAGGTGTCATCTGAACTATAGTAATAACTTAGGTTATTATAAGAGATTATAGGTAACTACAGACAGAGCACACATTGGTTGCACTCTAGGTTGATACTCAAGACTTGCATGTGTGAAGTGAACAAAACTTGTTCTAGTATCTGTAGCGTTGTAGTTTCACATCAATCTTACTACTGGGGCCAACTTAATCCCAGCGGACAGAGAGGTCTCTTCACTGAAACTAATGACTATCGCAGAACTGGATTAGTCTCAGTACCTATAATAATGCATTTAGTTACATGCCTTAATGTTTTTAAAGACTTGTAAACCTATTATTCTTTTCCTCTCTGTCTTGCCAAGACCTATTTCTCCTGTGAGGTCTACAGACAAGTCCAAGTACAAGCACTAAATGGTATCTGGCAAAATTGATGCTTATTATTTACCTAATCCCAAAACAATGATCATAAATGTGTATGCATATATAGATATTGTAAATATGGAATTATCTTTCTCTTCCCTCGTGCTTCTTTTATTGGTCTTTGGAGTCTTATTTATAGTCTTAACGATTTTCTGTGAATGGCTGAACTGACTAATTTTACCTCAGAGACAAATTGCATCATACTGATCTCACTTCACTCGTTCTGTATCGGCCTCACTCCCCTGGTTTTAGTCTTCATTTAAAACTAATGAGAACATGGCCACCACCAGGATACAATTTTCTGAGAAGATGTGAAGTGCTTTTGGCCCTACTGAAGTGTCCAGGGGTGCTGTGCTCTGAACAGAAACAAGATAGCCTCCCAGTTTAAGGAAGAGGAGAGGAAGCAGTGAAATTACATTTATAACTGCGTGAAATTGCTATTATTTTGAATCCTACTTTCATGATGCAAACTAGGAATTGACCAAAATCATGTCTCATGCTGGCATCCAAACAGGACCCTGTTTGCACTCTGACAATGCTGTTTTATCTCTTAATATGTCGTTTTTTCCTGCAAAAGTGGGACCAAGTCTGCCAAAGCTCCTAGGGATGCTATAAAGCTTAATTAGTGTCTGTGTAGCAATCTGAGATTCTTTTTACTTTACTTGCTTCAGTAACATAAATCTAAGACTGTTCTTTTATTTTCTTTTCTCTCTTGTTTTTGTAGTCTATAATGTTTGCAACTTTTCAAGCCTTTAGTGCCTCCATAGTCCAGTTCTCTCCTGTGAATTCCTCTATCTACACTGAAGTTTTCTTCCACTGTCTCCTGAATCTGTTGCCCGTGTCATGCCACCTTCAAAAGTATCCTCAAGGTACTTCAGTCCCTTAAATGAAGCTATTTAATGAGGTAGAACTCTTCCTCAGGTCAAGTGGCTTTTCAAACTGAAGAGTTCTCAGGAAGACCATGTATTTATTTGTGAAACTGGATGGATGCAAATTTCTGCCACCGCCACACAAGACACAGCAAGAAAATCCATTGATTCAAAAGAAAAGTGGATACATTTACATTATTTGGCTGATGCCTATACAAAACTAGTCTTGCTCATCTTACAATTGCAATAACTCAGCATGAGAGCTGCTTCTAAACCTACTCTTTTTGCAATGTTTCATGGTTTCTACTGATCATAATCGAGGCTTTTGATATCTGTTACTCTAAAACTGGTACCTCTTATTCTGGTGAACACTCAATACTGTATCATGGATTTTTTTAAAAAAAGGGTATGCTAAGAGATGAATGCAGTGAGGACCTAACTGTGAAAGTGATTTAAAAAAAATGCAATGACCTGCTGCTGTCGTATAAGTAACAATGATGACAGAGATGAGGAATGAGGAAACTTGTGCCTAAGAGATCTTTGACAGGGGAAGGAAATGGGATGAAGTGAGGAAAAATGGGATAGAGTGGAGAGAGGGAGGGAGAATGATTAATTTGGAGATCATATGGGAAGGAAGAGTGATTTAGAAAGGGGAAGCCAAAGGCAGGGAGTTTGGCAAGAGAGTGGGAGGGAAGCTTGTGAAGAGGGAGAGGGGAGAAAACCCTTATTTGTAAAAAACAGAAAATTCTGCAATTAGATGAAAACAAGCCCAGCAAGAAGCATAATTTGGAATGCGAATCCAGGGTGGATTGAGCAGGATTAGCTTCACGTCAGAGAAGGGCTCAGAGTGCCCAGCTCATTACAAAAGGGAGTGCGAGAGATCACACGCTGATCACGATTTCCCCAAGGTTGTGGAGTTTTCAGATTAGAAGTCTGACCAATTCAGTTTTTGTTTTAAAGTAGTATTTTGGTTTATTTGAATTTTAATTGAAAGAACATTGATATATTGAAAAGAGTGGTGTCTCTATTTTGTATGTTATTTATTTTTAACTTAAAAATTGCAAAACAGCAACAAGGATCTAAAATATGTATTTCATTGGGAAAATAGATATGGACAATGATGACAGTTGTAATTCAGGCAGAACTCAGTGTTTTAATCAGAGATAGGACACTTCATGTAAAGAGACACCTCCATCATGGTCTGCGGTTTGAAATCACAATACTGTGGCTTATCAACAATTGGCATTTTTAGTTTGTTTGCTAAATTTTATTTATGTGGGGAGGCAGCAAGCCCCATCTCACTCTTCATGGATTAAATTTGCAATCAGTCATCAAATTTTAAGCAGGTGATGGCAATGGTGTGGCTAACAATGACTAGAAACCAGCACCTTTATTATTTGCCAGTACTACATTTTGTGGATTGATTCCTTCTGCAGTGAAAAGCAATAGAAAAATGAAGTGCTCTGTAAAACTTGAGAGACTTGTGGGAAGCATTTGTTGTAAATAAAGACCTCTTGCCACTCAGCAGGTAACTTCAGGTCACCTCCCAAAGAGAAGAAAATCTTGAAGAGAAATGGGCAATGGAAGAGGATTTCAAAATGTTATGTAGTGTTCAGTCATGATCCCACTCAAGCCAATGCCAAAAAAGCCTCCTTGATCTCAGCAAGAAGGTAAGTGAACTCATAATTCCTTGAAACAAACAAAACTGGGCTCAGATTTATGAATAATGAGAGTGGTTTATATCTTTGCACAATGTCAACCATTTTTCTTTGTAAACTGTTGGTGCACAAATTAAGAGGATTTAGTTACGTGGAAAGGTTAGAAGTGTGATTCCAAGTATTTTTTGAGGTAGAGAAAGACAAATATTTGTACTAGTTTAATCAAAAGTGTGAACACAACACTGGCTCGGATCCTCATGTGTGGATAGCAAGGCTTGTGCACTGGAAAAACTTGCACTTGTGGAAGGAGCTGCTGGCCAGTGGTACAGCTTCATTTTGTTAATAGTGCTCCCCTGGTGAAGGTAACCTTTCTTATAGAAGTGAGAGCAGATCTGCTAGCATGAGTGCTCCCTACCTGCATCAGTGCAAGAGAGCGAGGTTAGCAATGAATCGCTATGTAATTGTTTAAAGTAACCCCGTTCACCTTGGCTGAAATAAGTTGGGGCTCACGTAGGCCTCCCAAGACATTGAAAGGAGGGACGGTCTCCAGCCGATGGGCAAAGACAAGCATCAGAGATGGGGTCGGGGACAATAACCTCTCCTAATGGGGCACACGTGAGTCAGGAAGAGGACATTGCTCTACAGTCACAGTCATTCAGCTGGGGAGAATTACAGAGTTACAGTAAAATTTGCTTAAGGCGGGAGTGTTGCTGTGGACCGCATTAATTCAACTCAATCAATCAAACTGAAGACAAGGACTAGAAATACTAATTAAAAGTAAATATTTCCAATCAGAGTAAGTTTTAACAACCCATAACTTGAAAGTCATTTGGCTGATTTTCCTCAGTTTTTGCAAAAGTGACTAAAATACACCTGGCAAGCTTCAGACTCAAGCAGCTTTCCAAGCCAAAGTTATGATGAAGGAATGGAAATAGGGTGCTGTAACGGAAGCTAGCTTCAGCCTTAACCACAGAGATGTTGCTGCCTCCCCTTAGCATCCCCAAGCTATGCCAAAGCACACAGTAAGTGAATTAAAATCATCACATAAAATGGAATGTTTGTAAAACTTTAGTCAAGTAGTGTATTTATCTGTCATAGAAACATTAATCATAATACAGCTATATCTCAAACCTTTTCTTCCCCAGACATGGAGACCAGCACAGTTTGCCCAGAAGACTGACAATTTCTGTGTGTGGTGCATCAGGAGGAAGCAAGGTCCAGCTACATTCATCACCTGGAGTCCAGCGTTTGCTGTGATCCATTTCTTGGCTCTCTCCTGAAGAGGAGGGTTTCATTTCCGAGGCTGTGAAAACTGGGTTTCCATGCAGGTGATGAAAATAGATTTTTTGAAGATGTTATAAAGAAAAGATTTGTATCTTTACAATGAAGAGCGATAGCCATAGTTGTGCGTTCTCAAAAAAAGACATCAGCAGTTATTAGCTGTTCTTTTGGCTTTTCCAACAAAGTGAAGATTTTCTTACTTGACCGAATAATGAGGAAAGTGGCTAGTGGGTGTACAATTAGCTTCCAGCTATGACTAGCACAGCTCTACACGGCAGCTAATCTCACTGCTGTCTCCTACAGGAGGAGGAAATGAGCTGGGCCACGGTCTCTGAACCTCATCCTCCCTCTGGTCAGGGACTCTGACAGACCCAGGGCGCAGAGCCTCAAGATGTTGAATTTATTGCTCCCATTTGCTTCAAGGCCTTTCCTAAGACTTAATTCCCTTGCCCTGCAGTAAAAAGTGATAATAATAAAAAGGTCTATGATTCACAGTAAAGCACTGTATCTTGTTTAAGTTAAACAAGTACCTAAGTGCTCTGCTGAACGGGGGCCAAGGGTGTATTACTGAGAGAGCTGGGCAGTCTTCCCATCTCCAGCCAGTTCACCAAGTAGTCTCAGGATAATCATGGAGTTGTTCTGGGGCTTAGTTTCCTGCGCGTGTTTATCATAGGGTATCTATTCTGGCTGATAAAGATAGGGAGATAATGAGGGAACATGAAATAACTCTTTAGAACATCATGGAAGGGGAAAAGTGCTGTAGAGAAAACAGGCTTCTGCATTGGGTATATATTGCATGTTATGTTCTCCTTATGATTTTTCTTTAGTCTCTGGACTCTATTCAGTATTCGTGAAAAACATCGCGTAGCTTATTAGCAGGGAGTCCACCTGCACTTTAAATGGCAAGAGTGTAGTCTGAATCCCTCAGAAACCAATGGAAGAAGATCCAGCACTGCATGCAACCAGCAGCCCAGAACAGCTCAGGCTGTGTGGCCTTCAAGCAGCCTCATCATCCTCCCAGCACTGTCCTGCTGTAGGAGGTGAATCCAGCAGATTTTGTCCAGGCTGTTGCCTTCATGCCATACAGCAGCCTGAAAAATTAACTCAGACCCCTTTGCAATGGCTTATTAAAAGGGAACTGGAACGAAGCCTTTGATAGTCTCTGCCTAGCCTGTGCTGGGAAAATTTCCTCTAATCAGATATAGAGCTTTTAAGGCTGTTTTGCGTTTCTCTGACTCCTACCTGGCAGAAAGTGGCTAGAGAAAGGGCAAAAGTGTCACCGTGGAGACCATTTTCTTGATATGAGGGAGGCCTGGTTACCACTTAACAGTTTGCAAGAACAGACTTTTCTTTTAACACTTTTTCTACTTGGAAATTTGTATTACATTTTGCAGAGTTAGAGCAAAATAGTTTACTGTATTGAATTGCAAAAGAGCTATCCTGAGTACATATGTTTACTGTATCTTTTGATACAGAGGAAATTAGCATAAAAAATCTTTACTAAGAATAGTTTGTGCCAGAATATTAGTTTTGTAGCATAACGAACAGACAGGAAAATATAAACACGCTAATCCATCCTATGCGAGATAAGAGGTAAGGTAAGGTACTCTCCTGATTAACAGCTGCTAGGTGATGTTGCAAGCACAATAGTGGAGATCTTAATATTACATTAGAGAATTGTTTGTGAAACCAGAAAATGCAGATGTTACTTTTTGTGGATTTTGAGCTACAGCGCCGAAAGAGAATAAACTCTTTTTTCTTTATAATAAGCAGCCATTTTGTTTATCCATAGATAAAGCAGCACTGTAGCATACTTCTGTTTCTGTGACCTCCTCAAAACCTTTCTGCAGGCATTTCCTGATTCCCGAGTTCTGCAGATTTAGAACCAAAAAAGACTGAAGAGCAGTGAGTATCAGTGATATTTCCTTTTTCTATTGCGCACTCACGGGTCAGTCCAGCAGGAATTACCACAGACCGAAATAACTATTTTTGCTCAGGCTCCTCTTTCTGCAAGGATAGAATTCCCAAATTCTAATCTCACCCCCAATTCTGGCTCACTTTCTGTGCGTATAAGGCGTGAGGTAGCTGGGGCCAACGTGCAGACAAAGGATTAGCACCCGTGGGGAATGAGCTGTTTTCAGCTCCCCCTGCATAACTGTGGATTTGAAGGCTTATTTCCTTACCTCTTTTGCGGTAAGTGAAGGGGAAAATCCAGTCGACCAATAAAAGAAATGGAAATACAGTCAATGGGAAGGGGTTGTGGAAAAGGGGGTTGTGGAAAGGGGGTTGTAACTAGGCTGTATCCCATGTGTGAGTAGCTTTCAAGGCCCACCCCCCCATGCTGGGGATGCACAGGAGACGGCAAGCGATACAAGCCCGTTCTGGTGATTTCCAACCACGGGAAAGATCTCTTGAGCTGTTTGCCAGCTGATGTGACAGACCATCTTTACCTGACCCAAGGCTGCAGGTGAGCAGACAAAGAATTGGGTAACTAAAAACTGGCCCTTGCCGTCTCCTCCGGGGTGTGATGTGTGGGAAGATCTTAATCCTGACAGACAGCAAGGCCAAGACAGGATTTGCCAGTCCTTACCTGGAAACAAACTGTTTAGGGAAGACTTAATGCAGGGGCAAATCTTATGACAGAAAGACCAAATTCAAAAGATAGGCATGATATTTAAGACATAACAATTCAGTTGCAGAAAATACCCGCTACAAACGCAGGTGGTGTCCACTAAGTGCATTGTTCAGCTAGGATGGAGATTGGTCCTGGAGCTAATGAAAAAGGATGTGATTCATCCCTTACTGAAACTACACTAAAATTTCTCATGAGATGAGAAAAAACATTAATACATGCATTGTATCAAAGTGTATACTCCATCAACAGTGTAAAGTCTGTTGCTTAGAGAGAGAGAATGCATAGTGTGTAATTACAGTACCACTGAAGAATACAGCTTATGTCTTTAGGTATGTCAGCTGTCCAGCTGCACTTAAGTATCTTTCAGCCTATCCATTACATTTGCATAGGTATATGTAAATTAATATGTCCTTAACTCATACCTATTTCTGTATGCATAGATGTAGTATGTATGCATGTATATACATGTATACATATATAGGTATGATATAAGCACATATGCATTCAGAGCATTTTAATATAGTTAAAACACTGTGCCAAAAATGTACACCATCTGTTTTCAATCAAAATAGCCTATTTCAGAGGAAGGGAGTGTTGTCTGGTGATCAGAGCAGGGGAACTAAAGAGTCAGGACTCATGGATTCCATTCCCGAATCTGCCAGGACTTGGCTGCATGGTTTTGACAAGGTCTGCGACTCCTGTGTACCCTGCTTTCCCCATTGCAAAATGGGGCAGTAGCTACTCATAGGATGTTGCAATGGAAAACGTAATTAGTATATGCTTGGAAAAATATAGAAGTTCTTATTATATCATCATGGTATGTTTGAAGAGTGGAATTTAATTGAGAAATACAGTACAGGATTTGTTTCAGAAGGCATACGTAGGAGCTATATGTGTAATTACAGCTATTTGTACACACGTGGGTAGCCCAATTTTTGAATGATAGTACCCTTAATAAAGTTAATGGGGAAAAAATGGTGCTCAACACTCTATGAACGCAGCCAATACTGTGAAAGTTTTCACACTCTATTGAACAGGGTTTCCACGGTGACAGCCGTACACTAGTGGGTGAAATACGTGCTGTACCTGATTTTCATCCTGAAATAGGAAAATACAAATGGGTGTTGGGATTTTCTGGCAGGTTCCCTGCAGAGAAAGCCTAGCTCTACTGAAGACAATGACAATACTCCTATTAACATAATTAGGACAAGAATTCACCCCATCCCCTTCTTTAGCTTCAGTGCGTCCCTTTCAGGAATACAGCAGGGACTGATCAGCCCATCCCACAGTGCTTCCTCTTGGGCCTGTTGGCCATGTTTGCACCGCGGCACAGAACAATGCCTCTTCCTGTGCTCGGTGGGCTGCGCGGGGCAGCCTGACCGGGGTTTGGTGGGAGTGCTCCAGGTGTCGCAGTGGGCAGAACGGTAAGGGTGCTCCATGCTCCTGGTCTCCCACCGTCCTCACCGGCCGATTCCCAAACTCCTTTGGTTTCCCCGTGGCGCGCACTTCTGTGGGGTGTTACGGCTGTGCCTTGCCTCTGGAGAGAGATCAGAGGCGCATTCCGTTGGGGTGAGAAATGCCATATAGCAAATTGCATAAATGCAGCAGCTGTGGAGTGTCGGAGAGGGAAAGAAACGGTGTTTGTACGTCGGGGTTTGCCTGGCTGCCAGTACGAAAGTGGCAGTGAGAGAAATCACGTGTGCTGAATGCCGCTTGTGTATTCTGCAAACTGAGGCATTCTAGTATATGATAAATATTTGGTGTAAATGTGAATGTATTTCAACATCTACGTCTTTGTCACCAAGAAAAATGGTCTGAGCTTGTTTGGTTTTGATGTTTATGACAGCTGCTGTTCCCCAGGTTGCACCTCATATCTCATTAGTGCGCTGTTGGTTAAGTACAGCTTCAAAAGTACACTTAGGATCTTACAATGTACACACCTAAAATGAGCCAGTTGCTCATCCAAGTGGGCTGGTGTAGTGACATATGTGATAAAGCAAGGAAAAGACAAAGCAATACGGATCTCATGGCTATTAAGTGGATTTACAGGTTTGTCACTCAAAGAAATGCTTTTACCCAAATGAGTGAGGACAATGTGCAACATAAGGTTACGTTGGAGAGACAAAACAGTTGATTCAAACACCAGTTTGTGAGAATTGTATCTCCACGTCTGAGATCTTAACAAAAGTTATCGTCTTCTGTCTTTGTATCTGTAAATGTATCTGCTCTTTGGATCCCACCCGCTATATTTTAAAGAAAGGGTGTATTCACGTAGTGCCTAGGATATGCTTTGTAAATACAGCTTTCAAGCCTCTTCCAAGCCTACGGAGAGTTTCCATCATATATATGAGAGTTTCCATCATGTATATGTGCCATATTCATTTTCAACTGCCTTGAGTCACAGCATTGAAGATAACAAACTTGCTAACCAGGATAAACCCTTCTTCAGTTCTTGAACTTTTGTAAAATGAGATTCCTCTTTAGAGGAGGTACAGTTACCAGCCAAATGAGGCAACAGCTTCTGATTTCAGGCTACCAGTGACAGAAAGAAGCAACTAGGGAGACTGAAGCGGGGGAGGAGGGTAGGGCTTGGTGGGAGGGGACCAAGGATCTAAATCCTGCTTTCTGCTTATGATAATCCGTACTTGGAGGGGAGAGGAGGATGCACCTCGGAGATGCATCTCTTGTGTGCAGTAAATGAGAGCTGTTGATTCAATCGATTCATGCAGTAAGCTCATACAAATGCACCAGAGGCTCTTCTTATGCACAGACTTATGTTTTGGGAAGAGAGAGGTTTTGCTCTTACGGCCCATTTGTTTTTCTGTCTCTACTGTGACTTCTAGCAGGGAGGCACAAAATCAGGGTGTATTGCCAAATGAGTAGCAGCCAGTTCTGGGGCCGGGGCCAAGAGGCAGCGATAGGGAGCTGGTGAAGATTGCTGCCTCTCGGCATGCCCCACGTGGAGGGCAGTGGATTCCTGGGTCTGACCTTGAACAGTCAGGAAGAGGATGAGGAGGCTGAGCCAGGCAACCCAGCTCCCTGCAGAGGCCACAGCCCTGGTGCCAAGCAGGGCTTGCTGTAGGTTGTCTTTAACAGCCACTTCCACCGAACCAGAGCAAACAGAGTCCGGCACAGCCCAGCTTGGAAGGTCTGCTGGGTTGCCTTGTTTTTGAGGTCTGACCCAAATAGCAAGGATTTCACACATTGCCAAATGCACTGGACATGTCAACAAATGCATAAAAATGTTTGGTTTACCACCAGACTGAAAAAAACCTAAGAATCTGGAAGGCAATAAACTCTGCAGATTTTTTCCCCTGTAATCCCAAAGAGCATGACTTTTAAATTACGTATCAATCCCTAAACCCAAAAATTGTTCTGCAGTCTGTTGGCGATGGTGTTCTCGGGAATTTGTAACTGAAATATACTTTGTTCTGTTTTGTAATACCCTTCCACTATATTCAGGGATTATTCCTGACGGTGTCAAGAAAGGCCTCATGACTTCAGTTCATGCAAACTCCTCCTCAGAAGAGGAGGAAAAGTGACAAGAGAAACTTACTTAAATTCTTTATTCACATAAGATAGATGCAGTTCGTCAATGACTTTTTAACTACAGAAATCTGCAGGTGTCCCAAGCGGTAAGGCGGCGTTACCGGCACCCGGATTAAGATGGATCATAAAAGGGGAGACACTTTTTAATGTTTTAGACATAAATACACCGCACTGGCTTTGCCGTTCTTAGGTGGATGCTACACAGTGCGATGGTCTGACGTAACTAACAGCTGTTGTGTCAGCATTTGGAACATGAAGTCATCACAATACACCACACTATTTTCTGCTCAGGGGTTGAATTGAGCTAGTATATACTGATCTTGTTTTCCAGTTTCTGCCGCTATCTGTGTCGAGCCCTTTCTCACACATGAAGTGCAAAAGCAGGGCTTGAGGCAAGCAATGCCTGACGCTCCAGCAAATCTTCAGAAGTAGAATGTGTGCCGCGTGTGATTTGAGTCTCACATTGGGATCAGTACCCAGCTTCTGCTTTTGCTTTGTTACAGTTCCTCGGTGTCTGGACTGTGGCGAGAAACATCTCAGGTGAGACAGAGGAGGGGAGACTCGCTGTGTCAGACATGAAACTTCTGCTATTATTACAAAGAAAATGGAACAATATGCAATGAGAGCGCCAGCGCACTCCAAACCACAGCCCTCCTAGACTTCTCCTTCTTCCAAGTCTGATGGGGATCCAGATGCAAAGGAACTTTTCCAAAAAAACAGACCTTGGCTCTCAGTGTTTCATGCTGCAGAGAATTATGCAGTTTCTGAAATTTTTCTTTGAGAACATTTGTTTTCCCCATGGTGTTACTTCATGGACTGTATTTACTTTTTCCATTTTGTTCATAGTTACCAGTGTGTCTATTTTCATAGTCATGCTCTAGAAACAGAAGTTCCTTTCCCTCTCTCCACTCTAATCCTTGTAACCCTCACCCAAGGTGGGGGCAGAAGCCAAAGCTTAACACCTAATTTGGATAATAATTCCTGCCCACCTTCTCTCTCCTCCCACTTTACTTGTCCCTTTATTAGATTAGCTATACAGAATGAAGTGCTAACGGAACGGGTGCTTTCTAACAGCTTTGAAAAACAAGGTAATGAAAGGAGCCAAGTAAGAAAACAGAATGTTTGGCGCCAGTAATGGAACACAAAACCTTTTACCTTCGTCCATGGATTTGAATCTAACCCAGCTCAGTAACAGCCCAAATTGTTGACATGTCAGGGTTATGTGGTAGCCTGAAATAGTTCAAGTTCTTAGTCCATTTCGTCAGGTATGGGACACAGAACCCTGGACTCCATGCACGGTCTTGAACATAATCCAGCTCCGTTCTTACTGTCGGGGCAGTGTGGCTGCCTGGGTAGACATAGTCCATGCTGTTAGCCAGCTTTCTAGCAGAAAAGCTTCTCCAAACGGTCAGGTCAAGTAGCGCTGCCCCATCATGTTGGCCATCCCGGTGGTAGGGAATGATGAGGAGTCGGTGGACTGTAAGGAGGCAGTTCCATCTTTTAGAGGCACAGGAGCTATGCTGCGTGCAACACGTGGGAGCATAGCAGCACCCCTGGAGTTAATAAAGAACTGAGGACCTTTGTCGAAATGAGCAGCACTTCCAGGAGATCCTGGCATTTGGAAGCTAGCTCCCTTGATGCTTTTTCTGTGGAAGATACAAGAGGAATTTTTTTAAGACCCTTGTCTTCTCTAAAGAAGCTGGCTTTCAGAGACTGTGTTAGAGTTGTTACCCACTAGGCTGCTGTCTTCGTATATGGCTAATGCATGCTGCGCAGCAGAAGTGTACCCTTTGGACAAGGCTTTTCTAGTGTGTCTTTGCATCTGGCTTGCTGGGAACTCCTGCAGAAATGTAGAGATTCAGGCATGTGCCTAGGCACAGGGGAGTCACAGGGCAGGGCAGAGAGGCAAGCCCAATTCTGCATGGTGCTTTGGGCTCGTCAAAGTGGTCTGGGAGCCCTCCAGCCCAAACACCACCGGTGCTGAGGATGCTTAAGGTCTCACAAAACCAGGCTCCAAACCAATATGAAACAGGTCTCAGGCTTGGCTTTCAGAGTGTTAGGTTCGCTTTATACTGTGTTTCCAGCAAGAACTATCTGTCAATAATAGATCTTCTTAGTCTAAGGATGTTCCAGTTATGTGTCAGCTTTACACAGCTTTTCTTTTTCATATCCGTCTTCGTTGCCAACATAGCACAGGACTTCTCCAAAGAGTTTTGCTGGAGAAAGAGTGCATACCAGCATTTTTGCCCCATTTGCAGCTACTTTATCTTTGGATAGAGTCAGGACCAAGGCAGTGCAAGGGAAGGAAAAGTTAAAATGACTCAACAGGTGCATTTTAGCAGCCTTGGATGATGTCGTTCTCTTTCAAGGAAGCAGCTGCATAAAGATAGTCCTGAACATCCTGCCTTCTGCATGAAGAGGCCTCATCCCTTACAGACCGAGTCTCGGTCTCTTGCAGATTCTGTGGTATCCCACGGAGTGTCTCTTTTCATGATGGGAGAGCCCTCGTAAAGTCTGTATTTTGGCCGGCTTTGCCAAAACTTAATCTCTGCGAACGCTCTGTCCAGTTTGGCTGGAATTGTCTGCTGGATTAAACACTGACATCCAAGCAAGGCACCTAGTCTGATCTGACTTCCCTTATGATAGAGGCTAAAACCAGGATGGGACTGTAGTTTTTTCTTCAAAAGGACAGAACTTGCTTTCAGCTTCTTGCAGCATATAATGTATGTAGAGTGGCTCAGGAACAACTCCAATTAAACTAAATGTTTCCTCCACATAATGATCCATTCGCAACAGTAATTTATCAGTATTAACATTTAGAATTTATTTCCAGAACCGATGTTTTAAAGTGTGATTAATCTTCAACAAGATTAAAATAATTGCTTGTAACATTTTAACAGACTTTGCCAGGTGACAAGAAATTTGTGAATGTCAAATTACCATCAGAGTTTCAAAATGCACTCACTCACTGTTTCTACAAGTGCAAAACAATCTTAAGTAATAAATGCAAAATGTCAGTGCTACCATCTATCAGCACAGAAATCGCCTTTAAAAATGTCTTTAGCTATGCCCTTAAACTTTTTCAGGAGATCCGGAAGCAGGGTTATTTATCACGTGTGGAGTCCACATTTGTGAAAAGATCTTACAATATTAGAACCCTAGAAAGCGAGTGTTTGAGGTTATGGCTCCGAGAGTTCAATCTTCCCTTATTCTGCAAACTCTTTTGACTTTTACGTGTCACTTTCCATCTCGCCTTGTGCACTGCGTCCCTGAGCAAGTAGTAGTTACTCATGTCTCCCAAAGCAGGACATTCTCATTGGACTGGTTTGGAAACCATATTTAGAGCATATTATCCTAATGCTTTATCTATCAGCTTTCATGGGCAAGAGGTTGGGACGTTTTTCTGTATTAGTTCTTTGAAAGCGCAAATCTTGCTAGTCCTGAATCCTTATTATCATTGATGCAATTGTAGCTTTCAACCTTTATGCTATCAGTGAAGTGAGATTTTCCTTCCACCCTCTTGAGCTACGCAGCAGATAAAAAAGCCCAGTCCTTTTCTACGTCAAGCCCTTGTACTGTCGTATTCTGCAGGACCAGGGGCAGAGGCTCTAGGCTTGCAGATCCTCCGTGGTCACCTCTGACTTCACTGAGTCGACATAATCCACAGTGTCTGCTGCTCTGTCTTGGGCAGAACTTTGATCAGCACATTTGCAGAGATAGCTGAATTTCGGTTTGACATCTTGCTGATCTCTGCTGGGCTTCCAAAACAGGGTATGAGTCGTAAACTATTCCCTGTAAGGTAAGCCTCACTGGTTTGTGAGCTATAAAGGAAGCCTGTGTTATTTTTAAAGGACAGAATTTTTCTTTCATTCCCTCCTCCCCTCCAGACACTCTCTCTGTTTATTTTTCATTCTGCCCCAAACCTTCTTTGTTTATATCCCGCATTTTGGAAATTTCTTTCTTCTCCTTCATCAAACTGCTGTTTTATTCCACATGGTTTCTCTGAGAGGCGAGCAAGATCTGGAAAGAATCAGACATTTACATTGATAATGTTCCAGCCAGATTAGCAAATGTTTGGAAAAGACCTCATGCTTTGGGCACCAACTTCTCTCTGATTGGGGTAAAACACTTTAATGACTGGGGTTATTGCTCGGTAGAGGCTTTTTTCCTTCACGGTATCTGGTGCTAGTTATTATCAAAGACAGATTGCTGGACTATGTGGACTTAGACTGGGCTAGTCCAGTCTGGCAATTCTCGTCTCTCTATGAATGTGAATCCAGACACATTTCAGTCTAAGCTGGGTGTTCTTTTTGATGCATGCAGGATAAATAATGAGGTATACTCAGTAAAATTAATTTGCCACAGGAAGTAACTGGTGACCTTTGTATCCATCAGCCCGTATACTTGCTGAATTGCATCCCCAGATCCATTGGAAGAGAAGGAGCCACAGAGCTTTTCACATATTTTAAAATATATGTAATCGCAAGCAACAAAGACTTAGCAGAATGCTTCAGTCATCTGGGTTTAGGCATAAGGCAAGGTTAAATTTAAAGCCCAGACAATACACTCACAGCTAACTTTTTGACCTCATTCTATATGTGGGTTTTCTTCATTGCAGAATCCATGTCATGAGGCTGAGAATGCCAATACACTTTTTAGACGGGGAGTTGATCCCTTAGGCACTTATCTAGCTGAACTGGAATAATTGCTTCCTTTCCTCTTGGAAAAGGAAGCCTCCTCCTCTTCTTCAAGGCATTTTTATATGTTGTAGTCTTAGAGTTTCTGTTGACCAGAGCAGGAAGCCATACAGCAAGTTGCAGCCAGATTTCAGGGACAAAGCTGATTAACTCCGGTGAAGCTCTAATGCAAATCCCACCCCATTTAATTCCCTAGCTCGCCTCCACACTGCATGGTATTCCCTCCACAGACACAGTCCTACATTACCAAGTGACACAACACCACCAGCAGCCTCACATAAATCTTGCAGAGCGCGGGGCTGCCAGTTCACGCCGCGCAGTTTTGAGGTGAAGTTCCCTTCTCAGTACAAGGGCTGAACAAATGACACACGATGTTCAAGTCACTCAGAGCTCTGCAAAGCAAAGAGGCCTCGTGCTTTGCAAAAGGGAACTTGCTGTGGGTGGTTTCTGTGATCTGCTGAAGTGTACTTACTTACTCCATTGCCTGGATGATGAATTAGTAAGTGTGCTATCAATTGTGTGCGTGTGCATTTGTGTTTGTAAGTACACACCTATACCTACAGAAGTATGCTCCATTATATAAAATCTGCTCTGATGGCACCGGTTAGAATAAAATTGAACTGCTATAAAAGTAGAAACCACGGGGTTTCTACCGTTTTCAGGGATGCTAATCTTCTTCCTGCAAAGACCTTTTATGATGGCAGTGAGCTGCTAATACAGTAAGGAAGACAACGTAAAAGCAAAAAAAGGTCTGCTGACATCTCTACATCCACATCAGCATAAGTCAAATGAGAATTTAACTTCAAATTGTCAAGAGGTTATTAGGCCCATGTTTAATAGAAAGACTGACATTGTAGTCTGATTTTTGACAAGGTTCGGGTTAATACCAGCTGGCTGAATTCCACAGACATCGTCACACCTCTGGGAGCTGCATATTCACAGACAGAGAGAGACAGTTTGACCTCATCCAATTTATACATTTGATCTAATGCACTGGAGGTCATCTAAAAATAGAGATCTGGAGAGGAAGACGGCTAATGCTCCTGAGCCACAGACCAACAAAAGCAGCTCCCCTTCTTCCCGTCTCTTTTCTCTGTCTGTACTAGGCTTCAGCTCAAACTTCCCGACAGTAAAAAAATTGCTTTTATCACAGATCCCCGCAGAATAGATAACTTCACGCTTAATAAGTCTAAAAGAAGATTTGTCAGCCCTTCATGAATAACCAGATGTTGGGAAAAGGATGGTGTGTCATTTCCCTGAACAAACATTCTTGGCATTTATGCATTTCCTCCCGTATCTCCTTAAAAAATGATTGTGTGTAAATTTAGTGCTGACAAAACTGAGGGCCTGGGAGAAAATGGATTACTCATTCATTTGGTAATTATAGTTGGTCAAGGCATGGAATTTCTGCTTTCTGGGAAATTTGACACTGAAATACTACTTTTCATTCCAATTCAGAATATTTAAAGCAAAAATATTACCATAAAGCAGAAAATCCAAGATAGCATTGTTTCAGACCCCTTTGTGTCTGAAAATTTCAAGGCTTAGTGTTTCTTTCACAGTATTTTTAGTTTTCATTACATGATGAGGCTACTGATGGAAACTTGCTTTTAAATCATCAAATGCCACTCCTACGTACTAGGCTAAAAAAGATAAGATGTTTCATTCAGTACTAAAGAGCATCTGGCAGTATTATTTTGAAAATGTGTTAAAATAGCATATTTCAGTTATCCTCAGTCATATGCAATCCTTCAGTTATATGATAACGTGCCAGTAATAATGGTTCATTTACTCTAGCACAGCTATGGAAATTAAATAATGGAAAGAAAAAAGTTATTTTTAAGACCAAATTTTAAAAACTGCCAAAACAAAACCACTTCCATGTCAACATTTCCCTGAAAATCTTAAGTGCAATCAATACAACTTCACATGTAACAAAACAGTGGATCAAATATACTAGAAATGTTACTTGCAATGTCTGTTTCGATAAAAAGGTCAAGCAGTCGTTTATCTCTGTATTTCTAGAATACTGTCTATGTCCAAACAGGTGTTTGGTGGTTTATGTAGGTTTATGTGCATTTGGTGTTCTCATTCGCAGACTTCCCACACAGTCATCTCCAAGATTACTTCTTTCAATATTGGTATTTTATTGATAATTCCCACAGAGAGATCAAACAATTAATTTACACGGATGATGAAATACTAACCATCAAACTTCAGTAAATGAAACCCCAGTTTTCTCATTCTATACCTTGGGAACAGAACAGAGATACTAAAATCATAGAATCACAGAATAGTTTGGGTTGGAAGGGACCTCTAAAGGTCATCTAGTCCAACCCCCCTGCCGTGGGCAGGGACATCTTCAACTAGATCAGGTCGCTCAGAGCCCCGTCCAACCTGACCCTGAATGTTTCCAGGGATGGGGCATCCACCACCTCTCTGGGCAACCTGTGCCAGTGCTTCACCACCCTCAGCGTCAAAAATTTCTTCCTTATATCTAGTCTAACTATTGTCTATGAAATGAAAAAGATTTCTGTGATTCACCTATACTGTAAAATGATTGAACAAAATAACTCCCTTGGAACCAATGTACCATTACCCTCTTCTGAAATGGCACTTGTCTTCCTCTCTGGATTGTGAGCCTGATTTGAAAAGGGTGCAGTGCAGCAAATCCTGTACAGCTCTGCAGATTTGGTAATGTACTAGCAGAACCATCAATTGTAAAGAGAATTACTCTCTCTTCACTGAAGTAGGCATAACATAGTGGCAGAAAGGAAGCAGAGCCAAGATTGCAACTGATATGTATGGCTATTTTTTATGTGTGTGGGAATTTCTCTGCCATGTGATTTTGCACACTGCATAACTTTAAAAAGTCGTATGTCAGAGAGAACCCCTGCCCAGAGCAGTTCAATAATCCACAACTGCCTCTAATAACTGCTGTCAGAGAAGAAAAATAAAAGTTAATGGACCAAATTTTGTTGTCTGTTAAAAGTCACTACATTGGAGTTTCCACTGATGTAACCAAGGCTACTGAATCTTTGCCAGGGTTTAAGATGGTCTTATGTATTTATATAACCAAATAAATTGGTTTGAAACAACACACTAGAGGAGAGTATTGATCCTTCAGCTGAAGCTGAATCAGCAATTCTGGTCTGCTGATTACATCTCAGGAATCATCGTGTCATTAAAACAGTGCCCTGCGCTCGTGCAATGGACATGCTTGATGTGGTTCGATGGTTAGCAGGGGAGCGCGGCCACCCAGGTGCTGTCCTGATGCCATGTGGCACACTGGGCAGGGTACTTACCACCCTTTGTGTATCATTTGTGCATCTTCGAAATAAGTTTTCTTATGTTGTAAGAGTATAATGATCTTCGGATGAGATATAATGTAACTAAATGAACTGCTAGAAGTCTCTGTCATTAGGCATACGCTGCCTAACACTGAGCTTTGGATTCTTTACTCAGCAGTTGAACTGAAGCAAGCCAAAAGCACTGCTGAAATACCACATTCACACTGCTTTCTATCTGCACTTAAAACCCCCTTTTTCTTCCGTCCTCTTCCCATGCAGACATTTCTTCCAGCGAGGTACCTGCCGGCAAACTCCCTCCATCAATCCATTGCCCGGTGACCCGCAGCGATCTGTTCGCCCGTCTGCAGTTTCCCAAATACTTCAGTAGTAGCTCTTACCGTAAGTTTAAAGCGATGCTGCCCTCTCCTGTTCACTCTTGACCTGAATGATCTGCTTCTGAGCAAAGGCACCGGCACCAACCGTGCAACCGTGTTTGTGACCACCTCGAGCTAAATCGTAGCCGGAGGAAAGGGTCCACGTTTTTCCTGTATTTTTATCAGTCTTTTAAGGTCTGCATGAATAGTACACCACGGAAATGTTCTTGCAAATTCTATTCCTTGAAATTTTTCTCTTCACTTCCCTTCCCAACATTCCTTCTCTCTCTCTTTTCCCATCCCCCCTTATACTCTTTGTTTACAGTTTATTTTCTTTTTTTTAATCCATCTGCTTCTTACCAGTCTCTTCTTCCCTCTGAGAGCTTTCTAAACACACTCCTCCACCAGACCCAGCTAAAAGAACATGGGTGCTAATTGCAATAAACAGTTCATTAACAATCAGAGGAGACAGTCAGTCAAAGCCTGGTTCCATTATTCGGTCCCTGAGCTGAGAGTTTGACACAATAATTGTGTTAGCTCAGACAGCTCCCCAGAAGAGCCCATCAGGGAGACAAACCCCGCTTCAGGGGAAAGGGCAAATGTATGACAGCACTGAGGTCTAGAAGAGACAAAATAACAATAATTTAGTTCTTCTATTGTTCTTGTTACCACCCCTCCTACTCAATAACTTAAAATATTCACACAGCTCTTTTTAGGAACAATGCCCCTCACCCCCATTCAAGCCGTTATTGAATGCATGTATAGTTCTCTCATTCTGAAACCAAATTTTCCAAAGCATGCGTTGTGGGGAAAATTCAAAAGGAGCCTTGGAGGGCTAGAAAAAATCTTATTGTTAATGTAATTGTTTAAATTATGATTGATTTAATATCAAAAGAAAACAGATAATTTGATTTCTGTTGTTCTTTTTCTTAAGTTTTATGCTGACAGCATCTCATTTTTCCCAGGGTAAGGGCAATTGAGAAGTGGCTGTAAATACTGACTGCAAGCAGTTATACTAATCAGCCTTTAAATGCTGGCTGCAGCTCAGTCCCTCCACTACCGGCGAGAGAGTGTTCTGCGCGCTTCTCCTGTAATTACGGCCAATTCTCACTCCTCTGCCCTGGAGGAGCTGAACTGCTCCTGCCATGGAAAGGTAATTAGCAATTTCCTGCCTAAGGAGAGTCAAACGGAGACGGATGAGCTCAAAAGCCTTAAATATCCACAGCACTAAATACTGCTGTTCTGCTCCTTGAATACCCACAGCACTAAACGCTGCTGGTTTAATCCCTGCCCGGGGTCTGTTTGTCACCACTATCACCAGTGTCTCTGGCACTGAGCATTTCTAGAGACGTGTTCTCTAGCCAGCCTCCTAATATCCACAGATGGGGAACTTGGTGCTGTGAAGTGTTGAACATCTCTGCACGAGAGCTGAGGAGTATCAGCTCACCAGGATGAGCGCGTTACCCCTTTGGAAGCACTGTAGAGCTGGAGCCTTAGTTCATGTGTCCTGACATCTATGATCATGTCTTCTTCCCTGGTAGCACACGCTGATTCAAACGAGGAGGATGGCTGTTGTCTCTTAGTGAGCTCTTTTGAGGAATGCAATCATCAATGTCTTGTTCCTCTCCAATAGCTACTGGATTTTGTTCCTTTAAAACTGGGCAGGGACTGGTGTGTGTTTTGATAAAATTTCTTCAGAATATCCCTGTTTCCTTTTCCTCTGTATTCACAAGTACCCCCAAAATCCCACACGCCTCTCTGCCTGTTTCTCAAGGAACTCAGACTTGCTTCCTAAGCTATGCACAGGCACATCTCAAAATATCTTATCAACTAATCTTTCGTTCACCTGGAGGCCATATAACAAGGCAGACTGCCCTGAGCATTCACTTTCATCCGCCAGTGTTGCTCTCAAGGTGTTCAGCAGTCTAACAGCATCCAGTTCATCTGCAATCTTCATTCAAGGCATGCCTGCAGGCCCTGTAATGCGCTGCGATGGAAAACTTTTTGCTTACATCTGGAATCACTGTTCTTGATATCTCGGATGGGGGTGAGGGGAAACCTTTATAAAGAGAAAAGGACAATGAAGCAAGATGTTAAGACAGCTAGTCGGTCAATGAGTCACAGCCACTAAACATTTGGCACCAGCCACAAAGCAGCTAAATGTAACCAGCTCTAAAAAGCCCACAGGATGTCTCTTGCTCATTCACTCACACACACAGGCACACAGACGCAGAGTTTAGACAAGCAATTCCCCCCCCTCCGCATGCTCTTACGACTAACTTTGTAAGCAGCTTGGGCATAGGGTGTAATTTCCACAGGAAAATTTATTTTGCTTTCCTTCAGCTGGTTTTCTAACACCCTGATGGAGATTTCTGATGGTGTCTTAGGGTCTGATTCGCAGCCTGCTGAACCCAGCGTGAGTCTCTCTTTGATGTTCAGTTCAAGAGACCACAGATGAAGCCCTGAGCAATCAGTTTGGGCCACATGTCCTGATGGCTTACAAGGTAGATGCTGACAGTGTAAAACAATAGCAGAGGAGGCATAAAAGGGGACTGACTATTTGTGTCTGATGCTGTATGACGGCTTCTAATGTCAGTTGTGGCCCCTAGGTATATCATAGAGTCACTTCTGACATGGCAACAGCTTTGAAGGGGAGAAGGTAAGAATTTGTACTCTCTAGAGAAGGAAGACAAGAGAGACAACAGGGTGTTGAAAAAGAAGGGTCAGGAGGACCGAAGATCAGCATTTGTGAAGGAAAGTGAAGAGGAATGTGAGGAAGCTGCAAAGGAAAAAATGACTAGAAATGGAAACCAGGTTTTCCCAGCTACCCCCAGGGGTAAAATGCCAATAACAACAACAACAACTAACAACAACAACATATTTTTTAAAAAAAGCATACAGCATGGTGCATAAATAAAAAACAGGCTTCTAAAAATTCCTGCAGTGGTACTGTAATAATTACACGGTCTTGGTAGACACCTCCAAGTGGAGAAAAAATGTTTCTATAAGCCCCAGATCACATACTCAAATGGGACAGTGCCCACTTGTGCCAGCTGTGAATTTGGTCTCTGGATTTTGTAAAATTTCAGGTCCTTTGAAGGGTCTTTTAAAGAGGAAGTTCCTCAGTCCCCTTTCTGTGAAATAAAAAAGTATAATCAAGGAATTATTTCAAAACTAGATGAATAATACACTATCTAATTCAAGTGTTCTTTATTGTGGTCCTGAGAACTTTTTGTTTGAAACGTGCTGCAGGTTGGAGAACAGGTTCTAAAAGTCTAAATCTATTCCAAACCCACCATGAATGGTTTTCTGGGAAGGAAAGAATATATATTACACTTGGTTCCTCGCCAAGATTTGTATGTCTTACATGAATACTCCTCTGACTCCTTCTGTGGTGACATATCTGAGATCAATTATGCCAACAGTAAAGTCTGGAATTTTTATAGTCCAGCTCTTTACAAGCATTTTCATAGAAGAACTTATGAAGGCTGAGGCATAGGAAAAGTCCAATAATCCTGGCCTGTTATCTTCATCATCTCCAGCCCTGTGTCTTTTCCTCTCTACCCTCTCCAAGTGAAAACGCTGGCTCACGTAATACACATACTCCATTGTGGTGATTTAAATGGCCATCTGTATGTTTATCTGAGGCCTCCATGAATGGGCAGCCTCATTAGTGCTTGTGTCATGGACGGATGGGCCAACACAAATTCTGTTTGTGTAAGATAAATTCTCCTCTCCTGCCTTTATCTCTTTTGTTCATTCCTTTTGCGCGCTCTCATTTTTCTTTCCTCTCTGGGAGTTTATTCTTGCTAGAACTCGCTTTCCTTATTTCTGAGGTTGGATCCTGACGCCCTTACTTTCCTTTTGCTCTGCACATGCTTAGGAGAAATCTATCTGAAAAGACATGCATTTTCAACCTGAATGTGGCTTCTCCTGCAGGAGTGGTATTACTGAAATGAGGGGGACTACTTGGAGAAAAAGGTGTTATTCAGGATGAGAGAGGGTATCAGTAGTAGTTCCTAAGTAATAACCTTAAGCCATGACTAAGGACCTGCAAGTTTTGAAGGTTGCCCTTAGGTATATTTACTTTTTGCAATGATAAGCGGTGAATCTGTTTTATTTGTCAATAATCGATATCCGCTTCACGTCATCTCCCAAAACGACAGTGTCTGGATTATAAACAGTGAGGGAAGGCTTATGAATTAAAAGCAAAATGTTTTCATTGGATCGATCTTCTTTCCTTTGGCTTTAGATTTTGAAAAACTCGTTTACAAGCAGGATCCTGAATCTGTCATGCTTAGTCGCACTGAGTGGCGCTTGAGTGCACAAATGCTCCTACTGGGTGAACTAAGTATTTAATAACTTCTGAGGAGCAGTGTTGTGCTTCACTGGCTGGGAAACTGGGAAGTGGAGAGGTAATTGTATTAGTCAGTATGAAGGGAGGTCACCATCAGTGTTTTAAATCAAGGCTTAAAGAGAGCAAACATCAGCCTTTATTCAGAGAAGTGGTGGTTCAGCTGCAGGTGGGGTTTTGTCTCTGCGAAGAAATTGCAAGAGTGATATGCTGGGTTTCCAACATAATGTTGCAGAATTTTCTATATCATATCTGCTGCATTTAGTTCACTGCCTATTTTCAGCACTGTCTGCAACCTGAAAGCCCTACAGGATCCTTTCTGGCCCTACTGGATCCTTTCTGGCTTATTCCTCTCCATTAATATCAGCTTCAATGGGAATTTTGAATGTGGATGAGAACATTAAAGAGATACATGAGTGATGGCTGAAAATCACTGACAGTCAAACGATTACTTACTCTAAGTACTTTTGAAAACCATCACTAGAAATTGAGGTAACAGAATCCAGTTTTCTCTTTTATCAAAGAGCGTGTTCAGGACGGGTAACGGGGCTAAAGAGAAATACATTTGCTTTCAACAATAAGTAATTATCTATGACTGAATATACACATGCAGCACATATGTGGAAGGAGGTGCAAGTGTAACAGTCTTTTCCTTGGTAAAAATGCATTTGTAAAACTTAAAAAAGATTCCCCAGACTCACGGAAGGCATTGTACACTCTTGATAGCTTTTTACAACTGAACTTAGGTTTCAGTGTTCAGATTGCTTCAGCATAGCTATGGGAAAATATAGCCCTGGTCCTAGGAATAGGAAGGAATGTCTATTTTTCATCCTCATGTAATTGAAAACTGACTGAAAACAATTGGCAGGAATCTAAATATTCACATTTGGGCAGAAACCAAACATGGAAAATTTCAGGCCAAGGGAATTTTTTGGGGAAGATTATGAGGAAGTGTGTAAGAATAGCTTTTTTTTTTTTTTAAAATGGTAAGTGTTTTATTAGAGGTGACTCAATCTATAAATTGTCCAACAGTTTTTTCCTGGTGCTTGTTCTTCAAATCCCACATTTATTACTTAGTATAAAAGTAACAGACAGTGTATCTTTAAATAGAAATCACATTCCTGTCAGCTTACCCAAAGCCCAAATATGGGACAGAGTGTCAGAGAAAAACACTAACATGAGGGATTCAGGGACTTGACAAGGCTACAGGCTCTGCTTCTGCCTGATAAACACTGACTTGTGCTCCCTGAACTCGCATCCCAGCACATAAAAGTAAGGGAGAAGTAACCCCTTGCTTGAGCAACAGCAGAGAGAGAGAAGTAAATCTAATGTAGCGTGAAGTGTGGGATATCTGGAAAGTGTAGGGCAACAAGGTATTAATATCCCATTTACTTTGGTATATTGCCACCTTGTGCTGCGGTTGATAAAGAGGTACATGGCTTCACTGGCAGAAAGATTTGGCCATATGCTGTAAACTATCATGAATATTACATGGTGTAGCTGAGGAACTTACACTCCAAATGTAATCTAGTGTGGTTCAAACATTGAAGAACCACTCCATAAAAATGGCACTTCTCTGTTCAGCACATCTGTTTCTTGCATGTATCTTAAGAGTTAGATCTGCTTAAATAACATTTAAATGAAGGTTTTACTGTGATTTTTTTTTTTTTAAAGAAAAAAACATCTGTGAGCCCTGCAGAGCCAATTCAACTGTAGGAAAGGGAGTATGCTCTTCTTCAGTATGACTTTTAACTGCAAGATCATTTTTACTCTCCTTTATTTCTCTGTGTGCGTGCAGTGAAGACGTGGAGTCAGGAGGATATGACTTGCATCGGTGCAGGACTGGAGAGAAGGGCAAAGCTGGCAGCTGGGATCCTGGAGGCTAGTGTGGGCTGTTTTGGGCCCAGTTTGTTTCAGAGTAGTCCCAAAGGTCCTTCCTTCCCTACTAAAATCCTGTCATCTTCTGCTGCTCAGCGGTGCCAGCGACCAGCTATACCCTACACAGGACTGTCCCTCTGAGCACGTGCTGCTTGCAGGGAGAGCTTACGTTACACCAGTGCCACCCTTGTGTTAACAGTTCCTGCAGGGAAATGGCAGCAGCCCGGCTAGTGCAATGCTGGGGTCCTCCTGCAGTGATAAAGATTAAACTAAAAGCCTCCAAGGAAGCGTAGTGGTGCACAGTGCTCCACTGGAGTGCCATCGGGACTCCGCGCCAACCTTCTCTTTGTTAGCAATCCCAGCTGGGCCCACATCTCTTCTCCCCCACCCCTGGGGGATTCCTTCCTTACCTTCTTCCTTCCTCACCCTCTGGGATTGGCATGCTTCCCGGCTTGCTCTGTTCTTGTTGAGGGGAGACTTGGCTACTCCTGCTGGTGGGAGATACTGTCACACCCTCTAGAGTCCTCTAGCCAGAAACAGCTGTTCGATTGACTCCCAGTGACCTTCCTTTCCCTTCCCTCTCTGTGGCCTGGCTGTTTTTACCGAGAGGCTCACACCACAACCCCCTTCCAATGTGCTGCTGTGATCTGAACTCTGGCAGCAGAAAAAAACTGACCATCCTGTGCCTGGTGGCTCACTGTGCTGAGCCACTACATCAGCTAGAGTCTAGCTCCTTATTACATCCAGATGCACAAACAGTTTGCCTGCCAAAAGTATGCTTGGTGCTTCATGAAACCCTATCACTGAAATGGATTAGTGTCGGGACTGCCAGGAGCAGCTTTCGGGAAACACATCAGGAGGAAAGAAGCCTCTGTACGTATGGTACATCCACCTCATGAGGTGGGCTTGATTCTGAAAACTGTCTTTCTACTCAGAGGCAATTAAAAGCACAGAGGGAGTAAGACAAAGGAAGAGAGGAAGGGTTGCCAAGTGACCCCAGATTATAAATCAAAGCTCCACAAATCCGTGCCCTGTCCATAGTCTCACACCCAGGACCCTTAATTTCTGTTCTTGGCGCGCTGCGGCGCAACTCCTTTCACTCTGGCTCCTCAGCTCTGGGCAGTTTCCTTTTCTGCTAGAGCGGTATGAGTCTTCTCCCGCAGCTCCCGTGTTACAGTCCACAGTGCCTCCCACCTACGCAACCTTCCGTGCTTCCCACTTCGCTGAGGAAGGCCTCATTCTTCCCAAACCTTCATGCTTAGTGTTACCTGTTGTTATAGTTGCTGCTCAACTTAAAATATAGAAGATGTTAATTGGATTTACAGTGAAGAAAAGACTTAACTGCACTTGTCTGAGCAAAACTGATAGGCATTTCAGCTTGGGCCTTAAAGACTTTGGGACAGAATCTAAGGTTATTTTCTGTTCTCCGCATAAAGGGCAATCACCATCATTTGTGCAAAGTTTTGCACACATGTAGCTCCAGACTTTGTGTGTGTTTCACTGTGAATGAGAATCTGTGGAACAGAACCGTTATTTCTGAATTTGCTCATGCCTTTGTAATGGTTCAACCACCAAAGTTATTTGAAATTCAGGCCTGGATCCAGATTTTGCTTGCAAATGGATAATAGCAGGACCCAGAGTTCAGATGTGAATGTGACCAGTTTTCAGGATATTCAGAAAGGGAATCCGAATTTTGGAGATGAAAATTACTTCCATAATAGTTAAATCTAAGGCTTTCTAGGGCCTAGTATGCTATGCAAGAGCTTCCTTCTTCAGCAAAATAAGCTGTTCCTTCTTACTCAAGGCAAATGATCTGTTTAAATCTGTAGGCTAAGTTCAGTCTGGTTTCTGGCCACAAGGGGACAGCCAGTAACAGTCAAATAAGACGACACTGTGTCCTAGGTGGAGTAAGTTCATCGAAGACAGTGCCACAGTATTAACTATTTCTGGAAAGTCTATGAAAAAAACGTATCCTAGTCAGTACAAATCAGGTACAAAAATATATCTGCTGAAGTAGCACGCAGAGATCAGAGAAATAAAGTGTATATATATATTCCAGATGCAGCATAGGAAAAAATGCTATAAATGTTTACGTGTTTATAATTAAAAAATGTATTTTAAGTTAGGAGATTGAAGCAACATATGAAGTGGCATAAGGTGCCTGCCAGGGGCTTCAGCCCTGTAAAAATATTTGGAGGAGAAGGTACGAAAGGGAAGGCTTGATAAATCAGGGATAAATAATGTGCTTTCGGGTTTCTTGTCTCATATTCATAGATTCAGGTCTGTGCAGACTTAATGGCAGTCAGATACTACCCTCTGAGCATACACAATTTCTTTTTAACATCATATCTTGTAGCACTGTTGCTTGCAGCACTGCATCATGAGAAACGGTGGGCCTCTCCCTCAGCACGGCAGGACCGACGTCCCTATCACACTGCCTGGCAGAGATTCATCCAGCCTGAAATACAAGTGGTCACATCAGGTCGGGGCTCAACCTCCTTCGTCAGTTGAACTGGGTTGTTTTGACCTCTGAATGGTTACTTGGTGCAGTCATAGGAAAACTCACTGAGGTAGCTGAATGCGGGGTGATTAAACGCCTTTGGGTATTTCCTCTCTCTTCCTTCTGAAGGTGATCACACAAAGACTATCTTCAGTGCTTCCCACATCAGAAATATCCCTATAGATTCTTCAATTTTCAGTGACCTTTTCTTTACATTTGTTTCATGAAGTATCAGACTCATTCACAGGGCTATTAATTAGTACTGAATTCAGTCATTTTGGATTGTTTTGGATTCTTATTATCCTAAGGGTGGAATATGATCTGGCGCAGGAACTTGCTTTTAATTAGGTCCTTGGAAAAAAAGAAGTGCTTAACAGGGCGAGAAGGCAGCTGTAAACTAAAGGGAATAAAAATTGACCTTTCTTGACAAACTGTCTGAATTTTCCTGGCTTTCTCATGTCTTCATGCTGTGAATAATGTAAGGAATGCTGCAGGCAGGGTGTCTGCAAGCTCTGATATTAAAAATAAAAACTTTATACGAGCCAGTTGCAGTTTCCTCTGTCCACTTTTAGTTTGCTCATTCTCTTTTTTTTTTCTCCTTACAAGAAAGCAAATTCTGGAGATTGTTCCCACATGAAACACTCCCCCACGTGGGTCTGTCAATACCGCCGAGTCACTGACATAACATCCCACTGCTCCTAAGAGATCCATGAACACTTGCTGATAACGCCTTTGCCAGGCTTCTCCTGTCTTATTAAAAAATATGGTTTCATTTAACTCCTCACAGAGCAAGGGCTTGTCAGAGGAGAACTACAAAAGCCTGCAAAACCCTTCCAGCTGACCAAGGGTGAATTTTTGAGCATCTCCTGCCATCTTGTGGGATTGAGGAGAACATTCACTTTGCTTATTAATATCTGAGACGTCAAAGCTTTCCTTGTGGCCCCACTGACTAGCGAGCAAATGAGACACTGAGCATGGCGGTTCACCCTCTTCTGCAGGAACAGTTTGAGGGGGAACCTGCTGACCTTAATGGGACTGCCCTAAACCTCTCCCAGTATGCCTGTGGCCGGGCTGGACAATTATAGATTCGATATCTAGTCATTATTAGAGGAAGGGATCAAAGTATACGGGTCTTCTCTTGCTGTAGGTCGTCTTGGGGGATGCCCATGGTGCCAGCTGAGGAAAATCTGCAACAGTATCGCCTCTATATCCAACAGAGTTGCCAGAGAGGTCGAATAACTGAGCGTGGGGTTGGAAGTCAAGGACTCCTGTGTGCAACCCCAGCTAACCCTGGCCAACCCCAGCTACGGCTGTGTGGGTGGCCTCGGACAAGGCTCTGAGCACAGAGAAAGAAGCCAATTATTTCTGAGTGATAATCCTGTGTTTGTCCTTTCTTAAAACTTCCCACTGCAACGAGCAACAGATTTGCTCTGTGTAAATAAAGCAAGAGCAACTGCCAGTACATGAACCACGCTGTCCTACAGAGCTGGTTGGTTGTGCAATAGTTAAAGCATGGCAAGGTTTGAATACCAGTGCCTGACCCATGTGAATGCTCCTATGTTGTAACAGTGGGAGACTGAAAAAAAGTCACTGTGGCTTGGTGTGACTCCTGAGTGAGTGGCAACAGCATCTTCAATGTGACAAGTTTGTTTTCACACTCATGCATACCATCGTTGGCTTTTTTTTTTTTGGTCTCGCTAGGTAAAGTCAGCTGAAATCAGTGTGCACCTTTGTTTGCTTTGGGCTGCTTTGGTTGAGCTCTTCTGCAGATTCTGGAATCAATTTGGGGTGATTGATTCTGCAATGTGAAAAATGCTCCTTTCATATTTTCAGCTTGTTTTAAAATTTGCTCTGTTTGAAACCACAGTCAGGCTGAATAGAGAGAGATTTCCTGAGGACGCTGGTGAGTCCTCACCAGGAAGAGGCTGTCATGGCTTTAGCAGATCAGTACTAGAAGGGGTCAGGACAATTTTCAAGCAGGTTTCATTGGTGCTCTCCGACAGTGGGAAAGCCATGAGGTCTTAACCTGCTATTCCAGGCCTTGGAGGGGAATGTTCTGGTGGGCATAGATTTATCTATTCATCCCTCCATCTATTACCTTCCATCCCTGTTGTTCCCAGACATAATATCCTTACTCTGTTAGTTCCTCTCTCTCTCTCTGTCCTTAATCTACATTCCTCCCTACCCTTAGTCCTGTGCTTGCCCTCCAATACAGCATCTTATGTGACAAGTTTGTTTTCCCCCTCATGCATACCATCGTTGGCTTTTTTTTTTTTGGTCTCTCTAGGTAAAGTCAGCTGAAATCAGTGTGCACCTTTGTTTGCTTTGGGCTGCTTTGGTTGAGCTCTTCTGCAGATTCTGGAATCAATTTGGGGTGATTGATTCTGCAATGTGAAAAATGCTCCTTTCATATTTTCAGCTTGTTTTAAAATTTGCTCTGTTTGAAACCACAGTCAGGCTGAATAGAGAGAGATTTCCTGAGGACGCTGGTGAGTCCTCACCAGGAAGAGGCTGTCATGGCTTTAGCAGATCAGTACTAGAAGGGGTCAGGACAATTTTCAAGCAGGTTTCATTGGTGCTCTCCGACAGTGGGAAAGCCATGAGGTCTTAACCTGCTATTCCAGGCCTTGGAGGGGAATGTTCTGGTGGGCATAGATTTATCTATTCATCCCTCCATCTATTACCTTCCATCCCTGTTGTTCCCAGACATAATATCCTTACTCTGTTAGTTCCTCTCTCTCTCTCTGTCCTTAATCTACATTCCTCCCTACCCTTAGTCCTGTGCTTGCCCTCCAATTCCTCCTTATTCTCCATGGACCTCAAAGAGTCCTTGAAGAGTCTTTACCACCTCCATCCCAGGCTATGTTGCCCCGATACTCTTTCCCAGTTTTCTTCTCAGACTTTATTTCCCATGTTCTCGATTTGGGTCCTGCCATAGAATAAGACACGTTCCTTCCCCATACTGACTGAGTATCAGCAGGAGGAACAGACAAACTGCCTCCTTGCTTTCCCTTGCCCTGGCATCACTCTGGCCCAGAGATGCTGCAAACAGGTAGCTAGCACACAGAAAACACAGAAAACTTAGTTCTGCCACATGTAGGCCTGGGCTGTGTTTTTATGAGGATGGCGTATAAAGATACAGTACAGTAACACAAAGGATCTATGAGATTTAGGCATGAATGGTTGCTCTGTGGGGGTGACACATGCACAGCCTTGGCATGCAGAGCAGTTGTGCGAATGCACACTCAGCGAGGATGAAATTCTAGCCATTAAGTGAAGCTATTAAACAACTCTACTGAAGATGAACAGACTGCCATCGTTCAAAGGCTTTGTATTTTGTGCAAACATGGGCAGATTTTCTATGGAATTCCAGGTCCAGGTCAAGTTTAAACTCTCTTCTTCATGGAAAATGCTTCTCTAGCTTTTCTCTAGCAAAAATAAAAAACATCCTTCCCCCCCCAAGAAAACAACTGTCAAGACTGTCATTTTTTAACATCAAAATCAACCCTTAGCCTTGTTCTTAGAAATGGATGGATAGTTTTGATTGAACATTTCCCAAATAATGAGGGACTAAGGCTAATAGTTTTTCACCTAGTACGGAAAACTGCAGCCCAGCAGGTTTGGCTGAAGGAACTGAAATAGGTGCTCTGCAATGGGAAGCGCTAAGCAGGTTTAAAAATAAGGAGTTCTACTAACCTTGCTTACTCAAAAAAATGTCTAGCGCTCTCAGAGCACACATTCATTGCTCTGATGAAATAACTCTGTAACTCCTTTTCACCTATCCTAGATGAAATCCTACCCAGGATTGCCAAATATTAGGACCTGCCTGTAGATTGGCTTATTTACAAGTAGTCTGTATTAGATGGTGATGTTATTATGAAGTTTAGGGAAAATACACTGAGGGACTAGTGTCACTCTCCTGCAGTAGCCAAAGGTGTCTGTCCCTTATTGGAGTATCCCTCACTACAGGGGACTTGTGGCATATGTTGCCATGTTTTCACTCATGGAAGCTGACAGCAACTAGAAATAATTATGAGGTTGGGTGGTGCATAGGCAGTCTCTTTCTCTGAGCCTGATGTAAATTTAATCCTCACTTTTCTTACATTGTATATTGCCTGACAATGCCATCACTTTAGCTTTGGACAACACAAGACAGATACTCTGGAATCAGTTTGGCAGCATCTGTCATTCTAATGACTCACCTCCCCTCTGCACATATATATTGGGGGAGACTTAGGTGACATAAGTAATACTGAAAATAGTCTTAAAAGTTATGATGTCTCTGACTGCAGCATAGGAGAGAATTGAAGTAAAAGGGAATCTAATCCCAAAGCTTCATGAATTCTCTGAATTCTGTTAAGACTTTTATCACGTAATTTGCTCTATGCTGAGAAACTGAAAAGCATCCCAGGAAAAAAAAAATCACAGTATTTTAACAGATCAAGATGATTAACGGATTCCATGGGCCTAGATATATGCAGAACTCTTTCCTGTCACCTCATGGTAAGCAGTGGCTCATCTTTTTGCTTCTTTTAGGAGAAGCTGCCAATACAACATATTAAGCTGTTGCAGCTTTGCAGAAGTATGGGCAGAGGAAATTTGAGCCTGAAATGTTTTCCTAATATAATGAAGACCTATGAGTATGTTGATGGTATTGAATCTTTAGAGTATAGATGCTAAAGGGCCAGTTATTTTTGTGGCAAGTCGTGAGCAAGAACCAGTTACAAGCTTAATGACTTAATTTTGCTTACATGCCTCTAACATAGGTGTTTTATGGACAATTTGATAACAAATGCATAGTTCAGTGACAGAGAAGCTTTGAACTGCAATGTGCGCTCTAACGGGGAACAGAGAGTCCTGATTTTAACTGTTATTGTTAAAATAAATGTTCTCTCAGTTCCTTGGTTAGTTAGAAAATACCAAGGCGCTCTCTGAAAAGAATATGAAATATATAAGGCTTGCTGAGAAAGACAGGTAAGTGAAGGAAGGGAATTTAATCTGTCAAGATCCTCTCACATGTTAATTAATTGTATGTGTATAAGGAAAAGATTCACAATAGTTCAGATGTGATGAGGGAAAGGTGTTTTGAGAATTTAACCTTGTTGCAAATACATTACATTTTTTTCCCTTTCATTTCTTCACCTGTATACGTTTTGTATGTATTTGTCTCTATATTGTCTTTCTTGTACGTTACAAATACATTTGTTTGCAGTTTACATTAACCTGATTTGAATTCCAAGGTGGCTGCCTAATGGCAAAACATTTCCTTATCCCAGAGTATGGTGAAGCTATAAACTAGGTTACTGAGGCCTAGGTGTTAACAAACACCTTCTGCTCCCAGAGGCTGTGTGGGCTGGCTTGTGAGCTGGTATCCTCAGCTCACTCGGGGATCAGAGAGAAATAAATAGGAATGTTTCTGATGCATGAGTTTTGCAGCATCCACACTGAAGAAAGTAAAAGATGTTGCATTGGACACCATCAAATCTGAACCGGATCTGACAAACATGTACATTGCTTAACTTCTTGGTAGCATTTTAGCACTGGAGGGTAGCAACTAATAATAACTGTCACTGTCTGTATCTCTGATTCATGAAGAGTGTTTAAAGGTTACCCCAAGGCTGGACAGGACACAGTCATTTCCCATTTTATAGCTTATTCTGCTATTACAGTCTGGTGAAGAAACTCTTACAGTTTCAAAAGTAGTAGGTCTGGGAAACTCTGACATTACTTACTCTGGACTTTACAGGCTTTTTAAGGAGACTTTTTTTGTGTGGTGGCAGATGAGGGCACGTCTGTGATGCAGCACTATCATCCTTATTTCATCCAACTCCCAGTACCTGTATATCAGGGCCTGGGTTTGAATGGGATTGCAACCTGTAAAAACGATTCAGAAACACCAGGTGGAGAACATGACAAGGCAAAACAGGGAAGACAGAGACACACGCCATTATTAAAATGGACAACTGTAATAACCTAACAGATCCTAAGGCTGTGATGTGTAGGCAGTGTCTGCCAAATGTGGCGTGGGCCAGGAGCTAAACCTCAGAAATGAAGTAACATTAAGGAGGAGGAAGGCAGGAGGCAAAAAGCGTTTCAGATGTACTGACTCAGGGATGACGGAACGAGGCCTCTGTGGTTAACAACTAGATGCAGACTCAGGTTTTGCTCTTCAGCTTGCCACAGACCTCTTGATTGACCTTGGGAAAATAATTTAACTTCTTATACCTCATTTCCACACTCTTTGTCTGTCTTGCCTACTTAGATTTCAGGCATTTAGGGCTGGGTCTATGTACTTACAGGACAGAGGAGCTTATGACCTCATTGGAACTTATTGATGCCACCATGATATGAATAATGCATTGTAATGATGCACCATCCTAATGACAGTTTACATAGGTTCCCTTCTTTCTGCAGGGAAGAGTTAATAACCTCTGTGGCAGTGATTGCTCTTTTCAATTGCCTTATGTTGCCTAAAGCTGCTCACCCAGTTTATGACAGGAGTGAGGTGTCTACCCAGAAGCTTGTAGGGTCAGATGAGCACTTCCCAAATTAACTGAGCTGTCAGGTGGAGAAGAGTAAATAACTCACTGGAAGCATGTGTGTTTAAAATCAAGGCATGGCAATGCGATTCTTCATAGGGGAAAACAGAGGACTGATAAATTTCTGCCATAGGAGAAGTTTTTTCTTTGGCTACGACTCCCATCAGAATTCAATGCCTCTTGGAGGCTTATGGGGTAGTTGGGGTTTAATGTCTGCCCTTTCCCTGCCTCCCGATCCAGCACGCGCAATGACTGTCTTCACAAGTCTTAGCATAAACGTCTATTTCCTTCAAGCCAAGAAGAAGGTAAGAAAGGATCAGAGATCCTTTTGCTGATCCTTTGACATGGGGCTGCTGAGAAATGATGAGGACAGAAGAGCATAATGAAGCAAGCGTGTCAGTGCATGTCTGACCGAAAAACTGCTGGAATTGCAGCTGAGGCAAAATACTCCCTGTGGATATTAAAAATAAAAAATAGAAGGGCATGACAGAGAAAGAGAAGGCTAAATGAGGCTTATCTTCAGTAGTACTCTGAGGCAGGACATGGGCCCTGCTGCAGGTGGGTTGTGTTAGTAACAAATTGAGTGCACCTGTATATAGTTAATAAATGCAGAGGAAAAAGAAGACGAGAACTGGCTGGGGGTTGGGTGGTCCTCTGGTACCTCCTCTGGTACCTCAGCGTTTTGGCGGGAAGAGCTGTGGCCTCTCCGAGGGGTGGCGCTGGGGCGAACCGCAAGTTACCTCAGTTGCGGTGACCCTTGCTGGCGGTCTGGGCAGTCCTACAGCCCTGTGCTCAGGCTGTGCTCTGGCGTTTGCCTTCTTGCAGCTTTTGAAGCTTCTGGGCTTGTTGAGTGCTGTGGGCCATTGTATGTCCTGGGTGTGCGCCTGACAGTCTTCTCCTGCTGGTGGGTAAGCAAAATGGCTGCCTGATCCGGGCTGCCTGGAGTCCCCTTCCTACTCTGGGGAGGGTTTTGATGTCTCATTGTGCCTGTGTGTGATTGTGAATGTGCTTGTCCTTTCTCATTTAAAAACAAACAAAATTCTTCAGTATATTTTGAGTGGTGCACCAGTACATCAGTGCTGACTCCTGTCTTGGGCTTGGTCCCTGTGTTTTAGGGTGGAGGTAGGCCACTCAGTAGCACTCTGGGCAATGTGCCTCCCCTACAAGCAGGGCTGTCTGTACTGGGAGCAGAGTGAGGGTGACAGCCCTGTAGTCAAGGTGTCTGTCACCTGCGGCCCTCTGGAGCTGACTGAGCATGGCTCCAGAGGAGCCAGTCCAGTGTTTCCAAGTGTGGCTTTCTCCAAGTGTGAGCCACCTTCCTGCTGCTGGGATGAGGTGTGGCCATGGGCTCCTCCTTGGGAGTCCTCCCAGCTTGGGCTGGCTCCTGCTAGTGATTAGGGGTTGGCCCTGTCAGTGGGGTCTGTGTGTTCCCCCTGCCTGGAGCAGCGCCCTGTAAGGAGGTGGGTGTCTCATGTCCCAGCCTTTCAGAGGTGTGGGGCAGAGCAGTGTGAGGTGGGATGTGTCCTCCCAGTACTCAGGGTGCAGGTCCTGGGGGCTTTCTGTCCTGCTGGCATCCTGCTTGGTGTGACCTGCCCATAAGCGGGGTTCAGGTTCAAGTGCTTGAGTCTATGCAAAGGGGTCTGAGACAGATGAGGGGAGACTGACGTGTGCTGTAACTGCAGGGCTGGCTGGTGCCCTGGTGTCCCTCAGCAAGCAGGCCTGGGCTGTTGCACCTGTGGCTTGAGACCCCTGTAAGCAGGAGCAAAGCCTGTTCCTCTGTGGCTGGTCATGCCCTGCCCTGGATGCCTGGAGTACCTGCCGCATCGCTGTCAGAAATTTGGCAGCCCTGGCTTTAGTCAAGACTGCTGGCCCCCTTCTACCTGGTGGACAAGCAGCTCTGTGGCAGCTGCTGGTGAGTACAGGAAGTTTGAAAGAACAGGCACGCTGGACCACAAAGATACTGACCTAGGCTAGCATATCAGGACGGATTTGCTAATGCAAGTTGATTTTTGCTGTCTGCAAAAGGCACTTCTGGTTTCATTGAATTAATCTGCCTGCAGTGTAACTTTTCCTTTCTTATTAAGCATATGCTTTTTACTGCTATCAAAGGACAGTTAGAAGGTAGGTGTCTTCTTTAGGAGCTGAGAGTAAAATAGGCTATTAGTTTCCCTTTGAAAAAGGGAACAACTGCAGTTGTATTGTCTGAATCACAAAGTTTCCATGAAAGATAAAAAGCCTAGCCTGCAACCTATAAAGATCATTAGTAAAGTTTTTCTTGATTTCTGTGGGAATAGAAGAGTGTCTGGGGGGATTAGCAGTATTGTAAAGCAGCAGACTGCTCAGTGAGTAAAGAGGAGCCCTGATAGCTATGCTCCTTTGTAATGCTAGATGAAAAACTTAACCTTTGCTTGCTAAGTTCAGCCTCCTGCTTCTGGGTTGGGGGAAACCTGCCTGATACATTGCACAGGCATAACTTCTGTGGATGCTCTGCATCCACTGCAGTTAGAACTGCATCTGACAGCAGTTAGAAAATGAAACAGTTAATGAAGTTAGAAAAATCTCCTATGCCTAGTTGCTTCAAACTACATCCTTCTGATAGACTGGTCCTGGAGGAAGTTAATTAGCAGGTGTTCTGACAATCTGCTCAGTTTAATTCTTTTTCTACATCCTTCTAGGTCAAAGCATCTAGCTACTATTGCTACTAATTGTCTTCTAAAAATGCTGGTGTGTCTGAGGAGCTGCTCATGCATGAATGAATGGTTTATACCTTCACTGCAGATATTTTTTACGTACTACCTGAACAGATTTCACTGTTAGAGATTCAGCTGGACTTACCTGCCTGGAAAGTAGTGAGTGGGCTGAACTAACATTGGGAAATGTGAAGAACAATCTTTCTTGACTGGCTTACTTAAAAAAAACAAAACAGCAACAAGGCCACAACATGGTTAGGAATTCTGTTGTCTGACTTGCCTGAGGTTCTTAAGCTGAAGGGGGAAGAGGTGTCTGCAACAGCAGAGTATCCTGGAACTTCAGGACGTTCTTAAGATCTTTGATCTTAGATTTATAGGGCAAAAGTACTACCTTAACAAGTTGAAAGGGTGACCTTCTCAGGGCAAGTGGAAAGTGCGGTCTGTACACTTTACGTATACATTCTTTGGGACAGCTAGCAAGAGTACCTGAAAGAGGTGTGACCAGTGTCACACATTGTAAATCCAAGGTACAATCTTGTTTTTGTGATATAGTCTGAAACAGGGCACGCTAGCTCCCTCTCCCTTGGCTCTACTGATGCAGCAACATGTGGGGTAGAAACCAGGCCTTCTATGTTAGCTGCACACAGCAGTTTTTGTCAGTAAGTCTTTTATGGGTGTGATCTGCTGATTTCCACTGGCTAAAACGTATTAGCACTGCCACTGCAGTGGATACAGGCCAGGGAAGTTCACTGCATCATGTAGATAAACATCAGAGATATGTCCTTGCCTTGGGCTTAGCTGAATGCTTCGTTCATGGGAAAAGTAACTTGGAAATCAGGAGAACTTGGGTTTGGAAGGGAATTGGCAGGGTATTGCAAGTAGCTGTCTTTGCAGAGAGTGCAACCTGCATAATCAATGTGGATGGGTGACAGACTGCAGGGAAGTGCTTTCCTGATGTGCTATGGCTAGGAAGGCTGCGGGGTCTAGGTGCCTTAGATAAGAAAATCTGTAATGTGGCGATGGTGAAGGTGTGCTTGCACATGTTTTGATGTTGCAAAAATAATAAAAGGAAAAGCGAAGAGTAGAACAAAAAAATATACAAATAGCTTTTGAAAGGCAGTATGATTGCCTTTGGAGACAGGAGCTTAAATGTCAGTTCATGCAGTGTTTAGCCAGGGTAAATACTCATGCATACTGCTTCCCACAACTTCTATGCTATGACAGATACTGTCCTCAGAAGGTTATGACAAACCATTTTTCACGGAGTGCCTGTCTCAACAATAGATTAGTGTGTCCAGGAAACTCTAGGTCTGGCACTTGAACTTGCAAGAAGGTGTGACTAGAAGATCTGAAAAGCTCTGCATGGTTGAACACACTCCCTTCATGAAATAACCAAAGGCAACCTGAACTAGGAAAATATTCAATATCAGTTTCAGCCTCTTTTGAAAGGCATTGTGTGGCTTTTCTTCCCCCCTGTTCCCTTATCACTGACATGGGAAGCATATATAATGCTTTGCAAAAAAGGAAAGCACATGCATATTTCCCCAGATGTGGTTAAATTAAGTGTTGTAAGGAATACTAAACTAGGGAGGTGCTAGATGATAGCACTGGTCCTAACAAACTCTTCCCTGAAGGCATAAGGTAGGGCAACTGTGACTGCTGTAACTGTAGGTGAGGTCGCTGTGTTTCATCAGAATATGCTTTGTAGGCTCTCACTGTGTTTGGACAAAATCTTGACCTTTGGGAGCCCTCTTAAAAAGCTTTAGTTTTGACGTTTTTTATTTCTACCATTTGCCAAGAGGATAATGACGTGGATGTTCCTGTCACGGATAATCCTTAAGCCAGTTGTGTGCTGTGGGAACAGTAAAATACTTGGTGAATGTTCCAAAGTGCATTGGCTCTGCTCAGGGTTGCGCCATTCACCCTAAGTGGGGAAGAGGCTGGAAAAGGTGTTGCAAGCTGCAACTGATAGCTCATCTAGACATTTGCTACACAGGGATGGATCAAGGTCATGATAATTCTTCACATACTCATCTCAAAACAACAGGTTACTTAAATCAGTCAATGTTTGCTCTTTTGTGATTGCGATGGGAAAGCATACACACATCTGTAAAAATGACCTTCTAACAGTGACGTTAGGCTTTCTGAGGTGTGTCAGTCCATTGGAGGCCATGGAAGTAATTTGCTTCTACTGTGGTTAAGTACAAGCGGAAGCTAGTCAGGTAGTAATAAGTGCTTTCATGTGACTTATTAAAGTGTTAGCATCAATTATTTATTGCAAACGGTGGATTTGTAATCTAAAAAGATCTCATGATAATGGACGTCTCATGACATCCTTTATTAATGGAAGTGGGGAAGAATCAGTAAGCTGATGCAATTCTAACTAGTTCTGTGGTATCACCAAGTGGTTGTAAACATATCTTTGTAGGATATTTCATTATCTGAGCTGGAAATAAACTGTACACCATTACCTGTAAAATCATCATTACTGGCTTGATGCTACTTGTAATTGTCTTCATTATAACTAGGGAATTGAGTGTCGTCTGTAGACTGCACTTCCGGCGTAAAATCTCATGGTACTAGTGCCTTATTGATTATATCATTACCAGGACTAGTGAACTTCAGGGTGTCTAACTTGTTACAGCCATATGGAGAATGAACTTTGAGCCTAACTGCTAAGACCAAAGTTGTATTAATTGTCCAACCCAGCAGCATAAAGCTTTATGAGAACTTCTCAATGTTAAAATTTAATCAAAATCTTAGATAATATTTTGAGCCTATGCTAAGACCAAAGTTGTATTAATTGTCCAACCCAGCAGCATAAAGCTTTATGAGAACTTTTAAAATTTAATCAAAATCTTAGATAATATCTTGCTAATTGCTAATTCTTGCTGATTTTATCAGTATTAAACTGAATACACAGGAAAACTCCATCACTGGTAACCGCAGATATTAATCTAGAAGAAGCGGTAAGAATAAATAAGCATTTCTTTCAGGCAGCAGCAAATCTCTTCAGATTCTTAAGAGCCTAACTGCTAAGACCAAAGTTGTATTAATTGTCCAACCCAGCAGCATAAAGCTTTATGAGAACTTCTCAATGTTAAAATTTAATCAAAATCTTAGATAATATCTTGCTAATTGCATAATCTTGCTGATTTTATCAGTATTAAACTGAATACACAGGAAAACTCCATCACTGGTAACCGCAGATATTAATCTAGAAGAAGCGGTAAGAATAAATAAGCATTTCTTTCAGGCAGCAGCAAATCTCTTCAGATTCTTAATTGGCATAAATCAGTGAAGATCACTTTGGGTTGGATATGTTCTCTATTTAAAAGGAACAAACTTCAAGAGGCAGAATTGGTGAAGACTGGAGAAATAGAAGGTGAGATTTAACAGTGGTAGAGTCAGTGTAACTGTTGATAAGAGCTCTGGTTACCTTAGAGGAATTAGTAAAATACCAACTAGGAAATAGTTACCTAAATTTAAGAGAAACATCAGCAGCTTAATTAAGTATGAGATACTTATTTTTACAAATGCTTTAGTTTTCACTTTATTCTATGTTTTGGCTTTGAGCCAGATGCAAGTTAGCACTGGCCCATCAAACTGCAGGAGAAACTTAATCAGCACCACTTTCCAACTATTATGCAAACAAATTGGCAAGATAAAATGACAAATAAGGTTCTACAAAGCTTGTGCAATTGGTAGTCCCTGGAGCAATCTGCATAACTGCTCAGTTTCATGTCCCTTGGTGAAGGACACCAAGCTTTTGCAATTTTTTGATTGAATGGACTTGTAATAGACCAAAATTAAACCTTCAAAAGAGGTGTAAACACATCTGGAAGTGATCCTTACACATGATGGAGTGTTTGAACTGATACATGGGCTGGATTTGTCTCTGCAGGACAATTCTTCCTGGATGGCCGTGTTTATTTCAGGAGAGTGTTCATTGTGTCTCAAAAGCATGTGGGGTAGGGTGAGACTGGGGACTTGCTTTTCCCTGAGTTTGTGTGTGAGATGCTTCTCTGAGGAGGGCTCTGAAGTTGGCAGCTGATGTTTTGCTCTAAAAATGCTAGAGCAAATGGACTTACTGATAGGTGGGAAGGTAGAGCTGTAATCAAAAGTACTAGATGATCTCAGGTAACATTCTAGACAATGTAATTATGGGGAAAGAGGAGGAATTTGCAGGCAAAAGGAGAGTGAAGAGCTCTAGCTATAATCAGTGATTTCTCCTATGGTCTGTTGCTGGATCAGCTGGGAGAGTCTGGTGGAAATTTCTGTGTATGTAGACCTGGAAAACTCTTCTTCCCTTCCCACTCTGTCCCAGAAGCAGGTGGGAGCTGGAAGTGAAATCATGGGAACTTTCTTAGTTTAGCTCCGCAGTATTGCGGTTGCTGCTTTCTAATAATTTAAGAACGAACCTTGATTTTTCTTATAAGAATCTAGAGTAAATGAAAATCAAACCCATCAGTATTGGGTGGAAAGCTGCAATATAAATTTCAACAAATTAATTTGAAGCAATGTTTTGAAGTAATAGAATTAGTTGGATGGTTTAGTCACTTAAAAAGGGCCTAGACCAGGCATTGTAGAAATGGGAGTGTGGATTTATTGTCTCTGTGCTACTGCTAATTTGCTATATGATCTAAGTTCTTAGTGTCTCAGCTTTTCCTGTCTGTAAAACTGCAAGTAACCACATTACCGGGTGTTGTGCAAATGTTAATGTTCATTAGATTATTTTACCAAGATGGTAACATAGCAACATGAAGTTATTACATGGAAAAATAATAGTATGTGGCCCAGTACTAGCCGTGTGCAAAATGAATGAATATACCTGTTAAAGTTTTTAAAGCATAGATCCAATCAAATCAACATTAAACATTGGGTAAAGTAGACTTAAAGGAATTCTGGTATTTCCTACAGGCTCTTCTCAGGTCATTAATATGCACACTGAAGATGTAAAAGTTCAGATTTAAATTATAACTTTAATTCCAAGCCTTTAATAATTGACTTTGGGAGCTTAATTGGAACGATATGGGATACATAGGGTCAAGCTTATAATTCTCCTGGGGATGTATACCCTACAAAAACCCAAATGAAAATAACAATTGATGGTTTGTGGAAAAGAGTTTCTATATGTGGTGTTTGAGGATTTTTTAGTAAGCGGTTCAGTTGACCAAAATTACCCTTTATAGCGCTCTGATAAGGTGTTTCCTCTGTGATGATACCATTCTACAACTTTGTACAGGTATAGCTTTGAAGTCATTGCTGTAGTTGGCTTATGTGTATCAGCAACATCTTGAGTGTAACACTATGAATAAATACACAAACATTTTCATTCTCTGTTATTTTGCAGTTCTTGTTGGCAACTTTTGTGCCCTATTTTTTTTCTTGCCATGTTTCCTTTGGCAAAATGTCAATGTTTTTGTATGTGCTCTTTCATCTGTAAGGTGTAATTTTTGGTCTGTACCTGATAGGTAAATTGGGTTCTAGTCAGATGGTTTTAAGTTTACTGTTTATATTCTATAAATTTCAGAGCCACACTAGGAGGATACAACAGGATTATGTTGTGAATGGGAAGTCTCCTTTGGTTTGCCAATTTATAAACAGTTCCTGGGTAATTATAAACACTTGTATAAACTTTCCAGAATGACATCATTGACAGTGTACCATTGAGTTGTTTGAGGCATCCTATGATATGAATGAGTCAGAGCGGAAATCTTATTTCCTTTGTTTCTGGTGTACTCTTTGAAGGATCAGTCTGTGGCATGTGTAGTATCCCATGTCTGACTTCACAGTTCCTCTGCCATGTCTGTTTCCCAGCTAGGTTTTGTCATTGTGGGATTGCATAACTCTGGAAGAGGAATGTGATATTTCCAAATGTTAATTTCTCCTTGCATGTTCAGTTAGGCTCTGGAGCATTTTTCACTCCATTGCAGTAGATGATGAGATGACACTTCAGTCCCCTGCTTTCCAGCAGCTAGCTTGGTTCATTGAGACTCTAGCTCTGCGTCAATATTGGACTTGGGCCATCCTGGCAATCCACATACCTCACACATTCATTACAACGCAGTGTAGTTGGTTGTGAAGGGTTTGCCATGAGTCAAGCATAGCTTTCATTTCAGGATTCAGTCAATACTAATATTTGCTTGACTAGCAAATAGTTAGCTGGGCATTCTTTAATGTCCCTGAAGATTTTGTAATATTGATAACTCTTCCTTATGGAAGAACTATTAATCAAACAATGGGGCAAGTCCTGCCCCCCTGCACTACCCTATTGTTCTGGTATCACTTATATGGTTTAAACAAGGTCAGTGCCTTCCTGTAGGTGCTGCCTTACTCCTCAATAGGATGGGGCCCTTGTTTGAAGGAGCTGGAAACAGATGTGGCAGACTAAATGATGCCCAAGTAGAGAGACACAGAAAGGAGGTGTCCAAGAATTCTAGCAAGAAGAGATTGCTATGCTCTTTGGACTCCCACTGCACTGGTTTAACTGATGCACCATGTGATATGGGGTGGGACAGAAGGGGAAGCTGTAACTGGTGAAGGCGTTCTTTGCTAGAAGAAATTGTCTGGGGCTAGAGAAATCACAGCTAGGTCTAAATTGCTCCTCTCCAAGAATTGCATGCATATTGGAAAAGTTAGAGGCTGGAAAAACCAGGTATGGATGCTTCATTTTGGGGTTTCCTGTCTAGTGGAGCAGGGACCTCAGACATGGAGTTCATGAAGCCAAACCTGTGTGAAAAGGAAGAAGCTCGTTTAGGGTCTGCTGCTGTTTTATGCCTGAAAAGCTTGCTGTCATCAATCTGTTTACTTCTAACAAATAGAGAAATAGTAAACTATGCTGGACTGCAGGCTTTTTTTTTCTTTAGGCTACTAAGAAGGTCTTAGGGTGGCAAGGAAACTGAAGTTAACCATTGTTTGTTTGGCAGAGACCGTCTGACTTCCTCAGGTGAGAAAGGACAGCCAGTGCGCATTTTCTACCTCTCAAGGGGGAAAACAAGGCACTCTGTCTCTATTGCTGTTCCTGTGCCTGTCGTTGTCTCTGGAGCCCTCCACCTTGGTTCTGGTCCTGACTTGTTGGGAATGTAGTTCTGATACTTTTGTTAAAGGATGCCAGATAAGAGGTACCACCCAAGGTGAAATGTGCCAGTTGCCAAATGAGCTACAACAGCTACTGTAGGTGGTGACTGAATTGCAAAAGTGGGAGTGCATGGTTTTCATCTGCAGGACACTCAGGCTGGAGGAAGCCAGCTGGCTTGATCCTGGAATACACCAACACTGCTGTGAGGAGGAGAACCCACTGCTCCACACCAAGGAGCCAGACACTGACCATCCCACTTGGCAGATGGTGGTCTTTTCTGCAACCAAGTCTCCTCCATTGAGGTGAGAAATAAGGGAGATGCAGAGGAGCACTACATAGCCAAGGGTGGAGGTCCACTGCCTTCACTCTCAAGGAAGCCAAGGTGGGTATTGATTCAAGACTTTGCCCTGATGGGGCCTGGGGTGTTATTCTGCCAAAAGGACATACCTGTGGATTCTTCATACTGACGGTTGTGTTCTCAGCCAGTTTCCTGGGTTCCTAAGCTGCTTAGGAAATACTACAGGGCTCAGAAAATTATGGTGGAAGTAAATCAGGTAAATCTTCCAAGCTGAGCGTAGAAGTCTAGATGGGGAATGCTTAGCTGTGTCAGAAGCTGACTGGGGGCTTTAACTTGTTGGGTTATGGGAAAAAGTACTGTGAGGGTGGCAACAGAAAGATTAAACTGGGGAGAAAAGCATAGACACAAAGGAGGGCTTTTTCTGGATGCTGAAGACTAAGAACCACTGGAGGAAAACAGTAAACTAATCAGAGGATGGGAAGCGGTGAATAGATAACATGGTACAGGTCTACGTTGCACCAAATGAAGAAGCTGGTTATGCTTTCTTGGAACTAGGAAGTTATTGGGACTGAAGTTACCAGCTGGGGAAAAAAGTGCAGAGTCTGTCAAAATTCTGGATGTGTTAGGGGCACTTTTTTGTTTCAAAAGAGGGTAAAACTGTTATGGAATATGTACTTAGGTTTTATTTCCTCCATGGAGGGAGAAACCAGCTGACAATAAAAGAATGGAAGGTAGTTTTGGTGAGTGTAGTCATGAAACATTCACATGTAGTCATGAACATTCACATTCGCTCAGTGTCATAGAACAGGAGGGAGGGAAAACAGCAGAATTGGATGTCTGGATAAGATATTAAATGTATATATCTGATTACTCAGATGTTGATACTCAAGTTTCTAAGTACTTGTTATTTAAATGTTCTGATGAAAGAGCTGCTTCTGCAGTCAATCTTGTTTTTAGAACAATGTATACTTTCTGTCCACAACAGATCTGAATGCCTGAGATACACTTGCTCAAAATGTGTGTTTAGCTTATCTGGGCAGGTTTTAGCTTCTTTTAAACTTCCTTAAAGATCCCCAGCAGTAATCGAAAGGGAAAAGGAATTTCTGTTGATGAAGTGTGAACAATGAGATACACCAGTAAAAAAAACCCCTACCACACCTTAGTGAGCACAAGTTTTGAAAAAGTCAAATAGAAGACGTTGCTTTTTTTAGCATGGTCCTTATGAAACACAGCCCCAATGAGATAAGTAAAAAAACCCCTACCACACCTTAGTGAGCACAAGTTTTGAAAAAGTCAAATAGAAGACGTTGCTTTTTTTAGCATGGTCCTTATGAAACACAGCCCAGGAGAAGGAAATGAAATCAAAGACATTGAAGCAATATGTCAGGAAGGCTGTATGAAGGGAGCGGTAAGCCAGCCTTGAGTCAGTAAGCTGCAGAGCAGAAGTAGACAAATGTAAGGAAGGGAAATATGTCATCACATTTCCAGACAAACAACCTGGATCAGAAAGGTATCAACCTTCTTCTGACAGCATGCTCAGAACTTGAGGCAGCAGTGATCTGCTGAGAAGTGTGATTCTGCAGGCTAGCAAGTAGCAGGCATGGTCTGGAGAGACTGAACCCTATGGCATGTGTCCTGAATCAACCTGGATTTTCAGGAATTCATGATAATCAGTGGAGATCCACAAGATTTAGGAATAGATATTGTAGTGGGATCCATTCAAGAAACTTCTCTAGGGGAATCACTGTCAAAGCATATTTGATTATTCTGTTTGGAAATTCTGAAGGAACTTTTGAAGTCACAGTTGTGGATGAATCAAAGATAAAGTAGATTCTGAGTAAAAACTCAGCTGAAAGGGCTAAGAGTCATGGTCTTAAGGCAGTGATTATGGAGGACTAAGACTAAAAGCTGAAGGAAATGAGGAATGACAAGAAGGAAACATTAAGATCCATCTGTTCCAGCCTTTCCTTTCTTGCACCTGGAAGTTCTCTGGAGCTGGATGGGAAACTCCAAATACCTAGTCATAATCATACATGAGATGTCTGACTGTGTGAACTCTGTGACCCCTGTGGGACTTAGTCTGTGATGTATTTGTAAAGACAGTCCCCTGTTGAACTTGGCTACGTTCAACTCAGAGTGCAAGACTGCCTGGCTCCAAGAGTTCTGTCAGATCAGTTTCCCTCTTGTGGAACTGCTCAGCCCAGGCTAAATGCTATGCTACCTGAGAGCTGGCAGAAGACTCTTAAAACACAAAATATGACATCAAATAAGTGTCCTCTGACATCTCAGTGGAAAAAGCCTAGACTACTTTTTACATCATAACTCGGTACCTCCTCATCAGAGCATTGTCATATTTTCTGAGAATGTTGCCTGCTTGTGCTTTTCCAAGTATGGGTTTTGCCCTATTAAAGTTGGTGTCATCTGGGGTGACTTCTCCTTTCCCTTGAGGAAAGGGAGTTCCAATGCATTGCCATAACTTGCCAACTAGCTCTTTGTTCTGATGACTCTCTTGTAACTCAAAGACGCTTGTTTAAAATAGTGTGAGATGTGGGATAAACAGATCAGCAGTTTAAAAATTCTGGAGTATGCAGTGATCTTGAGACATCCCTTATATGGAAAGGATAGAACAAAAATGCTGAATTTGGTCTTGATTTTTTTTCACTGACTTGGGAGTCAGTGAAGAGGGTTATAAAGTCTCACCAAGCAATAGTGACAAGAGTTTGCCTTCTCCAGGCAAGAAAATGAATACTATCAATTGTATGCTGATATTTAAATGATTGAATAGTATATGTAACTATGCATATGATATGCATTCTGGAGAACACTTGCAGAAGTTTACATTATCAATACATCAAGAACAATTTGCTGGAATGATTTGTGAAGACTTTTTAAAAATAAAGCCTACAGCAAAACTGTCATCTTCTTGCCAGAGCATGAATTGAAAGGGGGAAGGAAAAAAGTTACATGGATTACTTATCCTGGTTTATCTCAATTGCCAGATTTCAGATCCCTTTCAGTTTTTACAATGGAATAAATAGAATAAACAACTATTTTTGTGGGTTTTTTGTTGAAGTTCAACATTAGTAATGCTGTATGACAGAATCTCAATGAGTATTTTTAAAAAAGTTTTTCTTCCAGCTTAGGAGTTCCATATTTTAAATGAAATTTAGCTTATGCTATGTCTGTTTTTCCCACTGCTTTCCATCTTATGTATAAAAACTAGAAGAGGACAATCAGCTTGCTGAGGTGTATTCTGGGTGTCCCAATGTAACATGTCTCAATTGCATAAATGGATTTTGTAATCTTTTGCCCTGTTGCTTGCACAATGTGGATTAAGTTAATTATTTATAGCTTGTCAGGGCAGCTATTGAAGTGTCCTATGCAATGCAGGAGAAGTTGAATCTGATAGGAAGCCATCCTACTGTGCCTTGTGAGTCCGGGTAGGGCCAGAAGACTTTTTAACTGATAGATGAAACTTAGAGATCTTTTTTCCAGAAAAACAAATGTATTCGTCCCCTCAACTTTCCTGTTCTTGTAGTTTTTTAAAAACTGCTTTAAAAGTGTCTGTTCTTCCCTTTCTCTAGCTCTTAGCTTTTTCAGCTTTTGGTGGTTACGTTACCTACACGTCTGTCTCATGGCCCTTCTAGAAATAGCGGGTGCTCCTGGACTCTTTAGTTAAGAGACCATCTCAAGTTGTAATGAATAGCCACTAGATGGCATGCCACAGGCTGAGGTAAGGGCAGGGAGATACACTAAGGCTCAATACAGTGTGTATACTTGCTCACTATTAATATTTATATAAGCAGTGGGATGGCTGAGTTTTTCCAGGTCCTCTTTCTTCTTTTAATGTCTGCTTATGAGAGGGTTTGCTGCATTTGAGCTGGTCTCCACAAAGCCTTGATATGGAGGAGCTGCCATCAGTGGATGGTAAGCCATATCCCACAGCGGGAGTCCTGCTGAGGGCTGTGGGGTGACTAAAGCAGGGCAGGCAAGAGAATTACCCTGCTGCTACCCCACTGGCCATCCCTGCCTGCCCTTGCTGGGCACAGGGCCTAGGCACTGGCTGCCAGGCCCTTGACCTTCTCCACAGTCCCGCCACTGACCTCTCGAGCTGACCAGCTCTGGGATCCGCTCCCTCTCCTCACCCAATAGGGGCCTACTTTTTGCTAAGTCGCTGCTGAGTCAGGCTTTCACAGATCAGCAGACCCTGACCATGAAAGTTCTTAATTTTTTTTCCTTTAGTTTATCCTGAACATCGTGTCATCTTTCTGCATCCAGACTTCCTCTGACATCAGTGTAGGTGAGGGATCAGGGACAATTATGTTTTTTCTTATAAGAAATGCTGACCTGAACACTGGTCAGGTTAGGAGACCTGAGAAACTTGAAGCGTGGGAAAAATATCTCAAAATCAAAGATGTCATCAATGGTGCCCCAAAACTGGTGGGTACTCAATTTCATCTATACATATTTTATTAGTGGTTTTAATGTAAAAAGCATTTCTTGTGCTAAAGATTTTCCTGAGATGCAAGAAAGAGATGTGAATAACTATAAATTAAGCCATTCAGTTTATATTTTAGGAGACTGCAGCATTACTTGAGTGGCTGTACTCACTACAAATCTTTATCCAAATAAGATATAATGGACATTTAGGAGTTGTGATAACAGAATATGCTTTGAGCTCTCTAAACTCTCCTGCTCTTGGAAATTCACTGGATTATGCATTGTGGAATAAGCTACTCTATAGTTGTTTCTTATTCCAGAAAACAAAACCCTTCCAGGAAAATTGGTAGTACTTGCATTGTTGTTCAAGCTTATATTACTTTCATGCCTTTCAGGTCAGCGTGGGAAAACAGTCTAGTGTGTTTGCTTTTCTTTTAATTGATCTTACTTTGACTTTGCATCCTTTTGCTGGGGCATCAGTGCTGGGAACTGTAAACAAAGTAAAGATATGTACATGCTATGTTTCAGTCAACAGGGTATAGGTTCTGGGTTCAGATTCTAGTCTCAGTGAAAACAGTGGGTGGTTTCTCACTAGGTGGAATTATTCAGAAAGCATTTGATGTTTATTTAGCTTCTCTCCCACTGAGTGTACTGAGAAGGGAGCTCAGCACTGAGTACTTTTGAAAATTTCACCCTTGGTATCATCACTGTTTGTCCTGCTGTTCTGTCATGTTGTCTAATTTTTCTGTACTGCAATAAATTTCTTCTGTAAGATGAGAAACTCAGACTAGCTTTTTTCCACATAGAAATGAGAAGTGTGATGTTTTTAAAAAAAAAAAAGGCTGGTTTTTTAAGAAATTTCCTTTTAAAAGGATGATTTTGTGCACTTCAAATAATCTAAAAGGTAGCTATAAAATAACTGAATGTCTTTTTTATCTAAATATTGGTTCTACTCATAGAAAAGTGGAGACTACTCAATGCATGACTCCAATAGATGGATCAAACCGGGGTTTGAAGGCCAGCTTGGTTAAGGTCTGCATCTCATAAAGGAAGAGGCAAGTACAAGAAATAGACCCTGCCTTCAAAGAATAAAATGTAGCTTCCAGAACAGAGTCCAGTGAAAGCCTGTCTACCATCACTTTTTGCTGTTTCTGAAGTAGTAATCATCATGTATCTAATTGGCTGCCACTCCTTGATCTTATGGGTGTTCTGCTAGATTGTGGTTCTTCCCGTAGTCTGTAGGTGCTTTGTCTAAAGTGGAAGTGGTGGAGCAGAGACTGGCTCTGTGCTCTGAACTGGCAAAGAGGCTGACAGACTGGAGCCTTGTTCTTGATCTTTGTTCGCTGTCACAGTAAAAGTGGCTGACAGTGATAAACTTCCAGACTAGGGTGATTAAATGTGAAAAGTAAAATCTATGAACACATGCAAGTATTAGCTGACCAGTGCAACAGGTAAATTCACTAAAATAAAGATCTGATTAAAAAAATTGCTTCTGCCATGCACAGCTGTGATATGGGATGATGTGATGATGGGGAAAAAAGAGGTTAATTCAGATGACCACTGAAGTTCCTCAGGATCTGGGTATTTGTTATCAATGGCTTGGTGTTGATGATGCTAGAATCCTGTCAGTTCTTAGAATCATAGAATCATTAAGGTTGGAAAAGACCTCTAAGATCGAGTCCAACCATCAACCCAACACCACCATGTCCACTAAACCATGTCCCTAAGTGACATCTTATCATCTTGTGTTATTTCAGCTCTCAGTGCAGGTTACTCTCTGTATTTTTGTGCTTAATGTTGTGTAAGACATGGAATATGCAGCAGATTGCATGTTACAGGTTCCACACTAGTCCCTCCTAAAAGCTATTATCTGCTGCAGTGATCACCATAAAAATAATAAGAAAAGAACTAGGTCTTTCCTCTGGGCTCTTAGCCTATTTTTTTTTCTTCAGAGGCTTTTGTTTTAGACTGTAAGCTTTGTGGCACAGAAACTGGAATCTCTCCATCTTATTGGAAGTATTCTATTGTGATAATAAACCAAATAATATAGGACCACTGCTGCAACTCTCCTGGGACAGAAATGTCAAAGCTTTTATGTATGGAATCCAATTTAGGATTGGAACCATCATAGTCTTCAAGGGAGATGGATTTGAAATTCTGGATTCAACTCCACTGTTTTTATTTATATAGAATACTTTATACTTTGTTCAAGGGAATAAAAGCTTTTTGTGTTATCTTTAAAGTGAGTAATGTTCTCTACTCTGATCACTTAAACTTGAGATGCTTTGTCTTGATCTGATTTATCTCTTGGAAGGATCACTGAATAATCATTGCAAAGAAACTGTGGCTTTACTCAGCAGAAACCAGTCAGAGGTATGATTGGACATTCCTGTATTGCTAGTAACAGAGATAACAGACAGCAGAAAACAACTAGCAGTCTGTTATCAATTTCTACAGTCCCAACCTTGTTAAACATTAGGGCACACTTACCTTGTCCTGGGAAAAGCAGCTTTGAGGATTCCTATATACACACATCTTTATACCCTATCTTACTCTTTCATCATTTTTCTTAAGTATTTTTCTAAGCTGTTTGGTTAAAGCCCATCTTATCTTAATTTAACAAGGTTGTTAATTGTGTTTATATCAAGATACATCAGCAGCATTCTGCTGAAAGTACAGGTATATCTGTACTCTAGTTAGGTGTCTGCATTAGTCATGCTATTTTATTGCAACAGCCCTGTAGCTGGTTTGTTGGTAAATATCTCAACCTCATTTTGCCTGCTTGAATTCTGCAAAGTAACCTTCTGCCAACCCATGAAAACTATCAGCGCTATCTTTTGTATTCAGATCATAGAATCATAGAATCATTGAGGTTGGAAAAGACCTCTAAGATCATCGAGTCCAACCGTCAACCCAACACCACCATGCCCACTAAACCATGTCCCTAAGCGCCTCATCTACACGTCCTTTAAACACCTCCAGGGATGGGGACTCAACCACTTCCCTGGGCAGCCTGGTCCAATGTTTAACCACTCTTTCAGTAAAGAAATTTTTCCTTACATCCAATCTAAACCTCCCCTGGCGCAACTTGAGGCCATTTACTCTCGTCCTATTGCTTGTTACTTCGGAGAAAAGACCAACACCCACCGCGCTACAACCTCCTTTCAGGTAGTTGTAGAGAGCGATGAGGTCTCCCCTCAGCCTCCTTTTCTCCAGGCTAAACAACCCCAGCTCCCTCAG
>NW_008796042.1:809999-840077 GCF_000699145.1 Aptenodytes forsteri
GTGTCGTCTGCAAACTTACTGAGGGTGCACTCAATCCCCTCATCCAGATCATCAATAAAGATATTAAACAAGACCGGCCCCAGTACTGAGCCCTGGGGAACACCGCTCGTGACCGGCCGCCAACTGGATGTAACTCCATTCACCACAACTCTCTGGGCCCGGCCATCCAGCCAGTTTTTGACCCAGCGCAGAGTATATAAAATAATACAGGATACAAAATAACAGTGGGGGAAACCAGTTTTATTAAAAAAGGAAGCCACTCCAATTCAAAAGGGAGATGTAAACTTCGCTGTATTTGTCATCAGGTGGTACAAAGGGCAGTCATGGTAAATGGTCAGAAATATTGGGCATCTGTAAGTTCATCATGCAAATATACGAAGAAGTGTAATGGACGGAATACATTAATCTCTTTTAACTGGTTTCCAAGTGAATTCTTGAAACGTGGAGGTAACCTTGTTCTTCATGAATTGGAAAGTGATGAAGATGTAAGATTTCTGTTCAGTGCCTTTAAATCTCCATACTTGGGCATAAAGTCTATTACTGAAAGCAGCAAGTCTGACTATGAGGTACTATGTTTGAAAATAAGCCAGGTAATTAAGAATGTCTCTTCTGAGTCGTCAGGGATTCATAGACATGTTGAAGATGTGCATCATTCCAGGCTTTCTATGTACAGTCAGCTTTCTTCCCTGTCCAATCTTAATAAAATAACTTTGGGAGTATGAAGGCTTTTTCATTTCGGGTTGAGGCTGTAGGATATCAGGAACATGACTTAAGAAAAATCTGTCTTTTGGACATGAGGTAGGATTGCAGGGGAAACACAGGACTCGAAATAATTTGTTTCAACTTCTGTAATATATGCATAACATTATCCAGTTTGTAGGCTGTTCAAGGTTAATTTTGAAAGCAGTTAATCTTTCTTTCATGCACTGCTTCTCTTGGAAGGGTGTTCTTCAGTGTTACTGCTATAATGTTTATGGCTTTTCTAATTTTCACCTTAAATGATTCATGCTGAGTTTATAGCAATTGCCCTTGAGCCAGCACTGTCCATGATTTTCCGGTGGGGCTTTTTCTTTCCTGCCTGATGTTTGTCTGTTACTATTACTTAGTGGCAAATTATTTAAAATGAGTTGGTTTTGAAGAAACATCAAGACAGTCTGAGGGATACAAGCTGACCATGATGGCTGTAATTTGAGACAACTAGCCTGTTCCAGTGATGATGATGGCATCTGCTCTCCTGCATTATACTGGTAACAAAGCTCTTCTGAAATTCTCCGGGGGACTGACTTGCCATACTTGTGCAGTCTAGATAAGTCTACTTTTGACAACTATCAGCCATCTTAATGGTAGAGGCTAGTTGGGAGCTAGAAGGAAATCATAGTACAAGGTACTAAGATGTACAGGTCTCTGTTTAGGCAGGGTCTGTGAAAAGAGGCAGTCTTTTTCTTAGACAAACTTAAGTAGTTGGAGAATGCTCACAAGCTTTTGGCATACAGATCCTTCCTAGACAGAACAGTCAAATGTTAGGTTGATTCAGGAAGCCTTTTTTGTTAGCAGAAGCAGCTGTGGAGGATTTCTTGTCTTTTGAACAAACCGTCCACCAAAATACTGCGTTCTAAAATGACAGTGATTACCAGTGAGATATACAGGGCAGCCAGAGGACTTGTGCAGATGCCCAGACAGGTTTAGGACAGTATATTAAATATAAATTTACATCATATATAAAATCATATAGATAGTATCAGATTTTTGACAAGGAGCCATACGCTAGACTGCATCTGGTGTATAGACAAGAGAAAACTAGACTTAATGGTCTCCTGAGCAAAATTCATCCATACCTTCACAGGGGCAGAAGAAAACAAGTGAGGCAGACCTCTATGTAGAGACACTCTCCTGTGGAGAAAAGCAGTGGAAAATTAGCCACGTGCTATGCAAGCTAGGTATGGGAACTAGCTTTTACTTATTTAGACTGGTCCAGAAGCTCCTACTTGCCTGCTCAGGGATCTTGGAATATCGGGGTATTATTTGATGCCAGAGAGGAGGTGCTTTAGCAGCTGTTCAGAAGAATGAAGAGCTCTACATGGTTGTTGCAGATGCCCCCCCACCCCCAGCTGTTCCTCCTTGAAACACCCACTGGAGACAATGCTTCCACCTGTGACAAAGACAGCAACCAGTCTCTGCAAGGGGACCCTGCTTTCTGGTGCATCCTGGGACAGAGTTATAATGACTAAATACAAAGGATACTCCTAGAATATCAGCAGATGAAGAGAAAGAAAGGCCAAGAAGAGAGATTAAAATACCTTACTCATTTTATTGAGTTAGATTATCAAGAAAGGTGTCTGAAGTTTCTCTCTTACTTGCTTCCAGGGTATCATAAAAGACAAGCGATAGGTGTCAAGTTAGCTGCTGATGAAGACAAGGAACACATTAAAAAGCCTGCTTGAAAAGAAGTTGCTTTTCAGGTCAGATATCTGAAACATCCTTTGTTTGGTCCACTGGAACTAGGTTATGAAAGAAAAACTGCAAATGAATTGAAACAAAATTCTTGCTTTGCTAATTGTTCTGAACACTAATGACAACCAGTACTTCTCAACAGAAGGCAGAATTAGCTAACTTAGTTCATTTCTTCTTGCAGTCAGAGGAAGCCAGGTGGTAGGACTAGGAAAAGAACTATAATTAAACTCCACCCATCTTCAAATGCAGGTGAAGAGATCATAATTCATGAAATGAATCCATACAATTAGACAATATTCATACAATTATAAGCTGAACACTGAATGATTAGTGATTCATAAATAATGAGCTAGTAACCACTCACAAACCTCAATGAGGATATCATGGTCACAAAGCAAATATAAATTGGATCTTTTTCAAACCTATATCTGTAACCAGAAAGGAATTTAGACACCTCATAAAGTGCATGAAACCTATGATTGTTGTTTTTACCCTGAGAAATGTCTTTGAAAAAATAAGCAATACCTTACTTTCATACTCATGTGGCAATTTTATGGATTTTTTTTGTTATTGCAAAGTAATAAGTTTACTGCCTGTATTAGGATCCTGAAAAGATTGCTTTTCTTTAAGATCTTTTGGGAGACTTTGCCAATGAAGTATGAGTGTCCCTATCCAGTCAGATAAGTCCGCTTATTTCGGGAGCCTGTCTTCAGGAGTGGTCAATAGGTGATGCCAAGGGAGAACAGACATCCTCAGGCAACACTCTCTGCCTTCACATTCACAGTCTGTAATCAATACACTGTGATTTATTTTTTTCTTTAAACTTATACAGAGAACGCTCACAACAAAGCAACACAACCACTAATAGTTTATGCTCTGAAAAGGAATCTTTAAGAAGTAATGAGAGATGGTGTGTAAAGTCCTAACTGACCTGGTATGCCCTCATAGTTCAGCAGGTGGAGACCTCTTGAGATCCCTGAGAAGAGTGCCAGTGCATGCTCCCGAAAGGATATCTGAAGGATAACTGAAGAGGCATCTCCAGATCTAAAGCAAACAAGTCACTTCTACTTCAGCTGAAAGATGCTGTCCACATGTTTTAGCAACAGTGGATACTTTATAAATTTGTAGAAGTAGTCCAGCTATTAGAGAGGGGCAGCAGGCACACAGAGTTAATGTGAAAACACTGGAAGCTTGATAGATGGGGTACTGTATTAAAGCACTGGCTTGGGACTTTTTCTTTACTACCTGCTTTACCAAACTGTTCCTCATAAATCCCTCCACAGAATCCTCTTCGGAGCTACCTGTAATTTCTTCCCTCTCATTTGATTAGTACTTAAAGGGGGCTTATAAAAAAGATGGGGGCGAACTTTTTAGCAGGGCCTGTTGCGACAGGACAAGGGGGAATGGCTTTAAACTAAAGGGGGGTAGATTTAGACTAGATATAAGGAAGAAATTTTTGATGCTGAGGGTGGTGAAGCACTGGCACAGGTTGCCCAGAGAGGTGGTGGATGCCCCATCCCTGGAAACATTCAGGGTCAGGTTGGACGGGGCTCTGAGCAACCTGATCTAGTTGAAGATGTCCCTGTTCATTGCAGGGGGGTTGGACTAGATGACCTTTAGAGGTCCGTTCCAACCCAAACTATTCTATGATTCTATGATTCCTGCAGTAGGAACGTGAGAACAAAGCAACAAACCTTCTCACCTTTGTTTGTTTTAAACCTTTTCCTTTATTACCTCTGGCATTGGTTTGTTGTTGTACCTTCATGTGTTTACCGAATTCTGGTGGTAAATTCCTTAGGCAGGAATGGTGTTTCCGTAAATTTCACTGTATTGAGCTATGCATATGATCATCTGTAGATTATCATTATGATTGCAACAGCCAGATCTGCAGGATTAACCAGTCAGAATGAGAAAAGCCAGCTGCTTTTTTTTATTCTTGACTAATATCAATTGCTTTCTGAGCTCTTTAATAAGTAAGTGAGACTGCACGTAATTTTGAACTTCTAAAACGTACCCATCTCTGAGTTATGAATGGGCAAAGGGATGATTTCTAAAATGGGAAATCTGCTAGACTTTAACTGACCGGTAAATCAGAATACCTTGTCTCATAACCAATTTGTGTTTGATTGACAAGTTTTTATTTTTAGCTCACTTAAGGGAGTATATGCTAATGGAGATCATCTTATGTTCTAGGAGTTTACTGAGGGTTTGGTTCCCGGCCCCCCTCCCCACTTTCTTCTCTGTCATTTCTGGTAATCCTCTGTTCTGTTTAGGGTGGGATTTCCAAAAATGATTAAGAGACTTCAATAGCATAAGCTCTCATGCTCCAGAGTTTAGAGGATTTGGAAAATTTCTGTTCTAGGTGTCTTGGTTCTTTGCATGTGAAATGGGTATAGTAGTAGACTATCCCATCAGGGTGGTGAGAGAAGGAACGAATTCGGTATTGTGTGAGCAGTGACACTGTTGAGATTAGGTCTGAAGTTTTATATTACTGTGTAATCTACATATAGAGGTCACTACCATGGATGTGTTTATTTTTATATTACATATATAGTAGGTTGATGGGTCAAAAATAAACATTATGATGGAATATCATAAGATGCTGTTCACTGGTTTAGCAGAAAGGGATAGTTTAGCTATAAGGTTATCACTAAGGCTAGGCAAAAATTTGCACATGGGATTCCTTAAACATGAGATGATGTGATCACAAGTGTTCTTTAAACGTAACAACAACATCGTGCATTATGGAAAACACAGATTAAGAAACTAAGCATGTTTGATTTTGGTGTTAATGCTGTAATGGCTAGTTGCTTTGAGATTGCTGTAACATGCTACCTGTGGTTATGAGTAATAATTGTTATTTAAAATATTACAAAACTATTTACGAGTACTAAGCTTGTGTACACTAATTTAGAGATTGATGCTTGCTACGTGAGGGTAGCGCTTGTGTAAATTTGCACATAGATACAAAGCAACAGAGCTGAAGATTTCTTGGAGAAAAGTGTCATTTTTCTAATACTCTTATACTGCAAAGTGGGAGGTGCCAGACAATAGGTGTCAGTACTGGTTCAGCTATGCACAACTTCACTGCAAATGTGGTTAACACCAGCTGCCTTAATCTACAAGCTTGCTGTGAACTATACTTTCAGCAAACTGAATGCCTGTAAAGAAGTGCTGATACAATATTTGACACTTGTTATAAAATAGCTTTTCTAGGGGATAGTCTGGGCAATAGAATACGAGTCAGAAGATAAAAGCTGGTAAAAATAATGTATTGTATTCACTCTGACATATTTCCAAAATACTGGAGGAAAGCCTGTTTCTGAAAATGGTAATTTAATTAGGTTTTGTTGTTTTGTGAACTGTTCAGAGAAGTTCCTGGGAGGGACACTGATGTAGTGCTTTCCCAGGGATTTTAAGAAAATTAAAAAAAATAACTGAAACTAATAAGCCTGGTATGCTGAAGAAGGAAAGCAAAGTTACAAAAATCAGAATGGAGCAGGCAGGATTAACTACAGTGCTAGGAAACTTCCATGAGACTTTGGAATCCTGCTGTTTTGTGGAGGAATTTTAAACTGGAACTAGGGATTTAGATATTTTGTTCATGAAACCAATGCATGTCATATCTAGGGGTCTGTGGACAGTTCTGCGACAACTTTGGAAGAAAAAACAGGAAGACGTAAACAATGCAAAATGTACAGTTGTGTAATGGAGAAACCAGAAGAAACCACCACCAAGGAAATGGAAGACAAAAAATTCTTCAAAGAATTGCTTTCTTTTGTGTTTCATTAGCGACATGCACCTAAGATCCAGGATGTGAGGATTAAGCCAAAAAAGGTAAGTCCAAAAGCTTTAAGAGCCCAGTGAAAACATTATGGTCTTAGCTCAGCACCTCTTTTGAGGTGCTGGATCAGTTTCAGTTCACTAGAATTGCTTTTATCTGGACAAATGCATACCTGTTTAAATTATGTCCTCACAGGTGGAGGACACTGTAGCTTTAAAACTCTAAGGGAAAATACTGAAATAGTCTTGCAGTCAGTCTACTAGCTGATGTGCATGTATCGAGGAGCTTTTAAATAAGCAGGTGCTCTCATGAGAGACCTCTGCATGGTAAATGCCAGGTGCATGGCTATGCACAGAGCAGGGAAAACGGCTTTTTCTTGTCAATATTCGGTGAGGGATAGTTGGGAGAACGCCCCCCCTCCCCTGGAGTTTGCGTTGTATTGCAAAATACAGTGAATTCCTGGCAGCCGTTGCAGTGGCACACTCTGAGTGCCCCAAGCCTGGCAGTATAATCTAAAGGGAATGCAGTTGAGTTGTGATCTATTGCTATATAACAGGGGGCGGGTCACTCTGCTTGTTCCAGCTCCTTTTCTGTCATTACTGCTGCAGAAGCACCAACCAAATGCAGCTGGCACGCCTCTTCGTTGGCTCTTATATAATATGGGGTTTCACAGGGCACTGATGTAGAAATCAAGTCAAACATTCTTGAGGCAGACTCATATTACTTGTCGTATCGCTGGTGCTCACTTCGCTGTGGGGTGTAGGGCTGCTTTCGGAAGGGTGGTCTGTGGCCCTATTTGAGTGAATTTTGGAAGGTGTGCAGGATGGCTCCAAACGAGACAGGGGATGAACTTGTTTTCTTTGTGAATGGTAAAAAGGTAAGGAAGATTCCAGCTTTCTGTCCAGCTTGCTCCTGGATTGTGGCTTGATTACTTACTCTTCTAGTCATCTTTTTCTTCCTCTGAAGTTTTCTAATACCAGCACAATTGCCATGACTTTTAAATATTAAATTGTGAAGACTATTTATTGCTTTGCTAAATGGCTTTGTCTCTTCTTTGAATAATTCACAAGGTAAAGTCAAAGAGTAGCACAACTATATAATGTTTACATTTTAGATTTGTTGGCAATAATTTACTGTAATTCTGAGGTACCTGCTTTTAAATAAATGTGCACTGACTTAATACAGGCATTTCTACTAGAAATAATTTCAGTAATTACAACAGATCTGGAAATGTAACTCAAATGTAAGCATCCATATATAATTCATATGTTCAGTAAGTAATTCTGACATTTGATTTTTTAAAAGGGATTTAAGTAAAAAGTTCATTCTATTTACATTTAAGAAGCTAGAAAACTCTTTAAAATCAAAGCCCATTAACTGATACTGTTTCCTAGATCGACTGCTGACAATTACCTAAGAAGTGACTGTGTCTCACAGGAGGGTGGGCTGGTCCTTGCACATGCTGGGCAACTTTGAACAGTTTGTCCCAGAGCCCCCTTTCTCAGTTTGGACTTCCCCTGGCTAGCATTGCAGCCTTGACTCTTCAAAAGCTTAAACAAGTCAAGGCCGCCTCTTTTTTGAACTGAGTACCAAGTTAGTTCTGTTTCTGAGCTCAGCTCAGTGCTAATCTTGCCCCGCCACCTTCCCCTTGCCTAGATACTTGGGCAGGGAAACTTGTGCCAAAGCAGCTTCCAGCTGGGAAACTTGGGGAGGGGAGAGGGTTGCATATGCACTGTGTACTGGGGAGCTGAGAGTTTGTGGACCTTCCCTGTGCACTGCTTAGGGGTAAATCACGTGCAGCACTAAGTTTGGGCTAGAGAATTAATTTTTTAATCCCTTGAGGGATCGCACAATGTTCTTAGTTGGTTAAAAAGCTCTGTGCCCTGCCCTACAGACTGGCATAGGATTAATATCAATTTTGCTTTTGTTGATCTTTTTTGCTAATTTAATCAAGTGTAAATGTGGATAAGATTGTTGCTACAGTTAGGGTGTTTTAGTTATGAATTTGGATCCCAAACTGGATTGGAATTTGCACTTTCCAAGGTACTAGAGCATTTGATATCAAAGTTTTGTTTTATCTAAGTAGGAATAGTTAGGTGAAGAATAAAGTTTACCTGGTATGGATTATAAGTTAGTCAAAGAGCTCTTGAATGTAATACTGATATAGAACCCAGCCCTGGTTCTGAAGTTTTATAAAGAAGGATGACAACTGAAGTTTTGCTCACACAGATCAGTAATGGTTCATATGTCAACGTTAATTGACATATCAGCCATTCATTGTTTCTAGAAGGAGGTGACAACTTGAAGCTCCAAGTTAATCATGACTAGCTAATTGAGTCTGGTAATCGAGATTGTGAAGCAGTGGCACAGGATGATCTGTGAATTTCATCTGATGAATTTTCTGCTGTGATGGGCCCAGGTGGTATACCATTAACTTGTTGTCTTGCTCTGTGAAGGTTTTAGTGACTTCGGACCCCTCCTCTGTGAACCCCAATTTTTAGAGGGTGAACTGGGAGCTTTTTGAGTCTTGCAGTAGAAGGTTGCCACAAACATGTTGGGCAATCCAGACCCTGATACAGGCCAAGTGTATTGTCCTGTTTTCTTTTTCTGGTATGGTCTAATGAAAGAGAATTGTAGTACTGGTGCCAGACCAGCTGAGGTTCAAAACCAATATGCCACTCATGGTAGGTATGAAGAGTTTATAAACAAATTCCTATATACATTTGCAGCTGGTGCTTCAGTGTTACTTGGTGCTCAGGTATTACAGGAGCACTGCTCTGTGTAAATTGGTAGAAAAGCCCTTCTTCCTGGAAGAGACTCTTGGCTAACATGCAAAAGTGTGTATTAGTCAAAGTAAGAGAGAAGAGACTGAGCTGCACAGAACTGGTTCTGTGGGACTCCCTTTTATGCACGTGGAGTGAGGCAGAGAAGGGGAGAAAGAGCAGCCTAGACCCGGAAGGCTAGCAGCAGAAGACAACCAGTTCCGTTTTGTATCTGCTGTCTGTTCTTGCTATGTCCTGGAGCTAACGAACATGCTGTGAATGGCGTTGCCCGTGGTGCATTTCAGCAGTTTTTATGGAACTGTAGTTCCTGTTTACAAAAACCACATAGAATCATAGAATAGTTTGGGTTGGAAGGGACATCTTGGGGCTGACCTTGTGCATGCGTAAAGGGGTTTATCACAGTGTGATCTTGGCAGTTATTGGCTAAAAAAAAAAACCCACCAGGGAACCATTAATACTACCAATGGTATCAACTCATTCCATGTGTCAAGGCTGTCTCAGCATCCTTCCTTGCTGGCTCATGCAACCGGCAGTGCTAGCAAAGGAGTAGGTTCCACTTGATCAGAGAGGAGAGGGCTTCCTGGGTTGTGCTCTACCCAGAGCCTCACTTTTTTTTCTCCTCCCTTTTTGGGTGTGCTGCCAAAGTGGCTTGAGTTACACCCCCATCAAATGCAGGTTTGAGAGAGAGAATTGGACTCATGGCGTAATCCGATCTGTGGCAACAAATGTGGAGTTTGTTAGGACATTTCTGCACATGAGAGGTTATGTGATGGAAAGGGTGTTGGGAAGTGCCTGGGCAATGCTGATGAAACAGCAGGTAGCAAGTTAGGATATGGCTCCATCCATCTGGAGTCCTGACTAAATATTCCAGTTAATTCGCTGCAAAGAATGTGGTAGGATAGCATGGCCAGTGGGAAAGGTTACTGCTGTGTGAATTCGTGACAGCTTGACATTGCTAATGGGCTGCTGATATTCTGTCATAGTACAAAACTGCATGATAAGAGGTGGTTGATAAGATAGGGACTTTCATGGCAGCAAATCTCTTGCATTAGCCCAGTCTGCAATGTTGTCAAGAAAAAGCCTCCTCAGAACAGCTGAGCATATTTCACATTCAGGATTGTTTATTTTAAGCACCTGTTTACTTCACTGGGCATAAAGCTTGGCACACAACTAACACAAAGTTATCTTGATAGTCTGCCTAGACTAGAATGGAAAACAACACATGCAATTTAAAGCTAATAGTGGCAATTTTGTTTTCCTCAGCTGACAAGTCTGTCTCATGCATATGTAGCAAGTAATTTTAGTTCAAACACGTGGAGTCAACATTTCTATTTCTGTCCTGAATGGTAAGAGGGGTTCTATGCTGGAAGCCACATTAGACCGCTTCCAAAGCCTGTGGATGTTTGATTGCAGATGGGACCAGCCAAAATACAGGATTTCTTTGAGCTTTGGGACCCTCTGGGTCCTACATAAACAGTAAACGACAAGTTTTCAGTGTGCTGGTTTAAAGCAGAACAAAATGTTCTCACGACCAATAGCAGATTTACATTGTGTGGTTATATTCAGTTTGTTCATCTGTGTTCTAATCCTTTTCCCTGGTAAATGGATTTGAAATCTCTCATTGACTTCGGGAATACACATTCACAGATTTTTAAGGTCCTAGGGGACCTTTACAGTCAACTAGTCTGGCTTGCTGCATGGCAGTCTGGTTAAAACCTTTCACCTTCTCTTCTTGCAACTAATTGAGTGTCTAGGGGGGACTAGTGATTGAATGGGAACTTGTCATTCAGAAAAGCATCTGTTTCTCATTTAAAGACCCTAGCTGATGGAAAGCTTAGCATGTTGTTTGGTAAACTAGGAAAGTTTCTGTTTTCTTTTCCTTTTTGTTATTCTATTTACCTTGCTCAACTATTGTTCTTTTAAATTGAAAACTCCTTTCTTTAACTTTCTGGGAATACTAATTTAAATATGATGCTTTATGTTGTAAAGGCAAAGTTATCTGAGTTAGTGGAAGGCAGGTAGCAAAGACAGCAAACAATATTTATTGAGATCCAAGTTTTGTACATGAAATCATGGGGAAGTGAGCTCAACACCTCTCTGGACCAGCCCACACTCTAAGAGTGTAGAGTACTGCTTAGGAACTTATTCCGTGTAGTACTTAAAGCTTGAAGAACTGTAGGACCAGGCTGGGCTCCCTGCTGAGGTGATCTGAGTATTTAAGATTCCTAGAATCAGTAGACAAATAGATGTGTAGTACAAACACAGCAGTACAGAGCAAATTTGTTGGGAGTCATTTGACTGTCAGTATCCCCCTAATATTTCCTGCAAGGTTTCTTTCTGCATTTGATTAATATTTAAGCTAACACATGCAGTAAAATCTGTCAAAATGTAGCCATCAAACTGATGTATCTGACAATATGACATTTGGTTTAAAAAAAACCTAAAAACCAGTAACTGAGCAAAAAAGTAATGTTTCTTTAATTGCAATATCTAAGTAGGTTGATCCTACTCCCACTGAAGGCAATGGATATAATTCAGTTTCTTTCTGTACAAGGACACTGGGGAAGGTGAGCAAGAATTGTTTTGATGGGTAAGATACTGAGCTGTGAATCATATTGTTTTGGGCATCAGACAAGAGAAGATGTTATCCCCACCCACAGGGTTTTAAAATATTTTAAGAACAAATCACAGCAGGTGATTGTAACAAACCACTGGAGGAATGATATGTTGGAGGACAAAACCAGCATCAATGACAATGAATAAACGGCAGGAACAGTAGAGTTCTTACTCTGTAGCCAGCAAGAGAGACTCATAAACAAGCATCCCCTCACCAGGAATCTGAGTACAAAGAAATGACTCCTTGCTCTCTGACGTGTGAGATTTGGCTTAATCCAGCATGTCCTCCAAACTCTTACCCCTTATCTCCCTCTGATCCCAAGTCTCTGCCAGCATTGCAGATATACAGCTACAGTGGAGTAGTTTGAAGTGACTGAAGTAGGAATCCTGGGCTATTGGTTTGAACAGGATGAGTGTGGGTTATTCAGGACATGTTCTACTGCATAGTGGGAGCTGCTTTCTGATAAAGTTGAGCAAAGGTTTGACTTTGGGACTTAACACATGCTTAAGTACTTCACTAAAAGTGTGTGGAGCCGAGTGGCTAAATGCTTTGATGAAGGAAGGCTTGGCCCGTGTTTTCTTTCTTACTTCCTGAAAAGAAGCCATTGGGCCAAACTTAATTGCTTGGTTTGAGTACATAATGGAGTGCTTTTTGGATTCTTTCAAGAAAACTTCTTGAGACCTTTTCTTTGACCTAAGCATAGAATAATCTCAATAGTCTTTAACCATCTGAAAAACTATTCTGGAGCTTTTTCTCTGTGCCTGGCTATCTTGGAAGCTGCTTTGGAAAGGTTTGCAATGGCCATTGGCATAGCCCTGAGGAAGAAACTCAGCTTGACAGTGAGGGTATAAGTTGCTGGGGAAGGCTCTTTGCCTGTCAAATGGCTGTGAAAGGCCTTTTGTCCATGGGACGCTCATAGTCACAGGCATTTTTGGAATTACCTGCTCATGTCTGTCTGTTTACCAAACTACTGCAGAGGGATGTATGTGCCTACTCTGAACCAACTGGTCATGAGAGCACCACTGTATGCTCTTACTTGTTTCTATGCATCCAGAAGGTGAGGGAACCTCTGAATAGCAGCAATGAGTGCTGCATGGTTTACAGTAAGACATCCCCAAGCTAGAAGAATGAACCCTGTTTCCCTGTAGATTATCCCCAGTGCAGGAATGAGATGTGCAAAAAATGACCAGTTGTGTTTTGTAGCAGCAACTTTACTGGATAGTTCTAAAAACATGGACTCAAATAGGAAGTATTGTCTCTTTAGAATAACCCTGTCACGTGTCAAAGGCATAAAATAGAAGCAGTACAGAGGTTGTGAAGGTTTCTTATCAGTAAGAAAAAAGTCTTACACAAATGACCTCTGTTTCAATTTGCCCTTCAAACTGGGAGTGTTTAATTTAAATAAACTGTAACCATTGTACTTAGGACTTGCACAATGTAAGAGCCTAGAACACATGATTACATTCTGGCACTCAGTGAATTTGGAAAAGTTTCCTGACACTCTATTAATAACAGAAAAAGGGGAAGACAAGCTCTGCAGCCATGTGGAGCCAAGGGTAGAACTTTGGTTTCTGACCATCGGGCAGAGGTTGAAGTAAAATCTAATTTTATGTCTAATAGATAACTGCTAATAGTGTTGTTCACAAATAGGATGGAGCTGACTCAAAATGTGCAGAGAAAATTTCTCCTTGGTTGGAATTTCACATTCACATATTTAGGATGGCTACTAATGTAACACTGATTGATTTAATGTTAGCAGGGAAGAAAGAGAAACTACAAGATGATTAGTACTTGCTCTCTGCCCTGCAGCAACTGTATTGGTCATGTTAGGGTTTCCTCTGTTTTTTTCCTCTGCAAAGTCTATTACTGATGCTGTTTCTGTCATTCTGTTTATCTGCTCATTTTCTCTGTCTCTTCTAATAGTAAGAAGGAGAAGGGACAGAGGTCAGTTATGCATCATCAATAAAGATGCGATACAATTTGGGGAGATGTCAGGAATTCAAAACTCAAGTACAAAACACAGTTCTTTCTCTCAGCTCACTACTAATTCTGTTTGCCATTTTTGATGAAGGGTTTTTTAAGGTTTGCCTCAGTGTGCCATGGCTGAAAAACTCTGATGTATGTAATGCATATACTTCTCTCTGTCACGATAAATTCAAGGAAACGTTGTGACTGGATATGTGAGCAACATTGCTGAACCTAGTAAGGGGAGTTAATCAGTGGTTCTGCTCCCTGCTTTGGAAGAGAAGTTGCAGAAAGACCAAACTTTCTCCTTCCAACTAATGTATCTGTGTTGTAAAGCATTCTGTGTGTAACAGTACCTTTCCCTTCTTGCAGGTGGTGGAAAAAGATGTGGACCCAGAAACAACTCTGCTAACCTATCTACGAAGAAAATGTATCCAGTGTCAGAAGAAACTGCAGAAGGCTTTAAATGCCTACACCATTTCATAATTGTTTACTGTTCTGCCTGTCACTTGAGTGCTAGGCAGAGCTTGTGCACAGAGTATAGGAGGGAGTGCTGTGCGTGGTCTGCTAATTCTTGCTGGCAAAGATTACAGCTGGTATTCCAAGCTTAAACAATAGCAAATTTTAAATAATATACTTTAAATAAACTTTAAATAATTTATTAATACTTTAAAGGGAAAACTCACAGAATTGCTAGGAATTGAAAGCAATATTGAGATGACAATAAAATTAGAGGAAATTTAGGTTTGTTCCACACAAATTGTAAAGGATTTTTTGGCCAAAATATTACAGTCACTTGAGCTGCTTGCTGTATCATCCAATAATTTGGATATTACTGGAGAGTTAATATCCAATAACTTAATTATCCTGTGGCCTATCAGATGACCCAGGGATGCAAACTCAGAGGCAGGGGTTCTCACCATGTACTGCGGGCATGTTTACACGAGCGGATGCAAGCAGTCACGTTTCACTCCTGTTTGCAACTGGTCAACACATGAGTCAGATTAACTTCAGGAGCTGGGTAGCTATTACTGTGATGACCAGGCTGGCTATACTAGGTCTGGTTCAGTAGGTAGTGTCATTCCATGTTTTCTGAGTTTTTGTCTGACCAGCTGGGTGTCTATATATGCCAAACTGTTCACATCTGTGTTGGTGTATTCCTTAAAAAGAATCATGCAAACTTATTTCACGATGCTGCCATGTTTTATTTGTCTGGGATCTGAAAGGAGTACGGGGATATAAATCACACTCCTCTCTGGGGTTTCCAGTAGAACTATCAACAGCCCTATTTTGTTTGAGTGTACCTTGGGTGGATAAAGTTCAAGAGGAAAAATAAGTGGCATGACTCTTGTGCCTGTGTGCACTTCTTACCACTAGACCTTTTATGTCTAAGCTTGTTAATATCTAATGCAAATAGCTTTGTAAAGAGATGATCGGAGCCCTTCAAAACCTTCTGATCTTCTACATGAACATTCTGGTGAACTTATTTTGTAGATGTCTGGTTAGGGTCAGACAAATACTTTGAGAAACGTGTTTTATTGAGGCAGATTAGCACTGTTGTCAAGAGAAACATTGGATGGCATAGGAAAGATATTTTTGCTGAAGCAGACACATGATTGTATGAAAAGTAGACGTGGTGCTTAGGGACATGGTTTAGTGGTGGACTTGGCAGTGTTAAGTTTACAGTTGGACTCGATCTCTTCCAACCTCAATGATTCTATGATTTCTATCATTCTATGAAAATAGTCAGTTCCAGAATCTTTGCAGTGAAGGTAAAGATGATTTGAGTTCCCTATATCATGATGCCTGTTGCTTTTCCACAGGCCTAAGTTGATTATCTCAGCACAGGCATGTGTCCATTGCCAATGAAAGCAGCTGCTGTTTTCCCACCAAAAGTCTCTCAGCATTGGCCAATCCTCTTCACAATAAATAACAGCATCTAATTACCTTCTAATGAGTTTAGGAACCCAAAGCAGATGTGACCCAAGGAATTGTCTTCTGAAATCCCTTTGCGGAACATTTGATGTAATGCCTCTATGATTTCATCATTCTATGAAAATAGTCAGTTCCAGAATCTTTGCAGTGAAGGTAAAGATGATTTGAGTTCCCTATATCATGATGCCTGTTGCTTTTCCACAGGCCTAAGTTGATTATCTCAGCACAGGCATGTGTCCATTGCCAATGAAAGCAGCTGCTGTTTTCCCACCAAAAGTCTCTCAGCATTGGCCAATCCTCTTCACAATAAATAACAGCATCTAATTACCTTCTAATGAGTTTAGGAACCCAAAGCAGATGTGACCCAAGGAATTGTCTTCTGAAATCCCTTTGCGGAACATTTGATGTAATGCCTGGTTGTAAAGTACAGACATGCGCTCTGCAGCCTGTGGAGGAATCATCTTAGGCCAGTCCATACACCTTGTGAGTTCCCAAGTGTCTGTGCAATGGTTCTGTGCATCTCTGCTAGTTCTGGCTCTCAGTGCCTCCCTCCTGTGATTTATGGGAACCAGGCTACTGGGGAGTGTGCTTGGCTGGTTCTGTCCCTAGCAATGGGAAAGTAATCAAAAATGGGGCCAAAATTGAAGCTAGGGTGGCCAGACCATGACTCTTGAGATGCAGGTAGTTTGTGAGCAGTTCAAGTGCAGCTCCCATGTCAGTGCTCAACTGTGTGACTTGTAGCACTGCGTGACTGCCCTGTCTGGGTGCCTTCTAGGCGGTAGGAATCACCAGGTGTAGGAAGAAGTCAACGACCACTGGTGAGAGGTACTGAAGGAGATGTCACCATGCATCTCAGGGATGTGGCTGCATGCCTGAACAGCTGCTGCTCAGCAATTACTGAGTGCTTTGTCTCCCTTATGTAATTTCCTTTTCTGAATCTAATGGAAAGCGGGAACTGTTGGAGTTCAGAAATTTATTGTTTATTCTAAGAGTCTACTGAAACATGGACTGCCTCCCTGTTAGGGCTTTGGGTGTTGATCTCAAAGCTCACATGCCAGCATTTGAAACTTTGCTTATGTTACATTAAGTTAAGCAGAAAAAACGAGTGCTTGGTTTCCAGCAAGAACTTGTTGCTAGGCCTTGATTGATAACTGTTTGAGCAGGCTTCTGCCAATACTCTTCGTGTTTTCCTTGATTCCTGTTCTCTCAGTGGGCCTATGTGGTACCAAACTAGGCTGTGGAGAAGGTGGATGTGGTGCTTGCACTGTTATGATATCCAAGTATGATCCCTTTCAGAAGAAAATCCTGTATCCTTTGCAGTCTGAACTCTTCAGCAGAGAAATGAAATGGAGACAGATCCAGGTTCTTGACATTCCAAACGTGGTACTATTTAAAAACAAAAAGTTATGTAATGTATGTTTCTGCCAAAACATAATTTTTCACTTTCAGAACATAAACTCAGAAGGCTAAGACAAGAAGGTGTTTTTTCCTACAGCATTGCACAGTGCTGATAGGGAACTATTTCATTGTGCCCTGAAATATCTGCACTGACTCTAGCATGCAGGCTATTTGCCTTTTCCTAATTCAGAAAACCTTTATGTTCCTTTCTTGCAATGTAATTTTTTGCTGTGATGACCCGAATGATGATTACTGTGATAAAATCTTTATTGCTATTGTATTACTACAATAATCTGGTTTCTGTATGCCGGCAGATATTAACTTTTCCTCTACTTCTATTGTAACCTTCAGAATGACTCTTATTTCCTGAGAGATAAACTTTCCTCCTGTTCTCTAATTAATTGAAGAGCGAAGCAATGGAATCAAACAAAAAGGGGAATGGCGAGAGAGGATGAGGCAGAGGCCTCAGTTTATTTTTACTGTGGGGAATGGAAAGCACTGAAGTCTTGGATATATTTGGAATAATGCTTGGAGATGCTTTAACTTGGGATCATCTAATTTAGTGGTTCTGCTTAGGAACGTGGCCTTGAATAGGGTATCTTTAGGGTCACTATTCTGTCTTGATAGAAATGAGATAAAGTAGCTAGTTCCTTTAAGAATTTTGGCAACAGTATTCTATTTTACCTTCAGCCTGGACTTTTTTCCCCTGTGTGACCATCTAGAAAAGATTTCCCAGGTAAAAGGCTAAGAGCTCTTTGTAACTTTGCGAGTGGGCCAGGCTAGCTGTATAACATCTTGGTATTTGTAGTCTGCCCCTATAAATTACTTACATGCATTCTGTAGCTTAACGTGCAACGAGGATGTTTAAAGTTATTTCTAGGTCAAATCCTATGGTGCATACTCAGTTTAAACTTCAAGGGAAGTTGATGAGAACTTTGGCTGAGTAGGTGCTGTAGGATTTGGCTTGCAACTAATACCTATAACGCATCTGTTGAAGTTCTATTGTGTCCACTGCTACAGTTTGAGTACTCTTCAGTCCACCTGTTCCCTTTTTCCTTTGTTGAGCAGCACTGTCAAATGAAATGACCTTAATTTATTATTTTAGCCACCATACTGCCAATGCTTGCCTCTTCCCTGTCTGTGCCCTGCATCATGTAGCTGTAACTACTGTTGAAGGCATAGGAAACACAAAATCCAGGCTGCACCCAGCCCAGGTAGGCTATTAATACTGGTAACTTTAAAACCCTCTATCCATGTTTTCTTCTTCTGTTAATTAATCCTGTTCCAGGGTGTTGGGACCTCCATCCTAATGTTAAAGCAGGGAGTTTGACTTTCCACATGAGCAGTCTTTACTTGCAGGAATGACTAAGTGACAGAATCAAACTCCTGGGTGAATGCTGCAGCTCTGTTATGCCCTAGCAAGTTAACTGATGTTGTCCTGGCTGAATTGCTAATGCTTTTGTTCTAGGGCTACGTGGCTGTACTTGGTCCACATCCAAATCCCAGGAACTGGGAAGACTGATGTTGTGGTGAAAGCCTATATAGTGACTTGGAGCCAGGAAATCTGAGTTAGGTTTTGGCTCTCCTATGGCCTTCCATGAATGACCTTGGTGTCTTGTCCTGCATAGTTAGGAACCTTCCCTGCAATGGTGCAGTAAGGTTTGGTTCAGCAATGTTTCTGGAGTCCCAAAATATTCTTGATGGGGAGGAGTGACAGGAATGTGAAGCCTTGCTCTTCTAGCAAGGTGTTATGTACTTTTTATGGAAGCAGTCTTACCTCAGCTTTGTCAGAGATACTGCTTCTTTAAGGGAAATGATGATTCATCTCAGTTTGTACAGTGGATAGGACTTGTGCCAATATCTGAGACAGTAAACAACAAAGTGAAAAATGTTAGACACATGAATGGATGGCAGCTAGCCTGACCTTTGTTTGCTTGTCTTCTTTTCCCTGCCTCCTCTGAAGATTCTAACAGCTAAGCTTTGAAATTCAAACTCAGGTCTATACAGGTAGCCCCAACCTTTCTAGCATGGTAAATCTGAAGAACTCCTGATCTCATTGGAGGCTTCTAGTTGCCTTCAGTTACATTGGGAGTTCAAAGCCTAGTTGCAAACTTTTCAGAATGTTCTCTTCTTTGAAGTCTACTTCACAGATTAATTGTCCATCTCATCAGAGAACATCTGATGATAGTCTTAGCTCCTCTGGTGAGATTTTGTTTTGGTTTTTTTTAACAGAGATGTTAAAAACAAGTACAACAATGAACTCACCTTGATATTATTAACTGATGGTTGTTGTTACTTTTTCTCAGGAGAGAATAGCAAAAAGTCATGGGTCCCAGTGTGGCTTTTGCACTCCAGGCATTGTCATGTCCATGTATACATTGCTTCGGAACAAACCCGAGCCCAAAATGGAGGACATAGAAGATGCTTTCCAAGGTAATACTTATAGCCCTGCAGAAATGCAACCTGTTCTGCTTTCATTACATCTGCTTCACCAAATGGGATGGAGGTACACTTTTTTTTAATGTATTTCATTAAAGATAGCCGATTGTTATGAGGTTAAGAACTAGCTTTTCCACTGGGAGACTGGCCAGGTGCTTTGATGTGAACAAAAATGGCCTGTGGAAAATCTCACAGAAGCTCATTGTTTGTCCTGAAGCTGGGGCAAGTGGCCTCAGTCTTGGATTAGGACCCCACTAAGCTTAACACAGAAGAAAAGGTGGCCTGTCCCTGGGGGGCTTATAAGAGCCTCCACATCTCCTTGTTTATTCATTGCTGTCACCAGAGCCTGCAGAGGTGACGGAGAGCATCTGGGCCAGCCAACCTCAAGTAAAGGACCAAGACAGCAATATACATGATGGAGTGGGGCAGAATCCAGTTGTGTAAATCATCTGAGAGGCTGCTGTTATTGCTGAGGTTAGAGTTGTTACCATGCTTCTGGCAGTGACCCAAGAAGAAATCAGATGCAGGAGAAAGCAACCTGTTTGTAATTCAGGAGACTGGATAGTTGGTATACTGATTAGACTCACACAATTGAGGTAAATGAATACTGAATAAGGCAGATTGAATTTTTTTCGAAATTAATTTCAATTTAAAATTTTAGCAAAAAGGGATGGTAGGATTGTTGCAAGATTACTAGTGAAATTGTCCTTCTCCCATTTTTTCATTAGCTTTATCTAGATTTGACAAGCTTTTGTGAGAAACAATAAAATGTTCTAAAAGAGGAAAAGTTCTCAGCCAAATGACACTAAATCTTTATCTTCTTGCTCTGGCAATGCAGGGAACTTGTGTCGGTGTACAGGGTACAGACCTATTCTGGAAGGATACAGGACATTTGCTAAAGTAAGTGGCTTCAGATAATGTTTAAAAAAATCTGGAAGGCTGGCTGTCTTTCTCTCTGTTACTAAAATACACCATGAGCTGAAATGGGGAGCAAGGAAATATACATGCTACAACAACCCAGCTCCAACTCTTGACCCCTTTGTATGTGCTTCGTGCATTAATAATGCAGGAAGACCAACTCCTTTACTCCAGTTGCTGGAAGTGGAGCACTTTAATAATATCTGCCTGATGGTCACTTTTTGGATCACAGGTAATCAGAATCTGTAATTCTTTTCTGTAAGTCTCTGAAAAACTCAGCGTCTCTACAAGATACATCTTGCAGATGATCCCTGATGTGGAAAAAGTGTGACGGTATGGTGCACGAATAGGGACATACTGTGGGGGAATCTGATGAGAAAGTTGCTTTCTTGAAAGGTCAGCTGCAGAGCTGAAATAGCTCTGGAAAGAAGTTGAAGTCACTGCTGTATAGCTCTTGCCCAGAACTCATCTGCTGGTTTGGATGAGGTACAAAGCTTTGCCATAAGTTTTCTCTAGTCCCTTTTTTCCTGAAAGACTGCTGGAGGCTGTGAAGGAAAGTAGATCATTAGGTACTTCAGTGATTACTAGCCACTTATGGGGCTACACTGGTATTAAATATCAAAAGTAAAGAATTTAGAATGCTGCCTGTTAATTTCGTTTTATTATCCAGAATTACGATCAACAAAAGAGAATATAGGCAGGAGTGAGATCCATTACAAATGTTTGATAAACCCAGTCAATATAGTCTACTTGGATTTCCAACAGGCTTTCAACAGTGTCTCACCAAAGGCTTTTAAAGACAATAAGCAGCCATGGGGTAAGAGGGAAGATCTCTGTATGGATGAAAGATTGGTTAAAAGGCAGGAAATGGCAGGTAGGAGAAAATGGTGTATTTTTGCAATGGAGGGAGGTCACTGGTGGACTTCTGCTGGGACCTGTGGTGGGAGCAAGGCTGTTCAAGATATCCCTAAATGAGGTGGAAAAGAGAGTGAGCAGTGATGCGAGAAAGTAAGTTAACTGATACCAAGTTAGTCTGCGTAGTGAAGACAGGAACAGACTTTGAGGAATTTCAGAAGGACTTTATGAACCTGAGAGACTGGAGAATAGAATGGGATACAAAATTCAGGGCAAATAAATGCAAAGCAATTTACAGAGTGAAAGGCAGTCCTCATTCCACATATAAAATGATAGGCTGCGAGCAGACACAAGATCATCTTCCTGTTACCATGCAGGAAGATGATCTTGGAGGTGTGGTACAGTTCCACAGAAGCACCAGCTCAATGCTTACTGGCCATCAAAACAACACTTCAAAGGGTAGAGAACAAAACAGAAAACACTGCCATGCCACTGCATCATAGCTCTTCCTACACTTGACTACTGTGCAGTTCTGGTCCTCTCATCTCTAACAGGGTATAGCAGAATAGGAAAAGATTCAGAGAAGTGGAATAAGGATCACATCTGTGGTAGCTGGCTTCCATACAAGGAAGCACAGAGCAGGCTGGGATGCTTCAGCCTGGAAAAAAGATGTCAGGGAGGGGAAGGGGCTCTACGTAGCCCATATAGTGGTTTGTGTTGACCTCTGATAGAGATTTACAAAATTGTGACTGGCAGGTGGAATGTGGACAGGTGTCTGCTGTTTGCTGCCTCTTCCAATACAAGAGCAAGGTGTCAAGAAATGAAACTAGTAGGAGTCAGGTTGAAAACAAAGGCAGATGGTCTGCCATGTACCAGGTAGCTGACCTGCAGAATTCACCAAAAGGGTGTTGTGGGCACCAAAAACTTACAGGGGCTCTGGGGGAGACTGAGCAGTACTTGGGCGGGAGCTACTGAGGGTTACTAAAGAGACAGAAACCACACTGGGCTAAGGTGGTCCCCTGAGCTGAATGCAGTTGGATGCTGGTAGAGTACTAGGTATTGTCTTGTATGTACTTGTCCCTTTTACTCTTCTCTGGATATCTCCTCACAGCTCCAGCTGGACCAGAGATACTGGCTGAATGGTCAGAGTAGTTCTAAATCAGAACTAGAGGTCTGTCAGTAAACTGGACATGACCTAGCCATCACACTGCAGAATACTGCCTTCCATTGGCAAGGGAAACACCTGCTTGCTTGGCACCTTCCATCTCCCATTTCTGTTTTGGATATAATAAATGTGGGATCAATTTCTCTCAAAAGGGAATCAAGTCTACTTCATTTCCTTGGAATCTGCACATTTTTTTCAGAACAGTTTTTGTCCCCACAGGACTTGAATTGCTGTGGCAGAGTAGCCAATGGTACTGGATGCTGTCGTAGTGAGAGGGAAAATAGCATGGTAAGCTGAATTTTAAAAGCCATAACCTCAATTTGCAATATAGTATTAAAGTTTTGATGTATTAGTCACCTCTCTGGCTCTACTGTGGTGCGGATTTTCAGAGCTGTCTGAGCTGGTTTGAATGTCTGTCTCTTGGAAAACACTGTGACTGTATATGTCCTGGTTAGCATGACGAGCCGTCATGACACAGATTTTACAATAGTGAGCTAGATATGTTCCTTCTGAATCTGTGCGGTGCAACACTTTTGTGAAACAGCATGGTGACAACTGTAAGCAATGTGTTACCAGCTTCTGGTATATTGAAGCAATCCATCTTTCTGTGAAAACAGATCTAAAACCCAGTTAATTCCTCAGTGTGATCTTTCCCAAACTTTACAGTCCAATGATAATGAAGTAATTTAATCACCATTCCAATAAATTGTACAATTGGAACCTTTTGGAATATCTGGAGGAAAAAAGTTAATCACATTTTCTGTACCAGTTGAGGTACAAACAATGGAGGGATGAAAACAAGGAATTAGTACATAAGGTAGTGTGAGTATAAAATGAATTTAGGAAAGAGAGAATATAATGAAATTCTTTGCCAGGAAATTCCAGTGAATTCCTGTGGATTCTTTGTTTGGAAGCATCCAGTGTTGCATGGAATACTCCAGCAATTAAGACTGCTTGGAGTTCTTTCATCAAAGTAGTTTATTAATGAAAATGTTACTGCAAATTTCTGCAATCCAGGGATTGATAAAAGGGGAGGAATATATCCTGTAAAAGTTGGAATGTTCTGACTTTGTGTAGAATAGCTGAAGCGTGCTTATTTCTTCTTCAGAATGGGGGCTGCTGTGGAGGAAAAGCCAATGGTCCAGGCTGCTGCATGAATGAAAAAGAAGACAATGTGGTAAGGTGCTTCTCAACTATTTGTTTTTTCTCTATTTCTGATGTTTTGAAGTCTTAGCTCTGGCTTGTTCTGTGCCAAAGCCCAGTGCTTTTAATTTAGCTGTATTTATGCAAAGCAGTTTAGACTAATTTATATTTTATTCTGGTCTTACCTCAGAAAAGGTACCTTTGATGTAATTTAACGTGCCAATGTGAAAGTGATGTCATTTTTGATTGGCAAAAACCTGTTAGTGTGTTCAGGGTTCAGTGCATGACCAGACATGCATTGTGATCAGAAAAATGACTGAAGAACCTGAAACACTGGATCAGGTGGCATCTTTTCACTGTGTTTGCTATTTGCTCCATGAAATAGTAATAGGGATTTGACTGGAAAGAGGAATGAGTTAGGGTTGTATGTGGGTAGCTTTCTCCTCTGCTGCTCAGCCATTTGCATTTTCTGTCGTAGACAATGATGTCCTCCAGCCTGTTCAATTCTTCTGAGTTCCAGCCGTTGGACCCTACACAGGAGCCAATCTTCCCACCAGAGTTAATGGTAAGTTCATTCAAAAAGAAATAGTATGTGGTTTGTGGTTTTGTTGTTCTGCACAGGGTTTGAGTGTCCTTAGTATCTCTGCCCTGAGGAAATGTCAGTGCAAAAGGTGGCTGCTGATAAAAGATGATGCATGGGCATGAACGCTTCCCTGTTTTATAAAAGGGAAGGCTTTTAAGCGAGGGTGGCTTAAAAGATATGCAGGCCAAGTGCCTGCCCCAGCTGGCTGGCTTTCCTCTCTGTTTCTCACCATGCACGCCTGCTCTTGGGTTGCCTTCCTTTCCGGTCACTGCCTATCCAGGGGTGGAACAGTTGCTGACATCTAGATTTCAATTTACTAGGTCAGATGTGAACTTCTACATTAAATACAGCCGTATCTGAGCTGATTGCCCTGTGCTCCCTTTATAGTGTAGGAAGAGAAGTAGGAGCTATGGGATGTAGCTGAACGTTTCAACTAGACGACTTCCCGAAAGCACCGACTTCTCTCCACTCAGTGTAGCAGGAGTAGAAGTTGGCTGGCTCACACTGACATCAAAAGTTAGGTGAGATTAGTTTCTCTCCATGTTTCATTCCTGTCTTTTTTGGGGTAGTTTTCCCCCAAGCAAATGTGTCCCAGCCAGGAATCTAGTCTAGCACATGGCATGTTTACAGCTTCCTTCACATTTAGTAAGCAACTGAAATTAAATCATTAGTTTTGCTGCTGCACCCAGGCTAAATGTGTCGTGAGCTACAGCATGAGTAGGTTCTTATAGACCATAGCATAATATATATTTAGCTTGAGATAGGTCCCCTCTGTTTCTTCGCTAAGACGTTCTCCTGCCTAAGGGTTGATCTGATGTTGCTGGGAGGCAGCCATGTTAGTCTGTTTTCTTCAGTCACTGGATGAAGGAATTAAAAAGGGAACCACAATCTGGCCTTACAGCCGGTAACTCAAATTCAGCAGTGCTAAAGACTGACGTTTTTGCAGTGAGATGAGAATGGAAAACCCATTACTTCTAAGATGGCTGAAGCCACAGGCATCTGCCAGAACTTTGGTCAGATGGAGCTTGCTGGCAGAGGTCTTGCTGGGGAGATGCGGCAGCAGGATGCACCTGGCAATATCAGGAAGGGAAAACTTTTGTCAGCATGAAAAAGACTCTTGTCACTGCCAGCAGAAGGATGGGGAATGGCTAACTGCCAGCAACAGTGTGGATATCACAGCTACCTGTCAGTAACTTGACTGAGATGGAGCCTGGCCTGACATAGGTATGGGCAGCATGCGAGCAGGGATTCTTGGCCTGATGTAGGATCTGAGCTCTATCTGAATTCACTTTTGCAGACTCAGAGTAACAAACAGCAGAAACAGCTGTGTTTCAAAGGCGAGCGTGTGATGTGGATCCAGCCTACAACTCTCAAGGAATTGGTGGCTCTCAAATCCCAGTACCCCAATGCCAAGCTCGTTGTGGGGAATACAGAAGTGGGTAAGAGGAAGAGCTGATGCTCATTATGAGCAGCTGGAAAACTTTCCATGGAGTATTTTGTGAGAACAGTGCAAATGTAAACCTCCTCCATGCCATTGCTGTTAAATAGCTGTTTAATCTTCAGGTTGTATGTAGGAACAAATTTTCTTCTCAGGTAGATTAATCTCACAGTGAATGTTCTTCTCTGTTCTTTGCGGTGTCGGGTGAAAAAAAAAAAAAGCTTATCTAGACCTCTGAGCTTTTGTGCTAGTTTTGTGGAATTTTGAGAAGAAGGGAGTGGCACAGCATAAAATGTCCTCATAATCAAATGAATTCAGTTGTGAAACCTGCGTTTTGAAAGATATTTCAATAAGTAAACTCTCAAGACTTGAAATCTTACTGTCTTTTCCCCCCCAAATATATACTTCTGCAAACATAAGTGCTGAGGAGGAGATTTTAGACGTATTTAGTAATTCTGTTATCCTGAGCAGTTGGTTTGGGAGACAATCCCTAAACTTTGTATGGTTCATTGTATTCATTGTTCTTTCCTAAAGGATTATGTACAACAATAGCCAGGTTACACAAGTACTAAACAGTGTATTTAAGGTTATTGTAAGCCTAGAGAAGAGTTTCTAAAACTTCCCTATGAGAATTCTGGCATTCATGGAAAACAGCTTTTAGTCTGGTATCTCTGTGACCTTATATAATCTGTGTAACAGATGGTCAATGAACTGACTCTTTAATATGCCTGCTGCCATTTCATTGGGAAACAGTTAACTTAGGCTCTCTGTCACCTGTGTGTAACTGAAGGAGTCTTACTTTTCCTTAAGGTATTGAGATGAGGTTAAAGAACATGTTGTATCCAGTGATAATAGCGCCAGCATGGATCTCTGAAATGAACGCTGTTCAGCACACTGAAACAGGTGAGCAAAAAAGAGGCAGAATGCCTGTGAAGTGAGTGGGGACTCCACAGAATAATAAAGAAGATATGAAGGAAAATCCCCAGATTAAAAACTGCTTTCTGTATGCATTAATGCCTCTCCCATGCAGGGAATCAAGTGAGTGATACGTAGAAATATTTTGAGAATCAAAGAGGGCTTTCGCTAGAAGGTATATTAGACATTTTATCTGTTTGATGCATGGTGTTTTATGTATATTAACTGGGTTAATAATGGGTTTCAATGGGCAATCTTTTTATTTAGAAAGATTTTAGAATTAGTAACTGGGGGAAAGATGCTGGATTTGACAGTCAGGTGACTAAGTGAAGTATTGCATTTATCTTTGTGGTGGAAACAGGTCAACCTTACAAATAGTTAGAAGTAATTAGGACAATGTAGTGCACTTGGCCCAATGCCTGGTAGCATGTTTAAGGTGTGGAAACTGGACAGGAGTTGGAGTTCACTTCTCAAAGGACAAATTAATATCTATAGGAGGGCAATATTGTTCATAATATACTGAGGCAAAAGGGCGGTGGGTTACTGTCACGTGAGAGGCAGTACCACCATGAGCTGTGATTTAAAGGTGAATTTTGTTCTGAGGATGTGATGTTTACATGTAGTGCATACAAAATAGTCTAGTGTGACTGAATGTGTTCTCTAAACCCTGCTGTCTAATTAAACTCAGTGGCATCTAAGCTTTGTAGACACAGTTATAAGATGGTTAAAACAAATTTTCATTTGTTTGTTTACAGGGGTCACCTTCGGCGCTGCCTGTACCCTGAGCTCAGTAGAGGAGGTGCTGAGAAAAGTGGTGGCAGAGCTTCCTCCTTACAAAACAGAGGTCTTCCAGGCTGTCCTTGAACAGCTGCGGTGGTTTGCAGGGCCACAGATCAGGAATGTTGCCGTAAGTGACTCAGGAGTGTCAGGAACTGGAATTGAAAGCTCGGTCTGAGGAGCTGGCCTGCCTTATCCAATGTTGGTGTGCCTTGTGCTTCTCACACGAGAACATTTGCAAACTTAGGCAAAGAAGCTCGTACACATAAACCAGCCTCAGGAACTGACAGCATCATGGGTCTCAGCTGGAATCTGTGCTACACTGATATCACAGATTTAGCAAGCAAGAGAAACACGGCAGTTGTCCAGGTCTTCCATTGCTGTTATCAGGATAAGTAGTGAGATTTGACTAATTTCACAAAAATGTATTTAGGGTGCTGGAAGAAGCGGGTGTGTAGATTTTTGCCAGCACAACTATGATAGTCATACTGTTAATGCATCAGATCTGGCAAATTTTCCTCTAGTTTTAAAGGGAAAGAGGAGGTGGGTTCGGTATGTTCAAACTCTGTATACTAAAAGAAAAAATTATCAAGCAAGCAGATGAACCAACCTACCAAGCAAAATTTTGTTCCACAAGATACTGTGCCGTACATTTGTATTGCAGCCAAAAAACTTGGGTTCCTGAATGATACTGAAAAGATGCTCTATACTTTAATGGATCTTCCCTTAGTTGCAGCTACAGTGATTGAATTTTGGCATTGTTGGGCACACATGGTTTGAGCGTAAGGTAGTTTTGATGCATTACCCAAAGACTGTTCCTAAAACTGTTTCAGGCAAACGTTAGTATTGACTGGGACGGTGACTGATTTAATGGGTTTTACGTTTTCGCACTTCATTAAAGGCCTAAAATTGCTGAGTGAGCAAAAAGAATTTATCAAAGCAAACTCAAGCAGAGCTAACCTCTAGTGCACTGTGTATGGAGTAATGCAGGATTACAAGATGCTATGGCTGTATCTTCAGGTTTTTTAATATTTATCTGATGCATATATTATCACTCTAGGCTCTTGGTGGGAACATAATGACAGCAAGCCCAATTTCTGACTTAAATCCTGTGTTAATGGCAAGTGGAAGCAAACTGACTTTGGTATCAAATGGTATGTTACTTACATTTCCTTGTGGCACTGAGGGGAGTGGGATAGTCAACAGTCCTCTGCCATGGATTGTTAGGTCAGGTCAGAACTTGAAAGTGGAAGTTAACGTTACGTAAAATAGGCTTAGTCTGAGTCTTCAGGAGTTTTGCCCTTTTTGAGGCTGAAGTCCTAAGGCTAGGCCAAAGGTTGGCTTCCTGAAGAATTTTGAACTTCTGTGCCAGAATGAATCTCTGGTACTGTGTATGTACTTACAGACATGTCTTTGTGAAGAGCTGGTTGAAGATATCTATTAATGAAAAACAATAGGCATGAAATTGTTTCTGTCACTATCATACTTTGATCCTTGTGGATTTTTCAGATGAAGATTGAAACTTGTTTTGTTTTGTTTTTTTCTATGAAGAAAGCCAAATGTCTCAATTCGTATTTGCTCTTAGGAAGAATTTTTTTGAAATAGGATCCTTGAAGTAAGTGGACTGTCTGATCAGTGACTCTCTTGTACTGGTTTGTGCGCAGGCTAAAGAAAGGGGAAAGAAGAAATTACATTGGGGTGTTGGAAACTGGTTCACCTGGAGGCTCAGCTTTAATTAGATAAAGGAGTGAGGTCTCTTTGATCAGTTCCTGTGCAAATAAAACTTCATATGGAGGCAGAAGCTGTCATGGATTCCATGAGGACCAAAGTAAATCTGAGAAAATCCTTCCTGATTTAGTGAAAGAGGGTGGAAAAATGAAAACTGATACTATATCAAGAGTGATTTGTATAGGTTGAAGGCTCTTTCACACATACTACTGCCATTCTTCATCTGAGTTACTCATTCATCCGCCATTCATTTCTTCTTGCTCTACAGAGGGCAAAAGGACTATCATGATGGATGAGAAGTTTTTCACCGGATACAGAAAGACAATAGTTAAGCCTGAAGAAATACTTCTCTCTGTTGAAATACCCTACAGCAAGAAGGTAAGCTTGTAGGAAGAGACTTCAATGCCTGTGGAGCTAAAATGCTGTTATTTGAGTGTTATTTTCAATGTTAGGCACTCTTTTCCTTGGAGACTGACCTCCAAATGCTTATGTAGTTCCAAGTGGGCCAGGAAGCAAGTAAATTATTTGGTGAAAATATAGCAACATGCTCTTTTTGACAAGCAAGGTGAGCTGGGCTCTATGAGAAAGTACGGTAAGCCCAAGAAGTTTTCTAGTGCAAGAAATATGAATTTCACTTTATTGTCTGGAGCTTTTTGAGTGTGTTTGGTAATGATGAAAGGTGACAAAGTGATGTTCCCAGAGGTCTAAGTTATGTTTGCAAAATAGTACAGCAAAGATGCTAGCAGTTCCTGAAGTAAAGTGACGTTAAAGTTCCCAAGGTTCCTGCTTCATTTCTATGAACTGAAATGGGAAAAGAAATGGGAAAAACTGTGTACGGGTAAAAGGGAAGTTCAGTTTCTGCATCCTTGCCTTGCAAGACTGAAACCACAAGGGCTGATTATTAGGGCATTTTGGCAGTGTGGACTTGCAACTTCAAACGAGCCTGCAAAACTTCCTTCAAATAGAACAATGAATACTTCTCTTCTGTAGCAGCATGAACTGATTCAGAGTGTCTAAGAGGTAAAACTCTCTTTTTTTTCCCTTTAGGGCTGAGAACATCAGACTGTAATTTTATGGCTGTGAAGGTATTTACCTTTTTAGGGCTTGAGGCTACAAGTTGTAAGATTGTCGTGGTTTAATTTCAGTCGGCAACTAAGCACCACGCAGCCGCTCGCTCACTCCCA
>NW_008796042.1:840709-885165 GCF_000699145.1 Aptenodytes forsteri
ATAATGCACAAAGCAAGTGATGCACAGTACAATTGCTCACCACCTGCCGACCGATGCCCAGCCAGTCCCCGAGCAGCGGCCCCCCCGGCCAGCTTTCCCCAGTTTATGTACTGAGCATGACGTCACATGGTATGGAATGTCCCTTTGGCCAGTTTGGCTGTGCCCCCTCCCAGCTTCTTGTGCACCTCCAGCCTTCTCAGTCAGTAGAGCATGGGAAGCTGAAAAGTCCTTGGCTAGTGTAAGCATTACCTAGCAACAACTAAAACATCGGTGCGTTATCAACTTTGTTCTCATCCTAAATCCAAAACACCATACCAGCTACTAGAAAGGAAATTAACTCTATCCCTGCCGAAACCAGGACAAAGATGCAAAGATTCACAGTGTAGTGACACATTTTCTTTATAAATGGAAAACACTGATTTACTTGAAATGCCATCATATTATGGGATAGAGCCAATAAATCCTTTGTCTATGCTCTTTAATTTTTTTATCTAACTATTAAGGGAACACAGCTATTTTATTTATGGTGTTTTTCCATCTATCTCTGAGTGATTCTTCTTTGATCATGTGATAATTGCAGGAAGCATCGCTTTTTGCCAAAATGAGAAACACGCTTGAGGTAGTCAATGGAAAACACCATGTTCCTCCATCCATATGACAGTCATATGGCAACTTCACAAAACAAACAAATGTTTAGCAGCAGGGCAATGGCTTCATCCCTGGGTTATATGCAGCTCATTGATCTGAAAAACTAAAACAACTTTTGAACTCTCTACTTCGTGGTTTCTTGGATGATCTTTGCTCGCAAACATGAAGTCAGGGAGACTAAAGTTCTTCAGGGGATGTCTGAAGGTGCTGGCATGTGGTAGGCAAAGTCTTCTGGAACTGTGATTTCCTCACAACTGGAAGCAGGGCTGTGTCAGCACACAGCTAGATCGAATTTTTTGGTTTATGTTTGTTTAAAACTGATGTTACCTCTTGCATTGATGTGACTTGTCACACCAAGGGTAAGACTGGCCAAACAACAGAAAGAATTAGACTAAAGAAGTATAGCGGTTTGCACGATTCAGTGTTACTGTAGGGGGACTGAGTTCAGGGTAGGCTTTATCACAGAGAGGCTGTTAAGGGAGAGGAGGTAACACCTTTTTCACCTGCTAGTTTGTGTGTCAGATATTTAAGATATTCAGGGAATAAAGAGTTTTGAGTCTATACTTGTAAGGAGATTGCAGCTGAGCAAAGACAGTATTTAGAAAAGGAAACAGCTCACTAGAATAAAGATAAAATATGAACAGATTCCAGAAAAGAAAACTGCTTAGCTTTTTGTATATAAGAAGGCATTCCTAGAACAGGACATATCCTTTATTTAACAACCCTCTTTCTCTTCTGGACTATAAAAACATTCCTTGTGTTCCAGATAATGTTCACAAATGTTATGCACCACTTGTGTTATTACTCACCTAGTGACCATCAGTTTTTCATGTCCTTTCCTTTGCATACATCTTTCTCTATCACATTTGTCACTGTTATTTACTTTTTATGATAATAGTATTCTGTATCACATAGACATTTACTGGTTTTCAAATAGAAAAAGCCTGACAACACAATGCCTATATATTTCTATCTTTGGAAAACAATCTTAACCTACTGTTTGCTCAGTATTGCCATCATAGGCTCATAGTATCACAATTTTTGCCCTGCTGAAGAGACAGAAAGTGGTCATGAAGTCTTACTTCATCCTTTAGGTTAGTATCCTCCAACCTTCATCCATTATTGATCTCTATATTCCACGGTGGTGGACTGAAAAAATTGACATGGAAACAATGTTTTTGCAACTGTGAATATTGCCTATGAATCTTTTAGAGCCTGTGGATTTCTTAATGTGCTCCTACCTGGTGTTGCATCTTGTCCAGAAGGGAAGAGGGGAGACTAATCTAGGTCCCTAATATGCAGCCCTTAAGAGTAAGGGTTGCTTGGTTTTCCTGTGAGAATAACACCTAGAAACTTTCACTGTGGTAGTTTAGAGGGGACATGTTCTGTTGTTTTACCAAGAGGTAGGGCAGACATGGGCAGCTGATGTGATGGTTACCTTACCTACACTCCTAGTGAGGAAAAATAGCGAGTGCCTTTTCTCCCGCAGGACTCTGTGCTAAGGTGTCTTGCGAGAAGTGAAGGCAAATATTGCCCTCTTGTTGCAATCATGTTATTGGAAATCTTCTCTGAAGTGTGCAGTAAGAGAAGAGGCTGCTTTATCTCCTCTGTGAAAGCTAATTGGTTTAACAAGCAGAGTGGCAAAATGTCCTCATTGAGAGGATGCTATTGATGCTCCTGTGCTATTATCTGCTGGCTGCCCACTAATTACTTGAATTCAGGAAATGAAACACACCCTTCAGTTATATCTCCAGTAACAAGTTCTTGATGCTCAAAAGGGACCTCTTGTGAAACTGTTCTCATTGCCAACAATAGAGGAATTGTTCTTTACAATAATGAAAGAATTGCTGTCCACTTCCGATTAGAAATAATTAATGGAACAGGCTGCTGTGCTGTGCAGAGTCACTTGGCTAACCTATTAGAGAAGAAACTTGGCAGAAAACTCTACAGAAGGGCCATACAAAGACATTGGATCTGATTCCTCTCTTAGTCTGCAGGATGCCTGAAGAGCAGTTTGTCATAATCTGCAGGACAGGCAAGGGGAAAAACTGACTGTACTGTGACTCCAGGGTGACACCATCACTTGGTGCATACTGGTAGAGTGTTAATCTCATATTTACTGCCACTCTTCATAGGAGAGCTGCTGAGTTTTGTGAGTTGTAGTTGCTGGTGCATTTGAAAGAATTTCCTCGCTCTGTGGAGAGCAGCAGAGGATCCAGGATAGTTACTGAGAATTGTATTTGCAGTAACAGATTGAAATTGTCTTATATTAATTAGTCTGGTCTATTCTAGAACTGTGAGACATTTGTGATTATTGATTTCAGTTCTTGCAGAGTTCAAAGACTTCTGAAGGGAAGGGGTTTAGGATATGAGTTTTACTGATTAGGCTTCCCGCTTAGCGGCCTGGGAGAAAGAAGAAGTTGCTGAGGAACTGTAAGCTTGTTTATGTACAAAAAAATCTGTCCTGCTTCTTCCTCTCAAGGTATGGAAAAAATGTGACAGGTGCAAGCAGATCTCTGTCAAAGCTCATTTCCCACATAGTCCTAGGTTGGCTAAAAACCACTGATTTAATACATTAGAATTAATCGTTGAATCATGTGAAAATATACAGTGCTACCTGAGCAAACATATCCTGCTTGGCCCTGCAAGATGAATCAACCAGATACAGTTCCCTGGAATAGATTGTCCATGTAGAGATAGGTTAACAGCTTGTCTGTATTTATACTCCAAAGCATGCCAAGGTAGAGAATAAAGAAATATTTTCCTGTCTTCTAGGGTGAATACTTCTCAGCTTTCAAGCAGGCTTCCCGTCGGGAGGATGACATTGCTATTGTGACCTGTGGGATGAGAGTCCTGTTCCAAGATGGAACTAGCCGAGTGGAGGAGATAAAACTAAGCTATGGAGGAATGGCTCCTACAACTGTCCTGGCGCTAAAAACTTGCCAGGAGCTCACCGGCAGGTAGGAATTTTTCTGTGATAGAAAGGCTGTCTAATGGAACGATGCTGATTTTTACAGGAGCAGTTCAAATACCCTAAATCCTCTCTGATAGTACACAGAAGGACAAAGGGGAAAGAAGTGTAGCTACGCTTATGCAGCAGTCTGCATATTGTGTGATGCCTTGCTTCCTCCAGTACTCCTTACCCTCAAAGATCCATGTCAGTGTGTCATTCAGAGAGCCATTTCCTTGCGAAATTCAGTCATCTGTTGAAGCAGGCAGAAGCTAGATGTCGGGCATGATGTACAAAACTGGTTTTCTTTCAAACTGGACTGAGAAATCTGCACTCTTATCATTTAATAGCTTTGCCACATCTTTAGAAAAGATGACATGAGCCCAAGATGAGAGCAAAGCTGACACATATGCTCTAGACAGAGATAGAACAGGTGGCTGTTGCTTGAGAGCTTGAGTGGCTGCCATGTCAGAAGAGTTAGTCTGCCCCAGTGAAATTTAGGGCTGAGCAAGGGCTCTGTGTCACCTTTGTTCCCTTGCAGAGACTGGAATGAGAAGCTGCTGCAGGATGCCTGCCGCTTACTGGCGGGTGAGATGGATCTGTCTCCTTCTGCGCCTGGTGGGATGGTGGATTTCCGACGCACGCTTACACTCAGCTTCTTCTTCAAGTTCTACCTGACGGTCCTTCAGAAACTGAGCAAGAACCACAATGGCACTGTGAGTGCTGCTAGGGAAGGCAGATTTGGGGAAGGAGGACCTGTATGTGCTGTCTTGGTGGGGAAGGCATTCAAGCAGAGTTGTTCCTGATAACAAACTCCATGTTGCAATAGCTGCCAGAGCTACTCTACTCCTTACCTGCATGACAGTGACTAGTGTATCTTCCCACTTGCTTCCTTGTGGCATCCCCACCTTGCTGTGGAAGGGTGCTGATCTGTGGGTTCACAGGAGGATTCCTGGACTTCTCCCCTTTGTTGCATTACAACTGCTCTCATGGGTCTGTGGCTATTCTTTGCACAGAGCCTGAGCACAGTTTGCCTTTCACCCAGTAAAATATGAATTATCTTCACTGGAGGATGGAGAATGGAGAATATCCTGGGCTACTGGGGAATGTGAGAAAGGGACTGGCAGGGAAGATGATTGTTCTTTAATATGTCTCTGGCAGAACAATCTGTGTGAGCCCGTCCCTTCGAACTACATCAGTGCTACAGAGCTGTTTCACAAAGATCCCATTGCAAATGCCCAGCTCTTCCAAGTAAGTAGCAGTACCTGCATGACATAGACCCGGGCTTTTCTGTAGCTCAAACTGTGCTTCTTATCTTGTTGTCTCCCTGAGTATGAGCAATACATGAACTTATATAATGCCATTCCTGAGGCTTGTATTTGGGTCTCAGTCCCTTCCTTGCTTTAGGATACAATGTTCTTTCCTGTCATTGCCTAAGACTGTTCCTGACGTGTACAGCTTCATAAAAATTGCTGTGTGTAGCACTTCCCTCCTGCAGCCAGCTCCATATCCAAACTGAAATTGCCCTTCTGCTTTCCCCAGTTACAGCCTGCCTTTCTTTGCATCTCTCGGGCTTCAGATTCAGGATATATCTTCTTCCATATTTCTCTGTTAATGACCTGTTCTCTTCAGCTTTGAGAGTAGAAGCTAGCTTCAGAACTTGAACCTTTTATGCAAGCTGTCACATCAAATCCTTCTCTTCCATAGCAGTTTCAAAAACCAAATCCCTTTCACTTCATTCTCTACAGCCTCCTCTGTGTAGCCACTCCATCTTGTTTACCTTTCTTTCCCACAGGACTGAGCCTCCATCCCATTCCCCATCTCACTAGAATGTCTCATGGTGCCTTTTGCTCTCCTATCAATGCTTGTCCCCTGCAATATGAGCAGTAGTAATCAATTATGTGTTTTACTGCAGGAAGTGCCCAGGGGGCAGGCAGTTGAAGATATGGTGGGCCGGCCTTTGATGCATGTTTCAGCAGCCAAACAAGCATGTGGAGAAGCTGTTTACTGCGATGACATCCCTCACTATGACAATGAGCTGTATCTAACACTGGTGACCAGCACCAAAGCCCATGCTAAGATCCTGTAAGTGTTGCTTCTGAGTTTCAGATGTTGGAAGCATCCAGTGCCTGGTGGCTTAGAAAACATTGACCTGTCAAGCTGCGGGTGAGGGATAGATTTTTGCATTAGTGGGAACTCCAATTCATTGCACATTGTTACATGGAGGTGAGCTGTATGTGTTACAGCTGCCTTGCAAGTCTGCGTAAGTGGGAATATGAGGGAATTAACACCAAACTCAGAGCTTTGCTGAAGCACAAAGCCCTCAGCCCTAGGCAACCTTCTTGCATGTCCCATCTCTTATACTCAAGCATGCAGGATTAAAAAGGAGCAGGGTAGGAGAGCACCACAATGTCTGAGATGTCGTTTTAATCACTAACCAGAGCATGCAGCTTGAACATGCTCTTTCCTATCTGCCTAAAAATCTAGGTTGTAACATGCAGTTCTGCCACAGCACTCCTGCTGGTGAGTCAGCTATGTGAGTACTGTCTTCTGGTTTTTGCCTTGCACGGTGCTTGCTTGCACTGGCTACGGTCAAGCCCTCTGCATAACAGTCCTGTGTGAGTTAGCTTCAGCTATTAGATGTAGACCTGTTTGTGCTCGGCTGTAGCAAGGTGGATAGGTCAGTATTTGGAAGTGCAGCTGTCTCTGAAAACATCTTGTCTGTGCAGGGCACGACTGATGTGTAATTTATAATAGTGACTAACCAACTCTAAAACGCCTATCCTGGCAGGTAATGCCATCTTACATTCTTATGTGAGTTTTAATGCTGTTATATTGCGGGACTGACTGCCCCCACAATCCCTAATTGTGCTTACGTTGTGGTGGCTCTGCAGGCTCTCATCTGCCCTCAACTGCTTTTACGTGGGACACTCTGTGTTACATTGCCTTGTGTCATCCTCAACAGCCTTGCGATGTGCTGTTCATTCCTTAGGCAATGCTTCCTGCCTATTTAGGCTTCCTGTCCAGAGGTTTCCCACAGTGGTCTAGCACAGGACGGGCAGTACGGTGTCATAGATGCACAGATGTGTAGTAGTCGACTCCTAGGTTATGAAAGAAATTGCTCTGCCATCATAGTTAAATCTTCGGTGTTCCAACGCAGTCATTGATGAGTGCTGCAAATGCATAAGTATTGTTACTACTACCTGTGCAGATGGGGCAATAGAGAAAGCATCAGATATATGCCTGTGACCACAATACGCGGTATTTTCTAGAGGCTGCTGTACACATTCTCTTGCATTTGCTTTGTGTACTCACATTTCAAGCTGTGAGCCTGTATTGTTCTGTAGAGGAAGTAGTAGAATATTTCATCAGGTGACAGAAGTATCTCAGCCTATGATTTTTGTCGGTCAAAATATTGGCCCTGAAAACTTCCACTTCACCCGTGTCAGATCTTGACCACCACGTGTAAATTGGAAATCATCTGCCTCTGTATTTCTAACTAAGGGAAACTGTCAGGGGATTGTTTCTGAGGCATTACTGCAGAAGCATGGGAAACTGAACTTTCCGAAGAAAAATAGCATTGTCTTCAGTTCCTGCTGTCTAAGAGTTCATGTGGGAAAGTTCATTCATACATTAAATGTCTTTTTTAAAAAGTCTGTAGCTCACTGGGATGCATAAACAGCTACATTCAGGCACAGTTTGTATCAGAGTTTCAGGAATCTAAACAAGCATCCTGAAAAAATTGCAGCCATTTACAGAAGACAATAAATCATTCCGTTAGTAGAAACAAAGCCACAGCTTTTCTATTCGCAACAGTTCTCTTGTAAAGCAAGCCAATTACATAGCCAATGTACAAAATATTGCAAAAGGAGCTTGAAAGACTTTTGTAATACATTTTTTATGAAGTGCTCCATATAAAAATTAAATTATATTGCACTTTTCTAGTTACTTTCTGTTCTGCTTGTCACTTAGTTTTAAATCTGTATATGATTCAAGCAGACAAACATTTTGGTTAGATAGGCTTTCTTTGGTAATCAGCAAAAGAGGTTTCATGAAGCTTTTTGTCTTTTGGAGCGTCATTTCTTTTGCATCCTTTTGAATACCCTGCAGCTTCCTTGTGATTGATACTCAACAACCCCTCCCTGACTCACAGCCACATTTTTCTCTAGAGGTGAAGCCACGGTAGATGATGTGTGTCTGCAGTAAAATTTCATGTTTATCAATAGACAGGGAGGAATCTTGCCTTCACAGAATCATGGCAGCTAAGGAGAGAGTGGAGGCATATCATCGCTAACACCAATCTGTCCTTGGTAAAGGGTGTCAAGGGATCTTTAGTACACATGACAATTGGATCAAGTTCAGATATGTCTTAGGGAAAAGATGTATGATACAGTATAGTCCAAAGAAGCAGACTGGTGATCACTCACAGTCAGGATTCAGATTATCATATAGATCCCAAATGATTTTAGTCTAATATGTTGCCCTTTCTGCCTTGGTCTCACATGATATTCCTGTGACAAACTCCTCCTTTTTTGCATAGCCAGACTTCAGGGAATCAGGCCTGAAAATGTATTGGTGTCTCATAAGCTCTGACAAAAAGAAAAGTGAGAAATAATAATGCTGCCTCTCCTCCTTTCTTTTTTTAGTTCTGTAGATGCCTCTGAAGCCCAGAGTGTTCCTGGGTTTGTGTGTTTTGTCTCCGCCAAGGATGTTCCTGGCAGTAACATCACTGGCATCGCTAATGATGAGACCGTCTTTGCTGAGGATGTGGTATGTGGTTAAAAATAGCCTTTTTCAATCACACTGCTCAGGAGATAAGATTTTCCATATTGTCCAGTGAAGTCCTCTATCTTCTACAGAGATAAATTCTAACTGCACCGGAGTCAATAGAAATCTTGGTGCCAAACTCGATAAGGCCTGAGTTCCTTTGCCCCATGCCGCTCTCCTCTGTGTTATCTGCACTATTCTCCTCTAAGCTTCAGGCCACTGGGACAGGCTCACTCACTCGGTTACTGTCCAAAGTAGTTTGTGATCATTTTCCCTTGACTGATTTTAAATAGACTGGTCTGAACAAACAGATGAAAAACTGCACAAAAGGAATAGATGAAGAGAATTATCATGAGCCTCTCAGTTACTGCGTATGTACACACCAAATGATGGTGGGTCCTAATCTCGCCTGTAGGTCACTTGTGTTGGTCATATCATCGGTGCAGTTCTTGCAGACACACAAGAACATTCCAGAAGAGCGGCTAAAGCTGTGAAGATTAAGTACGAAGAGCTCAAACCTATTGTCACAATTCAGGTGAGATGGCTCAGATCTGCTTCTGCAGTTGGCTTGGGACCCCCTGATGTCTAATTAACTTCTGTTTTCACACATGTGGTTATTTAGCCACACATTTCGTTAGTCTTTGTGGGTGCAGCAGGATATGGATAGAAGGAATAATTTGTGTATTTAAATATAAAGAGGACACACCTTTGATGTGGTACGGATTGGGAGTACATTAACTTGTTCCGTGTTATTTAAAGCTAAAACAAATAAACCAAACTCTGGTAGATATATTGTGCTCAGCACAAATTTGTTTAACAAGGTTACTGTCAGTTACAGTCTTACCCACAGGTGCTTGATTTCAATATTCTCTGGTATGACGCTTCACTGGTATTCATTCATTCTTCATTCTCTGATTTATACCACTCAATAATAGGGTGTGAAAACGTCTCTTCTAGCTCTGTCACTGCACTGTTGCTCTGAGATTTCTGCAGACTGCTTCTCTAGTTTCTAAGCTGATGAAATTAATTTTCAGGAGTTCACTCTCCACTGTGAACATTTCCACTGACTGTATGGACACAGCCCTTAAGTGGCTTTTCTCAAAGCTGAAGGAATTAATGTCAACAATTTGTGATCATTTAATGTTGTTTTTTAACTAGAAGGCTTGTTGACAAGATTTCCTTATGTGACAGTAAAAGCAAATGATAATATCTAATACAGCATTCACATCTAGAAATTAGAAAAAAATGTATGAAGCCATTCTTTTGGGGGGAGAAATTAGAACCATGGGATTCTAATTTTTTTTAAGTCAGTATTTTATACCATGTGTTTTGTAATGTGAATTGTATTCATGGAAATACTGAGAGTCTGCATTGTCTAGTACAGACATTGGTACTGTCATCTGTGGACAGAGGTTTTGGTTTGTTTGTATGATTTGTGGGTTCACAAACAACGTGTGAGAACTTTTTCCTTTTTCTGAGGCTTCTAGTTGTTTATTCAGCCAGGGAAGATGAGAGTGGAGCCAAAAATGTGCTGATTTTTTTTTGTTGTTGTTTAGTCATTCTGTGTTTGGTTTTTTTTTTTTCATTATGGAAAGCTTCTGTTTTGGCAAAAGTGAAATGCGTTTGTAAAACTTCCCCAAGAAAGATTATTGTATGTTAGCTCAGAAGTGAACTATTTCTGCAGAAGTTCTCATCCTGTCTGAGAGATTTAGTTTTGTCCTTCTGCCTCTTTTCCTCTTTTTTTTTTTCCTTTTCCTTTTTCCCCTCTTCTGGGCCACAGACTATAGTTAACATAAGTTGTAAGTCATAGCTCTGGTGGCTACAGACCTTGAGGTTCTGAGTCCGTAATGTAAAATGAGTCACAAGGAGCAATCTAAGATTGGCCAGTTATGGGGATTATTGTAAAATTGTTGTTGCCAAAAATTTTGTACTGCTTTAAGTCAAGTCACTTGGCTATTACCATAGTTAGTATCTGATAAGTTCTTGTCCTTTTTATCTTGGATATTTCTCCTTCAGTTAGAGGAAGCGTTGTTTTCACTCTGCTTCCACAAAAATTTCATTGTGTCATCATGTTTCCTAGGAAGCTATTGAGAAACAATCCTTTCTTAAGTCTATAAAGAGGATTAATAAGGGAGACGTGAAGAAAGGATTTGAAGAATCTGATCATGTTTTGGAAGGTGAGAATAAGCATTAATACTTCTTCTAAAATAGGATAGTTTGTGACAAAGGAAGTCAAGCTATCAGCCTCCTTTTTATGCATATGATACTGAACTCATGAAAGTAAGGCTTGTGGGGCTAAATTAATTTCATATTAAGTTTCAGCTAACTGTTTATATACAAATAGCTTGTGAAAGATTTAATTTCAGTTTCAAACAGACTTAGATGCTTCCAGCTGTGCCCCTGTAAACACTCTCTTCCAATGTAAGGACATATTTTTCTTAAGCAAATATTCTACAAAGTGATTTTTTTTTTTCCTGAAATATGTTCATATAGGAGTTTCCCTGTCCAGACATAGTCTGGTCTGAATCTTATAGACAGTCATTCCTTTAACCTTGTATACGACTGTATCTTATGAAAATGGGACATACATGCATCTGAAAACCTGATCCACCAACATTGGTGGCTGTAGGTATCGTGAAGAACATGGCGCTGCCCTGTAACACTTTCTCAACATTGATTGTTGGTCTGTCTTTGAGGATGGGGTTTTTTTTTTCTGCTTCTTGGTTTCATTCAGTTGGAGTCTGCCAAGCAGGTTGTAGAGACATGGGTAAACACAGCAATTACCAACAACTGTTTAAAACCTCTATGAGTTAGGAGGGGAGAGTGCCAGAGCTGTGAACTGGAATACTCTGTCAGACCCATGTCATTGCCTGGTGTATGTATCACCGATCAATAGCGCCTGAGAGGAAGAGTCTCAAACATCAGACCTTTGGAGAGCTATGTATTTGTCAATAAGAGGGTGTTGTATCCCTCTTGCAGATCTGAGAGGAAGTTAAATCAGTTACAGACACAGTCTAGTGTGAAGGGATTATTCTTGAAGATCAGAGAAGATGCCCCCCTTACCTCCCTGGGGGGGAAGGGGAGAGTTACTTAACTGAAACACCCATTTCCAGGTCTGTCATTTGTTGTATTTTGGTATGCATTGCTGAGACTTTCCTCTGCAGTCAGCGATCGGCGCTGGTGCTTCAAAGGTGTCATAAGCTGTTGTTAACTTTCTTATGCTGTGCTATACTATAAAAAATGAAAACACTGTGCCAGGCAAGGCAGAAATTGTTCTGAGCTAGAAGAATAGGTTATTTAAAAGACTGCAATACTGTGTGAATGCCAGGCCAACCCCCTTGAGAAGACAAGAGAAAGGCCCCTGCTATGTACCAGAGTAGGCGTTGTCTCATGCAAATGTGCATTTCTCACTGATGTACCGAATGAAGGCAGCTATTTTGTTATTGCTGAATGGAATAAAAGAAAGAGAAGAACAGGATTTTGAGAACTGCTCTGAATATTAATTTTCATGGCAGCTGAACAGACCAGGGCCATGACTGAGAAAGGAGGTTGATTCTGGCATTTAATAGTGTGTAGCGTGACTGGAAATTGTACCCTCAGCACTGCCAGGTAAGATGTCCTGGGAAAGAGTCACATGCAGTGACAGAGTTGATTCCCAGTTAGATCTTCTTAAGGCATTTTGGGTTTCTATTTTTGTTCCCCTGTTTCAAAGTCTGTAACCTTGTATTTGATCTGCTCAGCTAGACTATACTTGATTTATTTTTATCCTTCATCTCAGTGGTGTTATCAGGGCAACACTGCATCTTAAGGGATGCTGGGTCAATGGCATGGTGTGCAGGCTTATTTTTGAAATGCCAGCCACTTGTGTTTTGAACTGAAGATTTCTAGAAAGTGGAGGGGGGGGCTTGTCTGGTTTTTTGTTTTGGGTTGTTTTTTTTTAAAAATGTCGAACCAGAAGTGTCAATTTTAGAGCTAGGGTTATCCAGTGCTGGGTAGTGCAAAGGGTTGTCATTTAACACATGTGAAAAGGGCAGTAGCTTGCAGGCAGCACATGGTGGGAGATACCTTATAACACCAGGGATACCCTATCTTTGGGGCATTTCTTTCAATTTTCTAGGAGAGATGTACCTTGGTGGGCAGGAGCATTTCTATCTGGAAACTCACTGTACTGTGGCTGTGCCAAAGGGGGAAGATGGTGAGATAGAACTCTTTGTGTCGACCCAAAACCTAATGAAGACACAGGTACTGTCTTATTGACCTGCTACCTAAAAGGCATTTGTTTCTCAGTTTCAGACTAGATAAACAGTTGTCTTACAGTTGGTCCTATCTTGTCTTGAATAAAAAAACCACATAGGCTGAGAGTTGGGTATGGGACCTAAAGTCCGTATCCATCCTACTGGTGTCCCGAATCCACTTCCAGGTGACAGAGATGTTTCTGTTGGCAGCACATCTTTGTCACCAGGGATTACATGCTTAGAATCATAGAATAGTTTGGGTTGGAAGGGACCTCTAAAGGTCATCTAGTCCAACCCCCCTGCCGTGGGCAGGGGCATCTTCAACTAGATCAGGTTGCTCAGAGCCCCGTCCAACCTGACCTTGAATGTTTCCAGGGATGGGGCATCCACCACCTCTCTGGGCAACCTGTGCCAGTGCTTCACCACCCTCAGCGTCAAAAATTTCTTCCTTATATCTAGTCTAAATCTACCCTCCTTTAGTTTAAAGCCATTACCCCTTGTAACCCTTTCTGGAGAGGGTGCCAGCTGTAGCATGGCTGTTGAATGACATGTCAGACAGAGAGGTGGTGTAAACACTGACCATATATACCAACTCTGCCATCTTGTGAGATAGGCAGCTGGCACTATGGGGTGTCTTTGGCCTGTTTACTGACTCACCAAGATTGTCCAAAGGTCTCATAATAGTAAGGAGAATGGACAGAGTGGTATGGATGTCAAACCCTGTGCTAAATGAGACCTATGTCTTGGTAACCTCATTTCATGTCAGTCTCTTCCTGAATCTGGTGCTGTCTGCTGAAGCACTGTGTGCCTTCCCACCTCAGAGAGAAAATACTGGGCTTATTGGTCCTAATTGCATCAAATCCAATTGCAGGACCAATAGGACCTGCAATGTAACAGAGTATTTGCACTGTTGCGATGGTTGCAGAAAGGCAATGTGTTGGTATATAGTTCTTAACACCAGCTCAGCTCTGTACATGTTCTGCTGTTCTGTTTTTCTTTAGGAGTTTGTTGCTAATGCATTGGGAGTCCCTTCAAATCGGGTTGTGGTTCGATTGAAAAGAATGGGAGGAGGATTTGGAGGAAAAGAGACTAGGAATACTATTTTGACAACTGCAGTGGCTGTCGCAGCCTTCAAGTAAGTTTGGGTGTGGGGAACAGGGCTTTTTCCTTTCAGACTGTCCCAGCCTGCCTCCTTCTGGAGCACCATTTGCACTGGAGCACTTTCAAGACTCTTCATGTCTTGTTACTGTACAGCTTATAGCAAGCCTGGGATTTCCCAAAGGAGTTGTCTAATAGGCTCTTAGCTGGTAGGAGGAATTGAACTTGCTCAGAGGGGCTAAGCTTATGCGGGAACGTCAGCTTTTAATAGGAAGGGGGGAAAAACCCCTTTGCTGTTCCTTTGGTGCTCTCTGAAAGCTCTTGTATCTCAAATTATCTGCCTCTCCCCTTCAATTCACCCCAAACCCTTTCAACATCCAGCACTAGCCATGCTTGTTGTTTTGTGTAATAGAGGTATGAGAGTCTCTTCCTTGCTCAAAACTCTACACCAGCCTTGCACCACTGTTTCTCTGCTCTTCTGCAAACTCTCTCTTTGGATTTTTCCCTAGGAAGGGTGGCAGGCCACTGAACAGAAACCCACACTTTTCAAACTCCTAAAAGCTCAGGGAATGAACCTAGACTGTAACCGTTTGTGAAGTGTACATTGGAAATGTGCTTCTTGTTTCTGGAGTTTTGACATGGGCTCATCTTTAACTGTGCGAGTTTCTGTGGTTGTGAGTGAACGTGGCCTCTGAGATGACATTTGTGCACTGCATGTAACACTGCCCTTCCCAATATTGCCCTTGTAAGTGAGGATGCACCCTGCTGGCAATGCTAGATGGATCTTGCAATACAGCAGCAATTTGATAAAATACCTTTGGAAGAGAACAGCCAAAATGAAGCTCCTGTACTTAAATCAGCTTTATTTTTCTGGTTCCGAGCAAACCACCTGCTTTCTCTAATTAATCAGTAATACATGTGCATTTTTTCTTTCCTTTATCTCTGCCAGCCAAACCACTGTTTTATATCCCAAAGGTTATGAAATAGCATGTATGGCATTCCCTAGATATTTTTACAACCTGAAGAGAGGCACTGGGAAGGCAGAATTGTTACAAAATGAAGAGCAAATCCTCCTCTTGTCCTTGTTTTCCTCCTTGGATAATAAATAAGCAAATAAAAAACAAGGTCAAATTGAAGGCTAGTTAGTACTTTACTTAGCATTATTATATAATTCATACGGCATTCTCTCTTGCAAAGCCAAGAGAGTGCCTTGAGAAATAGTCTGGAAAACAGTGATTGCTCAGTTATTAGCATCTGTCTCTAAGAAACTATCCCTTTTAATATAAGAGTCTCCACAAGAGTTTTCACAAACAGGTCCCAACTTCTAAGATCTTAATTTTTTTTTTTACTCAGTCTTGCCATTTTCTTAAGAGGAAGATGTATAAACCAAGCAGTTTACCCCCTAACTCCCCATTGCCACTCTGGAGAGACAATGCTCACCAAAAAGAGGAGAGTCTTGCTCTGTAGGAACTGTATTGCGCATTTCAGGCTTTGCCTGATAAATGTATCCTTTAACAGAACTGGCCGCCCAGTAAGGTGCATGCTGGATCGAGATGAGGACATGCTGATAAGTGGTGGGAGACATCCCTTCCTGGGGAGGTACAAGGTATGCATACATATGAAATAAATGCACGTTGTCTCAGTGTTGTCACCTGAAATATCCGAGTAGTAAGATACTGTGAAAAAATCGCTGCTCTGGTTGTTTCACTACTGATCTCCTCTGCTGCAAACGGATCAGGTCAGCTGGGTTATAGTGTTTTTCCTGTTCAAGTCCTGCAGAAGTTCTTTTGGCTCAGATGGTTCCCTTGTGACCTCAGCGTAAATACTTCCCTCCTCCTTGCAACCAAGACTTTGCCCCTGTTGACAATCACGTTGCTCTTAGATGCTTCCCCATTTGTTTACAGTATTGTACTACTGTTTGTTTTGTTAACTTCCTTTCCTCTTCAATCCCCATCCAACTGCTTCTGCTTTTCAGAGCAAAAACCTGTTAAGGAAGGTGTGGCTGTGACAAGTGGCCAGCACTTATTTTAGAAGAGGTCTCTGGAGCAAGATTAAGACGCATACATAGACCCTTTACTGGGAAGCTTCCTCAGTTGCTGCCTGTGCTTGTCCTATGCTGCAGCAGAGGACAGTCAGCCTTTTGCCTGTATGAGGTCCATTCAGTTTTTGGAGGGAAGCACGAAACAGAACACTTTGTAGAAAACAGATTACTGAGGAGACTCTCTTGACAGGTTGGTTTCATGAAGAATGGGAAAGTCAAGAGTCTGGAGGTGTCATACTACAGCAATGGGGGCAACTCTGTAGACCTCTCTTACGGTGTAAGTAAAATTTTCCAATGGCTAACTAGGCAGAAGACACTTCCCTGTGCAACCTTTCGCTCTGACTTCAGAGAGTTGTCTACAGCATTGTTTGCACATCCTGCTCTCTGACATGACTGAAAACAGACCTTGATGGGTTTTTGGAGCTCCTACAACTGCTTTCTGAGCCAACTGACCTGCCTTGGCATGTGCTACACAATTCTTATTGATGCTGTAATAACTTGGATTAGGTAAAAGGGTCAAGAAAGTTTGCTTTGCATTAGAGGGCTGTGATGGGAAACTTGTTGCACAATGCAAGGTGACTGATAGTTCCCCAGCTTTGGGGAAAGCTAGTTCCTTGGAATAAGAAACATCCAAGTCAATAGGCTGATCAGGGCAGAGTGCCTAAATCAACAAGCTTGTTAAGGACTGGCTAAAGCTAACGTTCGGTTCATAAGCACTAAGGACAAGAATGGGCCTGACTTCTGAGTTTGTTTCCAAGAATTTTTATTCTGATGAGTAAAAAAATCTCTCCTTTTCTGTCTGTGCTGCTGCTGGAAGGGAAATCTGGGAACACAAGCCAGAAAGAAGCCCTGGCCCTTTCCCGATTTGGACAATTAATGGACAAAGATCTCAAATCTTGCAGTTTAGATGTAGCTATTGAAAAATCCTTATTTCATATAGTTGTCCTTACTGCCACAGCCCAGCTGCTGAGTCACTTGATGTCAGCAAGACTTCTTTTCCAGTAACAGATTACTCAGTATAATTAAAAGAAGGTTCTGGTTCTTCCAGGTGGGTAATGGCGTTTAGTAGCAGTTTGGCTCAGCATGAGCCCAGGGCCAGCAAAGGACTTTGAAGCTCAATCTGTCCTAGGGTCCTAAGTGTCAACAGAGAAGTGTGCTTATTGTCCTGTCCTTCTGGAGGATACCGCTTGATACTCCATTGCAAATGTGAGGGAGTACTGGCTGTGCCTCAGCGTTCATCCAGCTGTATTGACTGCAGGGTGCAAGAGAAAGTGCTGGTTATTATTGTACATTAGTTTCAGAGCTTTCCAGTCTGGCTTTGGCAGCTAGTAAGAAGTCTTGACATGTGATTCATGTAAAATGTGAATGTAAAATCCACCCCTTCTCTTCACCAGGTTATAGACAGAGCCCTGTTACATTTGGATAACTCCTACAACATTCCCAATGTCAGCAGCGTGGGCATTGTTTGCAAGACCAACTTGCCTTCCAACACAGCCTTCCGTGGCTTTGGAGGGCCCCAAGGAATGATGATTGCTGAGTGCTGGATGAGTGACCTTGCTCGGAAGTGTGGCCTGCCACCTGAGGAGGTACAGATCCACTGACACATTTCAGGGCGGTGCTGCCTTTGAACAAACTCTGAGAACTGGACACAACCACAGGAAATTATTAAGCATAAGAACTTTTGCTTTGTTTTTGCTAAGCCCTTAGCAGGATCTCAAACTTTCTGTATGACAGCCACATTATAGCATGGATTATCTTCTGCTTCATTAAATTCCCTCAGTAGCCTCAATTGTGTGACACCTACTTTAAGGATAGATATTAAAAAAAAAAAAAAAAAAGCCCAAAGGCATTAGGTACCTTAATCTTACTAACAATGTGCTTAAGTCCCAACCTCTCTTGAAAATTCCCAGCCTTAATGTCTCAGTCCCCATTTTCCCATGAACAGATATATGTCTGTTAATTCTATTGTTCTGTAGAGTGAGCAGAGGATTAAAACTAGGAACCAACGTGCTTTTGATGTCATCCGTTAAAAAGACCTAGTCTGAAGCATTAAACTTGGCGTGTCCTTTATATGTCTCTTTGGGAAGGTGCGGAGGCTCAATCTTTATAATGAAGGAGACCTGACTCATTTTAACCAAAAGCTGGAGGGATTTACTCTACGAAGATGCTGGGATGAATGTTTGTCAAGCTCTAGCTATCATGCCAGGAAGAAACTAATTGAAGAATTCAACAAGTAGGTATTCTAGAGCTGTCTTGTTACTGGGTGCACCTGTTGCCTACTAACTTCTGAAGTTCTCTTAGCAACTTGAGTGACGTGAAATCAGACCTTGTATTTGCAGAGTGATGTCTAAATTTCTTTTTTTGAAATCCCTTCATGCTTACTGTGGGAAGAAATCTCTATTAGTGAGCTGGTAGCTTAAATAAGGCAGGAATCAGACCTAGTATGACATGATTTTGTAAGGGAAATGTAGCAAAGGAGAGGGGGTCTGTTAAGTCCAGCTAGGCTTTTCAAATAGCTATCAAGGCAATTTGTTTAGGCTTTCCACTGCCTTATAGTCTTTTTAGTTGGCTTGTATATACAACTGAATAGTTAATAGTCCAGGCAATTGCTTCTATAATGCCCGGGGGAGCATCTTCAGTTCAGATTTCTTCTTGTTGGGACCCATAAACAAAGCAAATCTTTCATAAAAATTACTGATTAATTCAGTCTATATTGCATTCAGGTATTTCATTTCTGCTTTGATACCTACCCAAGCTGTTGGAGGGAAGTATAGTATTGAGTTGTGATGAAAGCCGCTTGAGTATACAAATAACCTTCTTTCCTTGCAGGCAGAATCGCTGGAAGAAGAGAGGGATGTGCATCATTCCTACCAAATTTGGCATCAGTTTCACTATCCCATTTCTGAACCAGGTCTGTAAGTGTCATTCATCTTTTCAGTAGAGAAGCTAGATTTATGCTGCCTCCCCCAGGCCCTCCTCCATTTGTACCAAACTGGAGCTTTTCAGAGAAGTAGTAGTAAATTAGTTAAGAAAGAGCATTTTTCAAACCAAAATGAGCAACACAATAGTTAGCAGTTTATACTGTCTAAAAGACACCACAATGCAGCTATGTTTCCGTGGTATTGTGTTATGTTAATTTCCCTGCCTATTCCCTCTTCCTCAATAGTTGAAACACTGTTCCTGTGTTTGACCCGACTTGAGGGACTGTCAGTGGTGTTAGCAAGTTCAGGTGAAGGGTGCATCTCTGTTTCACGGGGGCGGGTTTGGGTTACTTCACCTGCTTTCTGAGCTGAAAATACTGACTGAGGTTTGTTATGTCATTGGAACTTCTAGTGAGTTGGTGAGACTAAACCAAACTGATCTCAAGTGTAAACTAGTGGCTTTAATTACACCGAAGAACAACATTGGTCAAGTTCCAAATTAATTTTCTCTGTAGTTTGTAACTGAAATCTTCTAAGTACTTCACTAGTTCATTTATGGTGACTCTTGGATTAATGTTCCCTTTTATAGGCTGGAGCTCTGATCCATGTGTATACAGATGGCTCTGTATTACTTACACATGGGGGGACTGAGATGGGTCAAGGGCTTCACACCAAAATGATTCAGGTAATAATGAGTTTGGACTTAACCAAATGAGACATCTTTTCAGTAAAATTACTCTCACTCTATGGTATTGCCTCAGACAGCTTGACACTTCCTTTCTGTGCATGCGTAGGGTAACAAATCATGACTAATTCCTCTTAATTGTTTCAGCAGCAGTGCTAGATGTCCAGAGTATTATCACAATTGAGTATGAGAATTAGATTCTTCATCATCTTAACTCTTACTATGTAGATAATGCAGGTTATGCTTACAATCTAGCTTCTTTGGTAGTTCAATTTCATCCCATAAAACTACAGTTTACATGTATTTTATACAAAAATTAGTCGTATTGCAAACGTATTTATCTGCGTATGCTAACGCCTTTGTAGTTAAAAAGGCCTAAGGGAGCAACATGGCTTTGGCAGGGAAATGAAAGGGAAATCTAATAGGGCTCTTTATCCTCTGATTCCTATAATTGTTGAGAGAAGAATTTAGTCTCACAACAATGAAGTGAATATCTGTCATTGTGGCAAAAGTGTATGTGTATGTGCTCTCACACATTCAGTCTGTGAAGGGCAAACTTAACAATGTACCGGCTAGCTCTCAGTCACTGAATCAACTGAGCCTTCAAGAAAAATGAAATTTAGGACAGGAGAGGGTAGAGGTTGCAGTGTGGATCCTAGCAGTGTAAGCAATGAATGATAATGCTCAGGTATAAGAAGAGCTGCTTACTAATTGTTTATCTTTGCTCTGCAGGTTGCTAGCAGGTCACTGGGAATCCCCACCTCCAAAATTTACATCAGTGAGACCAGCACAAACACTGTCCCAAATACCTCCCCGACAGCCGCATCTGTCAGTGCGGACATCAATGGAATGGCTGTCCATGTACGGAAACTGAGTTATTTAAACTAGTGGGTTATAAGCCAGGACTCCAGAACATGAAAAGTTGATGTGTATTTATCTATTGCTTAAGGAAAACATAACCATCAAAAGGCAGTTCCAGGCTAAGGGTACCTCATAACTTCTTTACCTGCTATAACTACTGGTGGTGGTAGATGATGAATGACCGTATTTTTTTTTTCAAGTAGTTCGAAACTCTCCTTCTGTCCTTTTTTAGTTCTAAAATGGAGTGTTTGTGATTACTCAAAATGAACAGAACAAAACATCCATTTAAGTAGCTAGCTTCTTAGTATTTAATAATTAATGTGGCCTTATCTATAACAAATATATTGTGCTGCAGATATTAATAGCAGATGGTTTGTGAGGTGTGCTCCAGAACCAAAGACCTCTAAGTGTTGATACACTCAGAGCAAACATCCTTCTGTAGCAATGGCATGGTCATGACTGTCTCTGACATGGTGGAGTTAACCAATGCATATATTTGGAGAGTATGTGACTCTTCCATTGAAAAGAGGAATTTAGTACTGGTCATTCTCAGGTTTAAAGAAAGGGGGAATTGTAACCTGTAAAGTAAAATCATCAGGCTGTTTTTATTCTCTGCAGAGCTTGTCTGAGTAGGTTGAATTTTGGCAAGAATATTTTTTTCAGTGTTATAGGATCATCTTGCTAGATATGCTAAGATGTCCTGCTATGACTTCATACAGATAAAGTTACTGTATAAATGGGTGGACTTCTGATGTTTCATGTCATGGTCTGGAAAGTTCTGTGCTGTATTTGGGATTCCCTTCTGCTATCAGCACAGGCAATCTGCTTTAAAATCCTTTTCAGTCAACGTTTCTTCCTATGTAGCAAGACATCTGTTAGTGAACTTTGTTCCTTTTTGTGTAATGCCAAAGTCCTAAAGGCAATATTGATTTAAACAGAAGGTTCTTTGAAACTCTTATAGGGCTCTTAATACTATAAGCTGACTTTTCAAATCTTAAAATATTGCTTCTCTCTCTCTTTGTTTCTAGAATGCGTGTCAGACTATCATAAAAAGACTTGAGCCGATCAAGCAGTCTAATCCCAAAGGATCCTGGGAAGACTGGGTAAGCTGTTTGTATCCGTCGTGAGACAAGTGGGCATTGTCAGAGACTGTTTTAATTGGCAAACCCTGTATGCAGGTATACCCTCCAGGCCTTCCGCATCTCGCTAGCAAAGATTTGAGCAAAGACAGTGAAACAGAAACCTGGCAAGGGAAGTAACCAAAGCTTGCAAGAGGTCATCCCCAAAACGTCACTTATGACTTCAATACTGAGATTTCTCCAGATCCTGGGGCCTGCCTGTGACAAACTTGACCAAATAAGTCTTGAGCAGTTACATATATCTTTCTAGTCAGGCTACAGTCTTGGACAGGAAGAAACCTGATTTGTAGTGAAGGGATTCCGTGACAAAGATGACTCTGTTGAGCTGCCGTCCACCTCCTTGGCTGCAATATATCTGTACCCTCAATAATAAGAGATTGGTGTGCTGTCAGGCCATTTTCAGATCCAAGCTCTTCTCTTCATGGGAGGAGCTTTGACTTTTAGATTTGGAAGTCAGGATAGGATTTCCCCTGGCCTCACTGAAGTCAAGATGACTGTCAGTTTAACCTTTGTCTCTGAGGTTGAAAGTCTAACCTGTAGCTGAGAGCCGAACAAACAAGAGCAAGTCTTATCCCTCTGCCAATGGGCAAGTTCTGCCCTTGGTAGCTGATGACGGGGCTATTTGGGGAAGCAGCTGCATCATGTTTCCCTTGGCACTGCTGGTGCTGGATAGTGTAACAGCTGTCTGTTACTGGACACCTTCTATTCATGCTCTCCTGGAAATGTGGTTGGGGTAGCTATTTTGCAGGGACTGGTTGGACAATTACTATTTTCAAACTCTTGTTCACTTTGCCAGATTAAAGCTGCCTATGAGAACTGTGTTAGCCTGTCGGCCACGGGGTTTTATAGGTGAGTGAATATTCACACTGCAGAGGCACAGCTCTGACTCGATTGCATGGATTGCATCCAGGGAAATTCTGGGAGGATTTACAGCCCCTACCCCCCTGTCACTGTTCTAACTTAGGGCTGCATTCCCTTTCCTACCTGGAAATATTAAGCTGAGGTTAACACTCTCCTGACTGGGGAGAATCGGTTCCTGATGGAGCACAGCTCTTGGGGCCAAGTTCAGGTCTCATGTAAATCTGAAGTAGATCGAACTTCAGTCTAGCTGACCTAGGTCTGAGGAGGCGTAAATGAAATCAGTGCTTTGCCTGGGGCTCTGCTCTGTGTCAGTCTTGTGACTTAGCATTGCGCTAGAACCGTCATGCAGGGAAAAAGGGGGCAGGCGTTGTCCTTGAGGACAAAGCTACTTATGGCAATTGGCTGGAGCGGTATCCTGTCTGTTGTGGCATGAGCAGATACCAGTGTTTTCAATTTCATGCTCCCACTTTAAACTCCTGCTGGTTCCTCTGCAGTTCTGAAATGAGGCACTTTTCTTAGCTTTACTGCTGGAGGAAAACAGAGATCCATCATCTTTGGGGCAAGAGGGATTGACATAAACTAAACACAGTGTTGATAAGAGCCTGTTTAGGACTAAAATACAATATTAGCTCATTTCTGTTGCATCTCTGAAATGTTTTTTCTCTTAACCAAGTGACTGTCAGTATTTTAATAAACCAGTTTTCAGATAAAGTATAAGTAGCCAGATACAAAGTTTGCCATGAGCTGTGCTTAAAATCAGTTCTTAGCTTAATCCAATTTCTGGTTCAACTTGATTATGCTCTGAAACTTAATGACCTCCAACAAATGTTCAACTGTGCTCAAAAAGCAAATGATTTGCTACTGGAGTGGTGGGAATGAGTTCATAATAGTCATCACAAGCCCCAAGATTCATGGGAAAATAAAGATGGCTAAAATAGTTTGATAGTTTCAGTCAGGTTTTGGAATACAGAGCAGCTTTAGCAGATTTCTATTTATAGTTGTTTACACTTTTCATTTCTGCATGGGCTTGATGGAAGGGATGAAACCAAAGTGAATAAGGATTTTGATACGTTGCAATGTGTTTGTATTCATTTTGACTGTTCATGGAATGAAATGTGGTTTTGTTTTTCTTTGTATCAAGAATTCCTGACCTTGGCTACGACTTTGAAAAGAATGAAGGGAAACCATTCTGCTACTTCAGTTATGGTGTTGCTTGCTCTGAGGTTGAGATAGATTGCCTAACAGGTGACCACAAGGTGAGGCGGTCAGCAGTGAAATAGCCCTCTGTGTTTAGGTGAAGGAAACATTCACAGGGAGTTAGAACAAATACTGGGTGTCAGCCTGTTCCTAGCTCTGTCATTGGTCTGGTGTGACCTTCAGTAAATTTCTTAACTCCTCTGTTCCACAGTGCAACAATCCATAAAGTATAATAAAATGATAATTATCTACCCTGCGGGGATATTAGGAGGCTTAATGAATGATTGCAAAAGTTATGGGATTTGCTTAAGTAAGAGATAGCAGCACTGTGTTAGCACAAAAGAACAGAAACATACTGGAATTGAGTTAATCATTAAAAATAGCACTGAAGGCTTTTAGAAAGAAAGAAAAAAGAAAAAAAATTTCATCAGAATCTGACCTAGTTGGTTATGCTCAAGTACAGAGCACTGACGCTAGCAGCTTGGAACTAATATAAATTGGGTCCATTGGATCTCTGGGGAAAACTGCAGTGAGTTCCTTCAATTTACTTTAGGGATGAACTCAGATTAAAAGTCAGTATGAAGAGTTGAGCTGAGATAGATTGTTGAACGCTGGCCAAGTGTGGGTAGTGGTTGGATACATTACTCCTCCTCATACAAGACCATGGTGTACCAGTTTCAATGTTCTGTGCTGATTTATTCTTTATTTCTACCTTTTAGAACATTCGCACAGACATTGTTATGGATGTTGGTACCAGTCTGAACCCAGCCATAGATATAGGACAGGTAAGTGAAATAGTGTTGCTATTTCCACCATGTTAAAGGGATCACGCTACTCTCGGGCTTTTTTAGATAAGCCATTATCCCTCTCCAGGTTGTGCCTTTGCAAACAGGATTTTAAACTGGGGTATCCAGTGAGGCATTTTAGGCTAGGTATGAAAACCTGTTTGACCTACGCTTAACTATGCAATAGGCACAGAATTATGTAGGGAAATATCCTGTTGGGTTTTTTTGCCTTGGATATTAAGACTACAGGATATTCTCCAGTTACCACCACATTGATGCTTTTCAGCACCTGTCTTGCCTGAGGAATGAATCCAGATAATACTAGTATGATGGAATAACCTCATCCCAGGCTTAGTTTCTACAATGTGGCATGTGAGACTAAATCCCACACCTGATTTTTATACTCCTATCTGTCAATATCAAGTCCCATTTAATTCAGCAAAAATTGTTCTGTGAATAAAGAGTTAGGGCAGTAGATTCTGTCCTCCAGCTGCTGCTGTGTAGGAATCTCAATAGAAAGTTGGACTGACCGCTTAGTTTGCAAATTCCTTGGGCAGGGACAAGCTTAATTCCATGTTTTGTGCAGTAATAATCACAATGATACCTCTCAGCAAATAAAGGTAATAAACACAGGGTTGTTTGATGTACCAAGAGATGAATCGTTAGACATTTGCACATGCTCCCTTGCTTAACTCTAGGTGTTGATATAGTATAAATCCAGTGAAACTGCTGCAGGATTTGGAGTTTACAGGAGAGCACGAGTTGCAGAGCTCTTCTATAGATAAAATGAAATTTCTTTGAAAGTGACATTTTTTCTGAAAGAGACTTTTTTGGAAGTGGCCAAGGGGAGAAAGGAGCCTTTCTGTCTTCGCAGCCTGGCAGTTTGCGTCTGGGAGTAAAGAGATGGGCTATACGGAGCCTGTCAAAGAGATCTCAATTTCCTGTGTCCTTCCATGAATTGCTGCAGAGGATCTGGGAGCATAGGGGAGAAAGGATGTTGTATGACTGCAGGAACACAAGTACACAGGGCTGGGTTAATGAATGTTTGTGCCAAATCTTTAGACTGGTCTGCCTGTCAGATTTCTCAGTGGGCACAGAAAGTAGAGCTGCTTCATGTAGGGTTGTTCAAGCACATCCTCCTCTCATAGCTGCTCCCCTTTTTTTTAATTTATTTTTCTTCTCCTAAAATTTACAGTAGAAAAATTATGCAAAGAAGTCTTTAGTACTTGAATGGATATGGGAGTGTTTTTGCAGGTGTCTGTGCTGGTGACCGGAGAATATGCAGTACTTAGGAAAGCATTTATACTGAAACAGAAAGCGTAAAATAGTTTGTCTTCAGATATGTCGTCAGATATGTCGTCTTCAGTTCTTTTAGTTGTCCTTTGGATTACCAGCAAGTACAACTCATTCAGTGTTAATCTGCCTGTGAAGGAATCAATATTTTGGCATTGATTTTTTTTTTTCCTTGCTTCATCAGAAAATTCCTGTCCTGCGTTTACAGCATACCTGTTTGCGTGTATTTGTAAATTGCTTCACCTGCCAGGGAAATGCAGCCACATCTATATGGGAACACAGAAATTGTGCAAAGGTGCCAAGCAGAAGGGACAAGAGTTTTTAGTGGGAAATTAGTCAGGAGGGGAGGGCTGAAAACTCCGGTGGAAATCATCGTTGTTTGTTCTTGTGCAGGGAAGAACAACAACAAAAAAATGTAACCTTGTTTGGATGTGTTTGTAGATAGAAGGAGCATTTGTCCAAGGCCTTGGGCTCTTCACCATGGAGGAGCTGCGCTATTCTCCTGAAGGGAACTTGTACACTCGAGGGCCTGGGATGTACAAAATCCCAGCGTTCGGAGACATCCCAACAGAATTCTATGTGTCTCTTCTCCGTGACTGTCCAAACAGCAAGGCAGTTTATTCATCCAAGGTATACCTGCGAGATCTGCAGGCCTCTTACTGCTGTAGTTCTGTGAAGCCGAGTGTGATAAAATAATGATGCATGTGTCTAAATAGTTAACCTTGTTATGCTGGCTTTATTCTGGGGTCAGGATGTTTTCCCATTCCTTACCAGAAATATATATACTATCCTTTATAGTTAGGAAGAACTGAAAAACCTGCACATTGCTACCCTGATTTTCCATTAGAGAGAACTGAAGTGGCTTTGCTGTGCCAGTTCTGCTGTAACAGAGGCTGCCAGCCTCCCCCTGCATGTCAGCTCCCTGGTTGCCCTTCCCTGGCACCAGAGCCACCACTGCATATAACACTTCCAGCAGTGTCATTTCCCCAGATCTGATATACCAGGATCTTGTGTCTGTGTTTTTATGTTTTGCTTTCTTTACTGTTTCACAGTGCTCATGTCACCATTAAGGGTCCATTATTAATCCACGTGTCCTTCAACTGTTTTCACTGCAGGCAGTGTTGTTCCCTGCAGTTAGTGAGGGCTGCACAGAGCAGGGCTGAATGTACAGCATCAATGAATTTGCTTTACTTATGATTCAACAGAGCATTTAGAGAGGCCACCCAGCATCCTTATCTGTATATGCCTGGCCTGCCTCCTTACAGTTTCCCATTTCCCCTCCATCCACAGAAACATCTTCATCAATGAGGAGAACTTTTTGGGTGATTAGTGCTGATGACAGAATTAAGAAAAAAGGGGCTGGCAGGGACCTCAGTATTAGATAATACTCGTGTAATCCCTGAGGGAGGCATTCCTGCTGGTTTGCAAGGACCTCCAGTGATGGAGCATCATGCTCTCTGCCCAGACAATTCACCACTGCCTTATCTGAATTCCCTTTGCTGCAATTTTAGCACCATCCAAAAGGTTGTGGGAATATGTCAGTCCCTTTTCCTTCATAACAGCCTTGCTGTGTCAGAAAGCTTGTGTTTTCCTACTATCTCTTCTTTAAATGGACTGGGGGTTGTTTTAGCTCAGTCTTTCCTCACTGATCACACCTGGCAGACTGGAAGCTCTTTTAGCTTCGTGTTTCCTCAGTGATCACATGTGGTAGACTGAGGTTCACATCTGGAAGGCAAGGGGCTGTTTCGGTTTGGCCTTTCCTTCCTGATCACATCTGGGAGACTGAGATGTTACAAAGGAGGAGTGAGGAGTGCGAACAATTCCTGATTGTTGCATAGGGCTTGCTCATCTTTCTGTTAGCCTCATTAGTCTTTCCAGGGCCAGGACTGTTTTGGGCTGCAGCCTCACTCTTGCTTGTGCTCTGTCTAGGCTGTGGGAGAGCCACCTCTGTTCCTGTCTGCCTCAGTATTTTATGCAATTAAAGATGCCATCTACTCAGCGAGGAAGGACTCTGGCCTGACTGGACTGTTCAGGCTGGACAGCCCTGCCACCCCGGAGAGGATCCGCAATGCTTGTGTGGACATCTTCACCAAAATGGTAACAGCTTCTGGTTTCATAGTCTGCTCCCTAGCCAGCCTACCCCACATGGAATGTGTGTGCTGGTCACAGTGGCCCAGATCTGGGATTAGGGCAGGTTGAGGAGGCTGTGGCCCTGCTTAAGCAGATGATTTTTATTTCATGGGTGTTATCCTTCATTTAACATGCCACCAAATGAGAGACAAATCCACAGACCAGCACTGCTAGGGCTCCCGTTGCAGAAAGGTCTGCTATACGGTATCAATGAAGTTGCAGTTCCTCCAAGTGCTGTCTGTAGAATAAAGGCACTGACTTGTTGTCCCGATGCTCCTGACTATCATCACTTAGGGGATGACCACCACTAACATATTTTGCAGGTCCACTCTGTGATTTAGTGGTGTCCCTCAGGGAGGGAGGGAGAGGAAAGTGTTACTGAAAATGCTCACTTCTCCTGAATGTTATGACCACAGGAGTCATCTTAGAGGCTGTGGGCTTGATCTGAAGGAGTGCAGGAGTTAACCCTGTCACTGTCTTTTCATGGGCTCCTCCTCTGTTACAGTGTTGTGACAGGGCTGCGTAGGAGTGGGTCCCTGCACAGAGTCCTGCTGATTCCTGTGTGACTCAGAAAACACAGCTGTCTGTCCATGTGGGCATCCTCCAGGCTTTCGTCAGCCTGAACCCCACTGTGGTCAATAGCAAAACCTGGATATCTTAGTCCTTCTCACCTAACACCTGCATCGCTGTCTGGGGAGAAGGACTCGGAAGTGGTTTTGAGAATTTGCACAAATTGTTGACCATCAGGCGTTCAGCTAGAGCCAGGCACAGCCTCCAACTAAAGTGCCATGAGACAGACATCTCTGTTTTGAAAGACTGGGATGTGAACTCAGCTCTTCAACGGTACAAAGTCACCCACCTTAAAGGGAGCATGGTGGGGCATGCTGAACCCAGGCCGGGACCCTCATTTGTTGCTAACTTAATTTTTTTTTTTCTCTTTACAGTGCCCTTCTGCTGAGCCGGGGACCTTTAAGCCGTGGTCTGTGCGTGTGTAAAAGGGAAGTTTGAGGAGCAAACTCTCCTCATGAAACTGAGCTTACACCAGAGGTACCACAAGGAAGTAGGACTATAATGGAAAAAAAAAAAAATCTCTGTTCATGTGGCTCATCCACTGATTCATGGAGCTTTCACATTTAATTGTCCAATCATTGTTTTCTCTGAGAGGGAATTGCTGCAAGATTATAGCTGTGATGTAAATTCAAATGAAGAGTAAGTGGAAGATGATGTTATCCAGGTGTAATTGAAAAATCTTACAGGTTTCATTTAAAATTGCTGCAAGGGTGGGAGACATGCTTATTACCAGCCAATGTGAAAAATCTCTGTATGTGGCTCATCCACTGATTCATGGAGCTTTCACATTTAATTGTCCAATCATTGTTTTCTCTGAGAGGGAATTGCTGCAAGATTATAGCTGTGATGTAAATTCAAATGAAGAGTAAGTGGAAGATGATGTTATCCAGGTGTAATTGAAAAATCTTACAGGTTTCATTTAAAATTGCTGCAAGGGTGGGAGACATGCTTATTACCAGCCAATGTGAAATGGCAGGGTGGTTGTTTTTCTTCTACTATGGGGAAAAGATGGATCACCTTGTGATGCTATGCCAAGAAGGACTTAAATGCATTGAACCCAGACAAACAGTCCTCTAGCTGAGATGGGGGAAGGCATGAGAGGCACTGAGGGCTGGACCCTGTTGTGTCCCCTCTGCACACAAAGCCAAATATACACTAGAGGAAGATGAGGAGTTTTGATGTTAGCTAACAAAGATGGTCTTACCTATGTAACAAAAGTGGTTCAGAGGAAAACCCTAAAATGTGACCAATAGCTGATTTATCCTAAGTTAAATGACAATTGCTTCATCTGCACCGGGGCTTTAATGAATTCTTAGTTCACGTGCTACCTTGTCTTCTCTGCTTAAAGATAAAAATTAGAGATACCAAGAGGACTTCCAGCAAGATGCTGCTTCATTTGACACAGCCTTTTCCTGCCCCACTCCTCCACATCTTTCCCCATCTTTTAAATAGGAAAGGACATCAGAGACCTTGGAGTAACAGAGAAAGTTACTCATTGTTGTTCCCAAGGCAATTTATACCAGCCCAGGCAAGGGACAGGAGGAGGATGGACACAGCTGGGGATTAGTTGTCTCTGGGTGCCCTCTAGGGTCAATCCCTTGCTGTCATGCTCTGGCCTTGCCTTCTTTTCAAGACAACTCTTAGTTTTGCTGAATGTAAGGGAATGGGTACGTTTTGCTACGGGGACTGCTTGTCTGAAAAATGTGCTGACTGTGTGATGACCTCATGCCTTCTGGGTTGAATGCATTTTTCGTGTTGGATTTAACAGCAGGCATCTCTCTTCACAGGTTTTGTCACTGTCAGATTTAACACTGTAGCGTCATGTTATCTCTAGATGATGTCAGCCATGTACTGTACCTGCTCATCATGTGCAAACTTTTATCCGTTTCTCTGGCCCACAGCTTTATGAAAATGTCCTTTTTTTTATTTTTGCACTCCTAGGGCCATCAAAAAAATATGGTGCAAGAGGATGTAACTCCATTGCCTTATATAAAATTTTGCTCACGTACAAACTGCTTAGAATTGGCCTCCATCTTAGGACTTAACGATGTATGCACAGTTTGAAATATTTTTTTGAAGCACTCCAGGATATATAGCTTGGAAATGTGTAGATTTATTTCTCAGCTTAAAATATTATGGTTCTACCATCTAAAAGAAGGGCATTTGTATATGTGAGTTGCAGAAAGTATTTTGTGCCTGATGGGCTTGCTATGTAATTGTTTTATTAATTGAAATATGATATTGGTGTTCCTTAAGCTCTGAGGTATTGAGCAAGAACACATTTTTGTTTTCTCCTGAAAGCTGGCAATATGTAAAAAAACTCTTAGAGAAGAAAATGTGATCACTTGTGTGCAAGAACAGCTATCGGAGCCTGTGTGTTCATGTTCTTGGATGTCCAGGAAGGGATGCAAAATACAAAGTCTGTAAGGTAGATTGGTATCGGCGCTGTTTCTGCAGCATCCACCTCATGGAATCGCTGGACATGCTCATTCAGACTAGGCTGAGAAGAAGTACAAAGGGAACGTAATGTGTGCTAATGCAGAACACGGGGGGCTACAGGCAAAGAGTGTGATATCGAGGAGCTTCCAGTGTCATCTCAGGGGAAAGCCACCAGCGTTCACGAGAGGCCTGCTCCCTGTGAGGGTCCTGGGACGTGACGGGATGTCACTAGCAGGATGAGTCAGTGCTCTTTATCCCCTGTGGGTCTGGGATCACCTTTTTCATCATTTCAGAATGGGTTTGCGGTGTCTCACATAGCCACAGTGACTGCCTGGTCGGGTGAAATTTTTTAAATTAGATGTATCAAGTCTCTCTTTTGTTATTTGCTTTGTGCTTTAATTTGAAGTGTATTTGCCAAGTTATTTGTACAGGCAATGGTCAGAGCAGGCTAGTTCAGTGCAGACCTTAGCCTGTGGAGCCATTTTTGCTGCAGCATCAGTGAGCCGCTGTTTCCCAGGCACTAGTCCTGGCCCTCAAGCCCACCCCAGCTCAGGGCCCTCTTATTACCCTTCCATGGCCACTAACTGATGGAAGGGGGAAACGCCTTCCTTTTGGGGTGCACTGGAATTGAATGTAAATGATGTCAAACACATGGGGGGGGGGGCGGGCAATGCTATAAATATCAGGGTTGCAAAGTAATTACAGAAACTGGTTTTGAGGGTGTAGGAAAAAGGGAAGCTTGGAGACTAATAGTAATTTACAGAGAGATCAAGGTAATACCTGGCTGGGCTGTGGGTGAGACAGGGACCCTAAGAACGTGAAGCTGAGATTTTCATTTCACCTCTCAGTGTCTTAACATTTCATACGTTGCTTTCCCATGGACCTAAGCGCCAGGCACCTTAGGGAAGGACTGGGACCTGCTGTGGAGGGCTGGCAGGAAGAGACGATACTGCTACAGGATAGCCCTACTTAAAATGTGGTCTGCACTACAAAGCTGTCTGAGAACAGCTCTCCTGTTGTGAGTGCACAGCACTGTCCTCTGCTAGGTGCTGCGTCAGATCTCTTCAGGCACATCTCGCTGCATGGGATTTCAGCTTGCAATTGCTGAAGGGAAAGCTACTTATGAAGAGAAAAATGTTCCTTTCCTAGTACTCTTCAGTGAAATACAGCATGGAAGCATGACTCTAATATTAGGTATAATTGGAAATTTGCTGCTTCTCTCCTTCCAGAACTGTATCCTCAGAACAGGAACTACACCATCTTGCTAGACTGTAAAGTATTACGCACAATAACAGCATTTAAGTAATAATTGCTGTAGCTGGATAGTTTGTGGGAGGGTGAAAGGAGGCCATCTGATCTGATGTCTTAATGCTATTAATCGCATGTCCCTCGATGAGAGAGGGAGGCCAAGTTTTTGGTAATTGTTTTAGGTCAGTTCTAATCAACAGCTTTCACTATCGTTCTTTAATGAGCATTGTCAAATTGGTGTCCTTGTCACATGAATGTATGCGGAATTCTCTGTGAATGTCACAACAATGCAAAATAAAGCTAAAAAATATTCTGGAAACTAGTATGCTATGGTAAATGTCTATCACGATTTGAAAGCTGGATCTTGGTGTTTGGCAAGGATGGACCCTTCCCAGAGGCTGTGAGGCAGATCAGCTCAGTGGCCGAGCCTGGGAGAGGGCGGGTGGTTGCTCCAGGCTACCCAGCTGGATGCAGCAGATGAGCCAGCTGAAGAGCCTGGGCCTCCACCCAGCCATGCTGGCAGCCAAGTCCGAAAGAAAGCGGAGTCAGTCCTCGCACTTCTCTGCCAGGAAGGATCTTATAGTAGCCCCATCGTGTTTTCCACAGCAGCACAGTGATGCATCCTGATGCTTCTAGCCACCTCCACTGGGCCCACCAGCTGCTGAGACAAGGTGGAAAGCTGGCTGTCTGCATGGTGCAGCTGGTACCTGGTCCAGACTGCCATATCTCCTTGTCTCATTGCTAGTGAGTAGAGCTGAAAGCTAGGCTTGGCCCATTTGAGTCAGCCCTGTAAAGGGGGGAACCTCACTCAAGACTTGTGAATGGAGCAAGCATGTTGCATCCCTGGGGCCCTCTTGAGCCTAAATACGCAGGAGATGTGAGGTGGTAAAACAGGAACAGTTCACACAGAAGAGATAAGACCAAATGATGGGCTGGGCCTGGCCTTCCCTGAGTGTGAAAGGATTGGGAACATCACCAGTGGATCCCCAGGAGGGTGTGCCACCCTGCGTCATATCGCACCTACTTGTGCAGAGAAGACAGACGCTAGGTGACGTGCTCCTTTGGAAGTGCTTCTTGTATCTGTGTGGGGAGATCTGTCACGAAGAAGCTATTGTCAAACCCCTTGGCCCACAAAGGGAGCCCAGAGTATGAAATGGCAGCGCAGGCAGAGCATGTGCGGCTGCTGCTGTGGTTTGCAGCAAGTCCAACCCACCCTACCCCGACACGCTAGGTTTGCTGAGAGCCGTTTACCCCATCTGTCCTGGTTTTGGCTGGGATAGAGTTAATTTTCTCCCTAGTAGCTGGTACAGTGCTGCGTTTGGGATTTAGGATGAGACTAATGTTGATAATACACCGATGTTTTAGTTGTTACTGAGCAGTGCTTACACTAGGCAAGGACTTTTCAGCTTCCCATGCTCTGCCGGGTGCACAAGAAGCTGGGAGGGGGCACAGCCAGGACAGCTGACCCAAACTGGCCAAAGGGATATTCCATACCATATGATGTCATGCTCAGTATATAAATTAGGGGGAGCTGGCTGGGGGGCGGCAACTGCTGCTCGGGAACTGGCTGGGCATCGGTCGGCGGGTGGTGAGCAATTGCATTGTGCATCACTTATTTTGTATATTCTTTTATCATTATTATTATTTTCCCTTTCTTTTTCTGTCCTATTAAATTGTCTTTATCTCAACCCATGAATTTTACTTTTTTTTCCCCCTGATTCTCTCCCCCATCCCACTGGGGGGCAGGGACTGAGCGAACGGCTGTGTGGTGTTTAGCTGCCTGCTGGGTCAAACCACAACACCATCGCAGTTCAGTTCGTGCAGTTTTCCAGGCTCCAATGCCACGCGTTTCCCTAGTGCCTGCTCTTGCTGTATTTAAATGCAATTCAGCCGTGTGAAGAGCCGTGATACCCCATCCTGGCAGTGGTCCGTCTCGGCTCTCTGACGTGCCTTTTGGAGCTGTGACATGGACAAGCGTGCTGCATGCAGCTGTGGAGCAAGGGTCTGTCTATGACCCAGCTGGTATCTTGAAGCGCTTGCATTTGGATTAACACTCTCCGAAACAGTCTCTCTAGCCGGGGTATTTCTACCAGGTCTCTGGGGTGCTGAGGAGGTCTGACAGGAAACTGCTAGAGAACGGGAAAGCAGCAAGGTCCCAGCGGTAGAAATGAGACAGTTGCTTCTTCTGTTGGAGGGACAGCTCTCTGAACATCTGCTCTGATAACCAGCTGTAGGTCCACCGCACTTGGGTGTCAGTGAACTCGGGGAGGAAGCTGTCCACAGGCAGCCCAGCGCGCTGCAGCAGATGACCCAGCTCCTGCCTGAGGAAGCCAAACATCACCACGTAGTCATACTGGATGAGACAGGGGTGGCAGAGGCTGACGAGCGGTTTCCAAGCCACGCTGGCGCTGTGCTGTCCACTGTCTAAAACGTCCTGAACAAAGCTGCTGAAGGAAGGGCTGCTGCCTATGCCTTGCATGAACGTGGAGATCAGCCTCTGGAAAGGGTCCCTGGCAAACAGCACTTTGGTGTAAGACCCTAACATGGCCTCTATCTCCGTCAGGTTGAACTCACTCAGCTGTGTCTCTGGAGTGTGCCGCCAAGGGTAGGGAAGCGGCACTGGAAGCGTCACATTTTCCTTCTCTAGCTTCTCCAAAAACTGCTGCCATTCCTCCACCCCTGTTGACGGCACTTGGCAGTAGAGGAGGTCCAGCTTGCTGCTTACCCTCAAACTCGAGAGCAGGCGAGCTCTCTCCTCCCGGCTCCTCGGCAGGATGGTGACTTTGCCTGATCGGCTGCAGAAAGCTCTCAGTCTCTTCTTCCTGAGCTGCTGAACGTGGATGAAGGTGTCCAGTGTCAAAGTGAAGCCCTCCGCAGCCCTGGGGACCAGGTCACCTGGGAAACACCATTTGAAGATGGGGGTGAGGAAAGTCCATAGTGGACCTCTTGCCCCGAGCTGGTACCCCAGCGCAGGATGTGGCAGGCTCTTTTCCAGTTATTCCAGCATGGAAAGGATATAGCATGGACGAAGAAGATGGGTAGGAGAGGGGAGACCAGTCCTGCCTGGCAAAGAGCTTGGTTTTGCCGGGAAATGGGTTTCTGTCCCCATGAACGTGTGAGATCATGGATACCCAGACCCCGCTTTCCCCAAACCGCCATGTCTGAGCACTGATCTTGACTGTGGCACTTTGTGCCACGGACCCCGTTCTCCACTAAGTCATAATTTTTGCTTTTAACTCCTCGCTTTTGACTGAGCTTAACTGAGGTGAATTTTCCAGTCTCAGAAATACTCTGAGAGACTGAGAAATAGTAAATTGGTTTGTAGCTACAAATACACGACCCCCTGCAAACCCTTTTTCATCTGTTAATTAGTTAACATCAGCTATCAAATATATGCAAAAGCAAGAGATTATTCTTAATGGCTCGGGGCCATTTAGGGATCCAAATGACTTAACTTCTTGCATCACTTCCATATGTAAATTTTTTCTCCTGTAGATAAAAAGGCAAAAGCAAATAAAAAGCAAAAAGCAAATAGAAGCAAGAAAGTAACAAAGCAAATATAAAAGGCAAAAGCAAATATAAAAAGCAAAGCAAATAGAAGCAAGAAAGTAACAAAGCAAATATAAAAGGCAAAAGCAAATAAAAAGCAAAAAGCAAATAGAAGCAAGAAAGTAACAAAGCAAATATAAAAGGCAAAAGCAAATAAAAAGGCTCTATGACAGTTGGTTTAATTTCTCAAGTTTCAGCTTTGCTTTTTGCTCTTTATTTTCTTATTTTTGATGTGAAGAGGCCATAGTGGGTTTGAATGCAGAGGATGAATGCCTGCCTTGCTACTTTATTTTTTTTTAGCAGCAGCAGTCTGCCTCATCTGCTCGGTGTAGGCATTTGGCAGCCCTGGGGAGACAGTTAGCTGGATGGTTTCTCCCCACGTCCTTGGGAAGTTAAATATTTCCTACTGATTTGGGGAGGCTGTCGCACAGGGAAGAGAAGCACAGTTAAAATTAGGAAAAGGACACTAGGAACACAGGAAGAAACACAGCTGTGCCTGAAGCTATCCTGGGCTGTTCTTCGACTCTCCCAGCCCCAGACTGACAACGTCTGCAAAATATAGTGATGACTTTGCCCTGAATTGACCGGGACTGGAGGGGAGGGATGCATTTTTTAGGCGAGAGGCATTAATCACCGATTTCCCTGCCCCTGCTCCCTTCTGCCTTCCCAACAGCGTTTCACCCTTCCCAGCAAAGGTTTTGGGAGTTACCTCCAGCAGTCTGACACCTGGTTTCCCCACCACACTGGAGATCAATGACCCCACTAAGGACATCAAGCTGCAGGGCTCCACAGCAAGGGCTTTCTCTGCGGGTTATCCTGCCCCCAGGGCTGTGCAGACTGTATTTTCTGTGCCGTAGGCATTTGCCCACCAAGAACCTCCAAAAAAAGCTCCAGGTCATTTCCCCCATGGTACAGAAATGATGCCAGCCATGCAGAACCGCCGCGGTGCCCAGGTGTTACCTCCTTGGCCGGTGGCCGGGCTCCAGAGAAGCAGCCTCCAGCTCAGGAAGGTGGCAATGCCCAGGGCAGCTGAGATGACGAGGCGGGGAAGGAAACGCATTTCTCAGGTGCCGCTGCGGCGCTGGGAGCCGAACACTCTGCCGGCGAGCAGGTGGGGACCCAGAGGAAGGGTGTTGGGGAACTTCCTGTGTTTATTTAAGAAGAAACACAGCCAGGGCTGGGTTAAAGTACTGTTTGGGCAGCAGCTCGGCTAGGGGCAGGGAAATGGCCTGACGCACAAAAGGTGCCTCCTTCCCTATGTTTACAACTTGAGCTTTTGAGGCAGAATCTGCCTTTTTATTCAACGTTGGTGCCATCCTCAGCACTCGGCCACATCAGATGACTGTGGTCCCTGTGAGAAACGAGCCCTGCACCCACAGCCCCGTGCAGGGCCCTGCAGAGCCAGGTGGGGCGAGATGTTCCCGGTCCCCGATACACCTTGTTCTCCACTGGCTTTGCCACTCGGTGAAGCACTGCTTAGGGGAACGCTTCTGGGGGGAGCGGCATGCCCCAGGACTGGGGCTGAACAAGAGAGTGCTGGGCCATGGGTCCTGCCTCGATAGTGCTGGTGGGTCTCTTAAGGTAGAAGCTGGGGCAGGGGAGGTGACGTGATGGGGCACATACAGCGTCATGTGGCAAGTCCATGACTAACCAGGGACTGGAAGCGCTGAACTGCTGCCTGTGCCCTTTTTGGTGGGGGCTGCTTAAAATTTGTGACTGCTGCTTGTTTTGTGAGAGCAGTCGGAGACCCCAGGCAGAGCAGAGGCCCCATTATACCGAAAAGGGGGTGCACATGCATGCAGGCAGGCGCAGGTGCTGCTCCTCCCTTTCCCCAAGGAGCCACAGCCTGACCGGGGAGTGTGACAACCGTAAAAGCCAAGGCAAAGGGGACTGCAGCAGCCTGGGGAGCGTGACCCGCTCCCGTCCAGCCCCGTGGTTATCATGGCTACGAAGACTTCAAAATCATGGAGTGTTTAATTACAAATTGCCTTTTCGTGGTGAGAGTTGCCACCTGCCACCAGCAGCATCCCGCCAGCAGCCAGGCCATGGGCTGGCACGTGGCAGGGAAGCAGTCCGGTTGAAAGACCCTGCAGCCGTGAGGGGTTATAGTGGCTAAAGGAGAAGGGATCGCTGCCTCAAAGCTTGGGGAGAGCAAGCGGGCATGCCAGGCACACGGTCCAGGGCAGGGTACTGAGCCAGGCAGTGCCCAGCAGACATGGACGCAAGGGCTGTGTTGCACGGGGGCCTGCCAGTGAAGCAACCCTGTGTGGTGGAAACCCACCTCCCAGGAGGTCTTGATGGAGCCCAGCCTTGTGCCACGGGTGGATTTGCTCTCCTTTGGACAACCGTGATTTTTCCCACCAGAGGGTGCTCTGCACCCGAGGAACCCCTGCCCGCCTCAGGGCTAGCGATGGAGTTCGGCTATACGCAACGCTTCCCCACTGTGGTTTGAAGAACTAACTTCACGGCCGTCATGGCCACATTTGTGATTTTAAAGTCTGCTGGGTCTCCTTTGAGCCTTGGGAAAGCTACTGGGACTCTGGGAAAGGCTGTGAAATGCTTTTCATCTCTCAGCGAGGAGGATATGTTTCCCTCAGGTGATGGGATTCCCGTGTTGGGAGGTCAGGTCTTGCGGCCGGACCCCGCTGCACGTGTCCCGCAACCTGTCCCCTCAAATCCAGGAGAAGCAGGGTACAGCCCGAGGTCGGGGTGCACGGGGGCAGGAGTGAATGGCCACCCTTTGCTTCCCTTCCCAGCACAAGACACGCGTTTTACTTCGAGCTGCACTGCCATGCTTCCTCCTCCCAGCCTGATGGGTCTTAGGGCAGGAGGGTGCCTGAGTGAAGGATAAATATTAACTGAAAATAAGTGTTTCTTGTGTTACTGTAGTGCTGACCACCCCACAAGGGCTGCGTGATCATCAGGAAATGACTGCAGCGCAGGGCTCTGTACAAGGCAGCAATACCCTGCTTCTTCCCCAGCACAGGTTAGCTGGTGCGGAGAGCAGTGCCGTGCGCCTTCCCTGCTCCAGGTCACCAAACTGGTGCTCAGCTCCTCTTCTCCTCTGCAGCTCCCAAAGCTGCTCTTAGGCAGGCGGGCAGCAGCATCCATGGCCTGGCTGCACACCTGAGCAGCAGAGCTCTGCAGGGGCTGCCGCAAGAGCCCATCCAGCCATCAGCGGACCTGGCTTGGGCGCAAGGAGGTCCTTTTCGTGAACGGTCTGCAGTAAGGTTAATAAATAAAAGGGCAGAAGGAACTCTGCAAGTTCTCTTGGTTAAGCAGGTGGCAGCAGCATGTGCCTTCCTGCATTAAAATACAACATTTCAGCAGGGACCGTCCCAACCGCAGCCCTGGTGAGCGAAAGTGCAGCTGAAACCGGTAGGGAGAAATGTAGTTTATTTTTATTTTACAGTCATAAGGCGAAAGCAAAGAGGTGTTCTCTGTCTGAGGGGCAGAAAAAAATAGTGAAAAACCCCCTTTGCTTTGCATTGCAAGGAAACAGCACTTACAAAGTTATGGGTCTCTTCAGAGGAGTGTGAGATACAGTGTCTGCTGTGGCTTTGTGACTTGCAAACAGGAGGAAACTGCTCCTGAGCTACTTGGGCCTGGCTTTGGGGAGCAGCTGCTTTGCCGTGGCTGCTTCAGCTGAGGGGCTGCCCGGGGGCTTGTACCCCAAATGCACATTTCCCTTCTTTAACAGAGCATAACTGATTAAGTTCGTTAGCTGGAGGTCGAACTCCCTCTCGGTGGCAGGCAGTGCCGGGGCTGCGCTAAGCCCTGCCGGTCAGCGATGCCCTGTGGGGCCTGGTGGGCGTTAGCATCCAAACACCGCTCAGATGCCCGTGTGAAACCCGTGTGGTGGTCTCCGTCTTCCTCCTCATCAACAGCAGCGCTAACGGGCCGGGGGGCTGCAAGGACCTCACACAGCTGGCATTACCCTGTGGCCACAGAGCCACCTCCCAAATATGCCTGAGACTGCTGTGGAGGTGGGTACGGGGAAGAGAGAAGCAGGGAACCTCTCCTCTCTCTAACTTTAATTTGCCATTTAAATGGTTAACACTATAATTTTTTTTCCCCGGGTTTTCCCTTTTTTTTTTTTTTTATGCTGAAAAGTTTTCTCAAGTGTCTGTAGACACTTTAAATTTAAACTTACTGCTAGGCTTTCCCTGCTTCTCTTCCATTGACTGCTTAGAAGTGGTCAACAAGGCTGAGACTGCAATTCTTGAACTGAAAGGCTTCCTGCTCTATGCTGTAGGGAGACAGCACCCTTTTCGGGCACAGAGGCTGAGCCAGGCATGGAAACACACTCGCATCCTACTATTTTAAGCAATTACACAAGGGAATTAATTAGGGAATTCATTTGAAGCTTCACCTTATTTAGGAAAACTCTTACTGCCATGAACGTGAGAAAAAGCTATTCTCTTTTTCTTTACACCAGCAATAGGATCGACTGAATAAGGATTTCCAGATTTAGCCCCACCGATGGCTCGAACTGGATTGCCTCGGGCTCCCTTTTTTTTCTCATAGGACGCAAACCCTTTGGAGATATTCTTATATGTTAATAAACATCCTCGTCTTCAGCCTTCCCGCATTCCTCCCACACTTCCAAATTTTGCAAAGTATTGTCTTGTGTGACCGTGACCCACGGGCACTGGTGTGCCGGTCCCCCCCCCTTGTTCCTTGTTCCTCCTTGCACCCGCCTGTGCTTGTGGGAATGTGAACTTTGCAAAGTGATGGCAAACGCCGCCTCATTCGGCGAGGGATGTTTTTACATTGCGCAGATAAGGAAGAGCAGATAGGAAACCTTCTTCTTCTCCCGCTTCTTGTTTGGAAACTCGGATACAACATCTACATTTTGCATGTGAAGTTGGGCCCGTCACTCGGCAGAAACGCGGGAGCAGCCGGAGGAGGAATGAGCTGCCCTCCTCCCGGAGCGTCATTTAACGTGGAAAGAGTCTCTTGCCTTCGGGAAGGACGGTCCTGAGAGCAGGGCTGCCGGGCTGCTAGCTGGGGATGTGTTGCACTGAGTGGAGGGGGATTCCTCGAAATCAAACCAAAAAGTTGAGGGGGGGAGTGGGTATTTGTGGATAAACTGGGGATGCTGCAAGCTGCGTGGGTGGCCTCTTCTCCATCACATCTCCTGATTCCCTGAGCTCCTCTCTGTATGCTCGTGGAGAAGCTTGGCTGCCCAGCTTGCTCCGACACTGGGGCACAGACTTACCCCATCTCTCACCCACAGGACTGCCTTAGTCACAGGGGCTGCTCGGGACAAGGTTTAGCACTTTAATGCATGAACCGAAGCACGTCTATAAACATCGTCTCCTTTAATCTTGTGGCCATTTAAGACATTTGGCCAAAAGCGTCCATTCTTGGCTGCTTTTGGGCTTTCCTGGTGGGGAGGATTTGGGATTTTCTTCTATTTAGCTCCTGCCAGATGTGGGCAGCTGTGGGGTGAGCCAATCTGCCCTGGGCCCATCTCCATCTCCTCCAGCGCTTAAATTCAGCGCTGCCACCAAGCTGCCAGTGTTAGCAGTGGGTTAGAAAGGTGGACGTTTGTCCTTCTGTGTTGGACAGAGAACACCAGGCTGGCTTTAGGCAGGCGGTGAGAAGCCAGAGGCCACGGGGACTGTCCCATGCGGCAGCATCCTGGGACTGGCCAGCGCTGGACCAGAAATAGTTACACAAGGCGGAAAGGAAAGGAAAGGAAAGGAAAGCTAGTTCACTTTGCACCGAAGGAGAGGAGCAGGTAGGACAATGTTTGGAGTGGTTGTACAACTCCAGCGCTTCCTGTTTTCCCGTGGGCAGGAGCTGTGATTGTCACTTCTTATTCAGCTCCTCATCCTGGGAGGAAGACGGTATCGGGCTGTACGGGGGCAGCAGGATGTTTATGTGGTAGGCTGAGTCAAGGTGCTGCTTTTAATACTCCCCGGAGCAGAGTCATTGGGGGAAACGTACATTTTAGATTTTTATTTTTATTTAAAAAAAAAAAAAGGCTCATAAACATCCAAAGTGCTTTGCAATTGCCATGCGGGCTGCGTGGCTTACTGCCAGTGCTGAGTGACATTTTTTTCTAAGGCTATTACATGAGGATTTTACAAGGTGCCATGAACTATTGGTAATTTAGTGAGGATTCGTGTAATTAGTGATGCTATATTGAGAGGCTTTGCTTAATTACTACGTAAGCTGTTAAACTTTGCATTGACTCAGCTGGGCCCGCATCAACATGAACACCTAACCGTGGTGGAGAGAGGCTGAGGCAGCCGTGCAACCTCCGCCGCGTGTCTGCCCCGAGGACCCCTCTCTCCCCGCTTTATTAGGGACAAGTGCGTTTTCCTGGGAAAGGAGGACCAGGGGACTCAATAAGCCTGAACTTCATAAAAACTAAGGGGATTACAGCCATCGGCTCTCTGCAGTAGCAGATGGGAATCCCATGGAAAAAAAAATAGTGTGTGTTTGGATCCACGCGTGCAGAGGAAGGATGCTCATGGGACTAGCGGCCATCACCTCCACCCCAGCAGCTCCTCACGGAGCTTCACAGTGTTGCCCAAACAGCGCAGGACCTTTTACTGCCGAGCATTTCTCTAACCAGATCCCAGTCTTGCTTTGCATCCCGAGCACCTCCCAGCTCCTCCTGGCTTTCCTCTCTCTTCCTCTGACTGTTAAAATGCAGCAGCACTGCAGGGGCCGGGGAGAAACCTGAAGCGCTCACAGACAAACCGGGAGGCGCCTATGCGTGCGTGGTAATTTGGAAAATCTAGTCCTTCACCTTTTCTTTCTCATTTATGTATAATATGAAGCAAGTCTTGTCTTGGTTATTATGTTCCTTAACAACATGTGCTTTAGGGTGCGACTCTTGGCTGCCGTTTATGTTTTAGGGCCCTGACTGCAAGCGAATAGCGTAGGCAGATGGTTTTTTATTCCATTCAGATGCTTCTCCTCTTTGGACCACTGTACCCTTTGGGACCAGAGTAAGAGGGAGATCCACAAAGCACCCTTGGGAGCCACTTCTCCACCCCACCAATGTGGGGGCAAACCATGTGCTTGACCCCCAGCTTCATGGAGATTGCCCTTTTTTTTTCTTGGGTGGCCACAGCGGCACTGCTGGGGACTGCACAGAGGAGATTTGGGTCTGAAACGTCTCAGGACCTCCTGGAAAAGAAGCGGTGGTGGTGAAAAATGTTGGCATGAGGGGAAGGAAATCTTGGATGTAAAACATCCCTCACCAGAGCCAGACTTTGATCTCCCTCCTGTTGTCCCTGAAGGGAAGGGGAGGTATGGGCTGGGGGGAGATGGACAAAGCAAGATGGGATCTCACGGGATTTGGGCTCGTGTCTCCCATGGGTCCTCTTTTCCTGAGCCTAGGCTCCCTCACTGTAAAGCAGAGACCCCTTCCTGAGGCTTCACACCCTGCGCCTGCCCCGTTTTTTAGGAGGAAGCACTTTTGCTTTATGTTTATGGCAGCTTTTTCCCCTTTTTGCCTCATTTTTTGTGTGCTGCTGGGCGAGGAAGGCTCTTGGACGTGTCTGTTGCTGGATGTGGGGGGATGGTTTCTCAGGCAGCTTTTGGCTCAGGGACTGGCTTTTGCTGATGCTTCCCGAAAGCTGAGCTTGTTTGAGGGTGCACCCAGTCATCTGCCCATCGCTCCTGGCCTCTCCTGAGGGAGCGCTGCCACGTTACGCTGCTGGCTATCACATTTTCTTGGTTGCTGGTTGTTTCCATTATTCATGTAGCAACTCTTCAACTCTTCAGAGATATCTGACTTTTTCTGAGTGGCTTTCAGAGAAGGTGGCAGCACAGCTTGCTTGGGCTACCTCCACACCTGGCTTTGCGGGATGTTATTTCTGATGAGCGACGTTTTCGGGAACTCTGGAGTCTCTGGTCCCAACTGTTTTACTGTACCAGAAGTGGCAGGGGAAAAAGGGTTTAAGGTCTGTTTGTTTTACTTTTTTGTCCAGACAATAAGCCAGCAAATACTCCCAGGTTGTTTATATTTGGATAAGGCTGCTCCACGTCCTGTGAAAGGAAAATGACACATCTACTGCTCCTGTGGAGAGACGGTGTGGGATGAATGGACCCGGCTGCAGGCAGGCATGGCTGCCAGCAGCCTCTTGATGCCACTGGTGTGATGTACGGCGTGGCCCGGGCACTTCAGTCCAGCCAGGGAGGGCGCAGCAGGGGCACAAATGCCCGGTTTGTTCCCCATTGTTGGCATTAAGGTCGGGGGGCAGATGCACAGGAAAGGCAGAGCTTGGCCCCCAGTGCCAGCCCCAGACTGCCTCCTCCTCTCCCACCGGCTCCTGGGGCATGCGGGGCTGTGGACACTAGGCGGTGGCCTCATCAGTCTTCTCATCCAACAAGTTGTTCTTGGAGTCTGTGGGATGTGAAGCACAAATCAAAATTCTGCTTTCCTGCGTTTTTCCCAAAAGCATGGCACCTCCCGGCGTGATGCCGCGCAGGGAAAGGGCAAGAGGCGTTACGGGGGTTTGGCTGCAGGGCTTTGGGCTGGCTCTGCTTGGCTCCCACCACCCCCACCCTGGGCACCGGGCACCGGACCCCACCCGGGGACACCCAGCTCATCGTGCCTGCGTGCCCCCATCCCACACTGGCCCTGAGCCTCACACCTTCCCACAGCTAACAGGATTTAGCTGCTTCAAACAGGACCGGTGGCAAAGCTGGGGCTGAGCTGGGAAGGGACGATGCCCAGCCCCGTCCAGCCGGCTGGCGGAGCCCCTTGCCTCGACACGAGCCTTGTGCGAGCATGAGCAACTGCAGGATTCATTTGGGGGTACACGCATACAGCGTCCCTGCTCAGTGACACCCACCCAGGGCTGGGTCTCGTGGATGTGGGAGCTTCTCACCCCCCATCTGGCCGTGCAGAGCTGGCTCTGCCCTCCTCTCCTCTATGCTGACACGGTCCTGCAAGCAAAACTCACACCTGAAATGTTTTTGCGGGAGCTGGGCAGCCCTTCACGGGTAGGCACAACCAGGAAGGTTATAAAAGCAATCCCCAAACTTTTTTTTTTTTTTTTTTTTTATTTT
>NW_008796042.1:886141-892278 GCF_000699145.1 Aptenodytes forsteri
TTTTTTTTTTTTTTTTTTTAATTACATGCTTGTGGTGAGCACTAGCTGCTTACCTGACAGGGAAAGGTCGGGCAGGGGAAAAAACGCGTGACCCTGAGGTCCCACAGCACCACCAGCGCTGAGACACGTCAGGGGAGAGGAATTTTCTTGGCCGGGGGGGATCGAGTGCCTGTTTTACCACCGGGGAACCTCGGCAGCTCCCCGGGCGCTCCCAGGGCAGCTCTGCCAGCTTCACCCTGGGGCAGGCGCTTTGAGAAAGTGCCAGGAGCTCGCAGCTCCAATGCAGTCTGTAGCTCCAGCTCAATCCAACATCCTCCTTCTTGATGTCAAAATTGGTCAGAAATAGTTTTTTTTTTTTTTTTTTTTTTTAAATTTCCTTGTGGTTATTTTTATCTAAAAGTGAAGAAAAGAGAAACTTACTTCTCTTCCTATTGTTTTTCCCAGCATTTTTGGATTTGGGAAGGAGGAAGAGGGGAAATGACTTTCCTCCCTCATTCAAAGCTGGCAAACGCAGACAAAAACTGCCTCCTCCTCCATTATTTTACTTTTATTAGTAAACCTCACCTAACTGTCTTTAAATTGGGCATTTCTGTGGGTATTTTCATTCTGCGAAAAAAAAAACCCTCCCCTCCTTCTCCTTTCTGAGGAGCCTACATGGCAGGTATGGGTTGAGGGAACTGCTCTCCACAAGTTCAGGGCTTTGATGGACCTGTCTGGGGGTATTTGAGGAGACAGGGAGCTCAGGGCTTTGATGGAGCCATCTGGGGGTACTTGGGGAGATGGGAATGTAAGAGCCCTGCACTTCTGTCACTCCTGTTTATCCACATCTGTACATCTCGGTTGACAAGAAGAATTGCCTCATTGCAAAATCTTCCGTCACCCTGCTACCTACCACCCTCCTGGCCACCTCCACCACTCCATGAAAGACATCGCTTTTGGTGAGCAGCCTTGCTACTGGCAATGGCACATGACCTCCTCCTTGGTGGTGTCCCCTCCATTTTGGGATGCAGCGATTGCAGCATGGCAATGTAATGGGTTAAATTACATTGATCTAAATACGATTTTTTTTTCCCCCTCAAATGGTTGTTCTCAAACAGTTGTGACAATGTTATTCAGAGGGATTGCATTTGTCTCCCTACAATTTCCGAGGCACACTTGATTTCAATCTCTCCAAACAGGCTGGATACAAGGAAAGCGGCTACTCATCACCCGCAGCACCACGTTTCCACAAAACAAAAACGTGATGTTACAAATGAAAGGGCCTGGAAACACTGAAAAATCACTTGAGAAAAAAAAATTACACCAACGAGCGAATCATCCCACAATTAAAGAAGCAGCAGATCCTGGAGTCGAGGCACTTTTGGTCTGAAAAAGCCCAAAGGATTTCAGCTATGCTTCCTAGTGAAGGACATAAAATGCGGCAGCTGTTAAAAGTCACGCTCTGGTGCTCCACCTGCCCCGTGTGCTGAATTCAAAAGCAGGTGATGAAACTCTTAACTAACAGGGCAAGAAAGGCGTAAAATGGAGGATCAGAGACCTCCGTGCCTGAAGAAAAGGTCCAGGAGGGGTGAACGGCTGTTTCACCCCAGCAGCTGCCTGACTCTACGAGCCTTCATCTTCCCCTACACCTATCGCCACTGAATGCAGCGCGTGGCAACAAATCACATTTTGGGAGCTCTTTGGCAGCAGAGATTTCAGATGCACCGCTGCTGACTCTTACCTAAGACCTTGCAGCAGGCCTGCTCTGGGAGCTCGTGACCCCAACTGGTCGCTGCATCCTGGTTGAGCATCCTCAGCTGGTTCTCCTGGTAAAGGTGAAGAAGGAGGCAAAGAAGATGGGTGATGGAGAGGCGGCACCAGGTTCTCCCCTGTGTGAGCCCTACACCCTGCACAGACCTTGGGAAAGGCACCTGCAAGCAGGCACCTATCGCTCACTTTGGCCCCTGAGGTAGGGCAAGCCATTAGGGAAGGGGTGGGAAGATGCTGTAGACCCCATGCCAAAACAGCTCTTTCAACAGCTGCTGAGTAGTAGGAACTGGCATCGCTGCTGGGATTGGTGTGGGAGTGCTGCCCCAGCCCCAGCCCTTGGGGTTTAAGTGGAGCAGAGTACTGAAATGCCCCTCAGGACCTGGCTCTCGGGTCCTCCTGAGGCTTTTTGGCTGGTGGTTTGGTGTTGCTCCAGCACATTCCCACTCCCTTACTCCTTCCCCGGCAGTCCCTTTGCAGAAGACCATGCTGGTGTCCCAGGAGAGCTGCCAGTGCCAGCTGCCTCTATAAATACTCCTGCTATAAATTCAGAGAGCTCAGTCCCTGGCAGGCACAGCCCTGCCTCCATCACCATGTTGTAGGGTGCCAGGCTGGAAACTTGAAGGCTGTGAGCACTGCCACAAAAGAAACAGATATTAACATCTTGTTAGAAGACTTACATTTTGATTTTCAATTGATTAATAAAAGTGATGCAATGGTGGCTCTCTGGTACTGCAACATTTCCATTCCCTTGGTCTTATTTAAGTCAAATATTTTCATTTTTGTACTGGGATAAATTGTTTTTTGAAAGCAAACTAAGACATGCGTGCACGTAAAAGCACTGCAGGCTCTGTGGCAATGAACTTGGGAGCTGCGGTTAGATGTCAGTGTGCTGGGGTCAGACCTGCGGGTCTTTGTTTCGCCATTTCATGGAGGAGTCAGCATGAAGCTTCTCACGGTTGCAGGATACGTCCTTCCATTTCGAAGGCTCGAGCTTCCCCAGCAGCAGCGAGCTGAAGGCAGCTTTTGCTCCCCCTGGCCCCCCTTGCTCTCCCCAGCCTAGGGAATAGCAGCAGTGCTATTTCTCAGGGATAACCTAAAGGGATGTTTTTTATGCTGCCCTTGCCCAGATTGACTTTCTGAGCCTTTTCACGTGGTGAGGCTGAGTCCCCGGGAATGGCCCCGTCGGATTCAAACCCGTGCGAGGAGGAGGCAAACCTCGCCTGCCTGCGTGTCTCTGACAGCCCCCTGCAATATTAAAGGACGTCTCAGGGATGGGCTGCAGCGGGAGCTGCTTTCAGTCCTGAGTGCCACATCATCTACATCCACACCTCCAGTGAGAGAATCGAGATTTATTCTTAAAAGGAAAAAAATATGCACTTTTCCTCTTCTCAGGGAAAACTCTCACTCCCTTTTACTCGCTTGCCAGGAGGAATGGCTTGCTGGGGGTTGAGGGAAGCTTCTGCCTGAGACCCGGGAAACACGTGAATTCCTCTTCACGTTCCTCTTGGCGCATCTCCTTTTAGCTCTTGAGGATTTCTTCCCCAGTCACAGAGAAAAGCAGGCAAGTTGGCGCAGGAGCCGGTGGGCGGCAGACCCTTGCCAGTGTTTTGCTTTCATAAACGATGCTAGTGACCTTGGTGGCTTCGAAATAAGGTTTTGCTGTGTGAGTACCTGCCCAGTGCAGACACAGCTAAGAAGAGCGATGCTTTTGCATTACAGGAGACTGAGAAAATCATTGGCATTCAGGCTTGAAACAGCCTGTCCTGAAATTGCGGTACTCTTGTTTCCTGCAGAGTGCGGGCAGAGGTGGGGAGCAGCCCCCTGAGGCAGCCCCATATGTACCACTCCTCCCCGTAGCTCCGGGAGCTGTGTTGGGCAGCGTGGGTGCCATGTCATGGGGGAGTGGGAAGGGTGGGAGGAATGACTGTTCTCCCGCGCTTATATTTATCTCCCGGTTGATGTCCAGGCTTAAAAGGCAGGATACACCTCCCTGGAGCCTGACAAACTCACAAACATCTACCTGGGAAGAATGCAAACCCGAACCCTGCTACTAAAAATATTCAGGCAAACAGAGATTTTCCAAAACAGAGTTCCAGAAATGCTAAATTTGGTGGCTATTCGTCGAGGGAGTGGGGCACAACTGCTTTATTTTTTTTCCCCTAAGGCGAGCAGGAACAATGTAAATCCCCAACGCCCCCTCGGCTGGGCTGCCGTGCTTTGAAGCGCCCATCAATAACCCCGTAGGCACCGGCTTCCAAAGAAGGCGGACTTGCTGCAAAAACAGGAATCCCTTATCGGGCGGCAGGAAATTCTATTTTTACATGAAGTTCAGATTAAAAATAAAAGGGAAAGATACGCACTGGGGGTGTGGGCTAAAATTAAACCTTGAGCTTCTCCCCTGATGGCTGGCTTCTGCTGCTCGCCTGATTGAGAAACCGATGGTGAACGCCAAGAAGGAGCCTGCTGTCACTGACTGCTCTCAGTGGGGTTTGCTCTGCTGCAGTGCTTTTCTCCCCACAGCGAGCTTTATGAATGTGGCTTAAATAAACCACCTGGGACCACTGCTGTGGCCAAGTCCTGTGTCCTGGGCAAGCGGGAAGAGGCTTTTTCACAGCTTCTTCATGCAGCTCCTTGACATATTTCTGAGCCAAAGGGTTTGGTTTCTGACTGTCCCGTGATCTGCCCTGTCCTATGCCCAACCCAAGCCTTTCTCTGACCAAGCATCTCTGCATCCAGGTGTCTGACATATTGCACTTGTGCATCTTGAGGGTCTGTCTTGCCCAAGTGACTCCCTTGCCACCTGCAAGGGAGGGACCAGCACATCTGGTCTGGATTTTGAGCATCACGTTACAAAGTTTTGCTGGATCCATAGTAATGAAACAAGCTCTGAGCCACAATCCCCAAATCTCTTCCTTTCCTGCAGTCCAACACTGAAAAACGACTGCCAAAACAGCGCTGTGGCTGTGTATTTTTGTTACCACTGTGATTTGTACAACAAATGCAACCCATTTGCAGCCATGCTTTTGTTCTTCGGCATCTCAGGGCTCTGCCAGCTGAAGCCATGCTCGGGGCTTTCCCCTGAGCTGCACCAGCTTTACCAGCTCTGCGGGCAGGGTGGCACTGGGGCAAGTCCTGCAGGGACCATCGGTCGCGAAGGTGGCCCTGATGGCACCTTGTCAGCAGTTCTGTCAGGCAGCTCGTTTCAGGCTTATCTGTATTGGACCTTGGACCAAAAGGCTTTTTGCTACATCAAAATGTATCCAGAAAAGTCACCTGGTAAAACGAACGCATGAGGTGCACATCTCCTGACTGACGACACTGACATTTTTTGTGTGTGTATATATATATGTATAGGCACCATCTACCTCCTGCCTGGGAACAGTCCCTTTCAAGTGTAAGTGGAAAGCAGGAGGGCTTCTGAGCTCAGGTGGGGGCTCTTTGCACCATGACAGGGTTTTCAGCTGGGTGAGAGATGCCCTAACCCCACAGAGGGCTCTAACCAGCTGCTGGGGGGTTGCAGAGGGATGCCCGCAGCTCGCTTTAGCAGTGCACAGCCAGGGATGGGCGTTTTATGGCTCGGAGGATGAGCAGCGTAGGAGCACAGCCTGTTAAGGTTGACGCAGCCCAGAAAAGCAGCGAGTCTCCAAAAGGCGGCGAGAGGAATGTAAATGGCAGTCAGAGATGATAATCTGCATGGGCAAGTTGAATGTTTTGAAGTTCAACAGGAGCAACGGAGCAAATGTGCTGAGCCTGGGGGCCTCAGCCCTCGCTTGCCCTGGGACTACCACCGCCAGCTCTGCCCAGGCTGACCCGATGCAAACTTTACCCAGTTGAGTTGCTTATTCTGAGAGGGGAACTGAAGGAACTGGCCGGTGAAGTTACTAAGCCACTATCCATCGTATTTGAGAAGTTGTGGCAGTCCGGTGAAGTTCCCACTGACTGGAAAAGGGGAAACATAACTCCCATTTTTAAAAAGGGAAAAAAGGAAGACCCGGGGAACTACAGGCCAGTCAGTCTCACCTCTGTGCCTGGGAAGATCATGGAACAGATCCTCCTAGAAGCTATGCTAAGGCACATGGAGGACAGGGAGGTGATTCAAGACAGCCAGCATGGCTTCACCAACGGCAAGTCCTGCCTGACTAACCTGATGGTCTTCTATGATGGAGTGACTACATCAGTGGACACGGGAAGGGCTACAGATGACGTCTATCTGGACCTCTGTAAGGCCTTTGACACAGTCCCCCACAACATCCTTCTCTCTAAACTGGAGAGGTATGGATTTGATGGGTGGACTGTCCGGTGGGTGAGGAATTGGTTAGATGGTCGCATCCAGAGGGTAGTGGCCAATGGCTCAATGTCCAGATGGAGACTGGTGACAAGTGGCATCC
>NW_008796042.1:892791-911162 GCF_000699145.1 Aptenodytes forsteri
GAGTTGGGGTTGTTCAGCCTAGAGAAGAGAAGGCTTCGGGGAGACCTTATTGCAGCCTATCAGTACTTATAGGGAGCTTATAAAAAAGATAAACTTTTTTATAAGGGGTCAAACTTTTTAGCAGGCCTGTTGTGACAGGACAAGGGGGAATGGCTTTAAACTAAAGGGGGGTAGATTTAGACTAGATACAAGGAGGAAATTTTTGACACTGAGGGTGGTGAAACACTGGCACAGGTTGCCCAGAGAGGTGGTGGCTGCCCCATCCCTGGAAACATTCAAGGTCAGGCTGGACGGGGCTCTGAGCAACCTGATCTAGTTGAAGATGTCCCTGTTCATTGCAGGGGGGTTGGACTAGATGACCTTTAGAGGTCCCTTCCAACCCAAACTATTCTATGATTCTATAAAGCAAAAGTGTGTGATGCCCTTTTTCTGCAGCAAAGATTTGCTCTGAGCCTTTGGCTGCAAAACATACCCTGACAGGTTGTTTGCTTGGAAGAAGTGCTTGAGAGCATTTACAGCCTTCATCAGGAGAGGGAAGCCCAGAAAAATTGAGTGGTGCAGCCTGAGTTAGCCAGACCCCTGCAAATGCTCAGCAGAGGTCTGGCTTGCCAGGTGAACAGGAGTTTGAGAGCAGAATTTCTTTCACCTGAGCTGGTCATCTCCTACTTAATGCGATTATAGGCAGGTTTGAAAGGCTGGGGAGAGAATGGTAGTGCTGGTCTGTTGCTGCCTTTGCTGTTGAGAGTGGTTGTGTGAAGGGAACAGCCTTTGGAGAACAGGTAGGAAAGGTGGGGAAGGGGAGGGAAGATGAATGATGAGAAGCATTTTGTACCGGTTTTGGATATTCTTGAATGCCTAGGGCAGGAGGGAACTGCCTGGGTTGTTGGTTCAGCCATACCGTTGTTTTTTGAAGGTGGCTTTTTGGTTTTGGGAGATAGTGAGGTTGCAGCATCCATCGCTGCTCCTGTTTGTGGCTGGCCTGGTCAGCTGCATGCATTGAAATTTAACATTGTAGTATTTGCTTTGTGCGCTGAAATGGGTATGTGGGAAGAGCCGCTATCAGCCTTGCTAGCTAATATGGGCAAGAAATTGAATTGTGTTGGGCAGCCCCATGTGTGAATGACTGCACGTGGCTCACTTGCACTGACAAATGAACATCTGAAAGCCCACAGAAATGCAAGTCTGTGCTATGTTGTGTAAGTACTTCTTACTTCTGTTGTTTACTGGAAGATGAAGTGGTGAAATTTGGCTGAAAGGAGAAGTGATGTGAAATGGTGCCTAATCTGATATGGAAAAAGCACTGACCAGAGGGCTGCTCTTCCTTCATGGGTTGCAATCAATTTTGAACTTCACCCAAGTTTAAAATTATCTTGCTTATGCATGAAAGGTTTTGCTTTGCAAAACATTACTTTGCTGTTTTGCCCCCTTGAAATCACTGTCATGACTGTCCAGACTGCTCCTGTGCTCGAGAAGCTGGGGGGCTTTGCCCTGCCTTTGCCCTTCCCGGGGCAGGGACCATGTACCAGAGGACAAACGGAGCATTTAAAGTTATTTTTACTTCACTTTCTCGAGTGGACTGAATTTCTAGCTGGTTATTCATCTTTTAATGAGAGGTGATTTTAGGGGATTAAATGTTAAAATCGTGTGTGGGAATCTGGTGCTCCCGGGGGGTCTCTTGTATCCAATTTGATGTTGAATCAGGCGCGTGCAATGATTTTTGTCTTATATCTGAAGAAGAGAGGCTTGTGGGACCAGTGAAATCAGAGGTGTATGTGAACACCTTCAGGCTGGGACTGGGGTGGGGGTGGGGCGAATCCTCTACCAAAAGCCCCTTGGGCAGAGTAGCACTTACAGGGAAGGGGCAACTGAGAGGTATTCCTTTCTCTGATACAGCCTGTTTGGCCCAGGTATAGGACCTGTGGTCTGACCCCAGTAATCAGGAACAGCGGGTCCAGGAGGTGCACTGAGGTGATGGAAAGGAGAGGGTTTCCCACGGAGGCCATTGGGATCCCTGGGCTGCTGCGAACACGGGGCAATCTGCACAGGATTGCTCACTGGTGACTTTGGGGTTTCAGATGAAAACCTGTGTCTGAGATTCCCCCACGTGAATATAGGGCAGGTCGGCAGTAAGCAGAAATAGCCGCCCATCCGGTGGCTCTCCTCAAGCGTGCGTATGCGCCCAGATGTAACGGAGGTCACGCCACCCCCAATAAGGTAGGTAAATGCAGAGCTTGTGTCTCTGGAGACCTCAGCTCTTTTTTGCCTGCTCTAGAAACTGTGGGTGTTGCCAGCGGCAGCGCAAAATGCAGAACTTGAGAGGAGAGAGCGCAGGGTAGGACCAAAGGTGTGTGCCGAAGCTGATCCATCATCCCTAAGTGGTGATGGACTCAACATGCTCCTCTCACCTGCTGCCTCAGCTGACGCGCTCAGGTTTCTTGGACCTGGTCCCCATTTCACATTCAGCAAAACAGAACGTATTTTGCAACACAACATGTTTGGGGGAGGAAAGAAAAAGAAAAAAAAAAATCTGTCGGTTCTTCGTTTTCCGAGATGTTTGAGGGAGTCAATTTTTATCAGGGGAAAAAAAAAAAAACAACCCACCCAACTGCAACTCAAAACAGGAAACTCTTATCAGCTTGCCAGGAAGCTCTATTGCTTTGTGGAAGTGTTACCTTACGGTCATTGCTACTTTCAGTAGCTGTTTGTGAGTAATTTATGGCTTTAAGATGGGCGTCAAATCTTCCATGCAAGCAGGGGAGAGGCCCTAAAGCTGGAAGGGCTAGTGGTAGGAGCGGAGGGTGGAGGGGAAATACCAAGGAACAGGATTTGTATTATCTTACTACGTATATTTACAACGATAAGGTTTTCATTGTCTTCTATGGTAAATTATGATCCTGTTTTTGTTCTGTATTCAGATCAGGAAACAACAAACCTATGTCTTCAAAAAATGCACGAGCTTAGTCTTCAGTAACTGTTATTCAGCAGAAGTAATCGAGGGACTCGGGATGATATGTAATTTATTGGCAGGAGAATTTCTAAATTATTACCTTATGAAATTCTGTGTGCTTGTATAACAAATGTGTGCATGAGTCTCTGTGTATAAAACTACATATATATATTAGAAAAAAAAAAAGCTATGAAAACTTGTCACAGGGGTTTGGCTGGTTCTTTTTCATGCCCCAGTGTTGGTGTGCCCGTCTCTGACATAGAGGGCTTGTTCATGTCCAGAAGTAACTTCTTTAAAAACAACATTTGTCCAAAGTGTCTTTGGATTTAAAAAAAAAAAATGGTATGTGATGTAGTAAAATGTATCTGAAAACTCAGAGTGTGTGCGCGTGCTTTATGTATTGAGATCAGGAGCTTACAATTCAAATCTGCCAGGTAGTTGTGTTGAACAGCGCTGGCTCCTTGCCCAGTATTTCCTTTTATTTTGTTTTTTTGTCCCCTAGTGTATCTGTTTGAGTTCTTTGTGGATTGCTGTCACCCCTGTACTCACCTGACACTACAGCAATCTTTCCAACAAAGATACTTGGTGTCCTGTGAGCTGTACTGGGCATGCACGATGTGAAGAAGGAAGCGCCATGCTGCTGCCAGGTTATTGCGTCTGTCGCGTTGACTGCTGACCAAAGTGCTTGTTTATCTTTTAATTTGTGCTGGCAAATCTCTTGCTTAAAAATAAGAATTGAACTTTTTTGTCTGGAAAGCGGAGCTTCTGAACAATGAAAGAAAAAGAGAATTTCTGAGTGTGTAACCCATGACCAGCTCTCTTAAAGGCAGCTTGGCATCAGGGCTGCACAGAGGAGCTGGGATGATGCCCCTGGTCAGCTTGCTGAGTGCCACCAGTGACCCAGAGCACGTTTCTGTGGGCTCCTGAGCTCTGGCCTGGCATTTAGAAATACATCATGGCGTGACCAGGCTTTGGGAGTGCAGGGAGCGATGCTTTTTTGGGAGCTGTGCTTTTCTCAGCATGGCTTGAGGTCCCTCTTGTCTGGAGGAGTCCCTGTGAAACCAACATCAGAGAGGTTAAAGATCTCCATCCATTCATCTCATAACAGATAATGAGTGCACTTTGAAACCTGGCTGTGCTTATTGGCTTCTGGTCTGATATCCCTCTCTGGAACACATTTTTAAATACAAAGATCAACTTCTTTTTTTACCCCGCAGTTTTTAAATGATAGTCTTAAACCCAAAGCACCCTGTGCAAAGAGGTTCAGCATGCCGGTGTTCGGTGCTTCTGGAAAATGGGGTTGTTTCATGATTGCTTGAAGTCTTTGGCCAAGTATAGTTGATACACAGAAGTACAGCATAATAACTGCACTCGTGTGTGAACTCATTTTTCTCTTTTAACATGCACTTATCTTTCTAATAGGGCATTTGAAGACATTTGTCTGAAACCCAGTAAACAATGGCCTTTTTCTCTCCTTGGACTACGTTCAGTGTTTGCACTTGCACTTCGTGAGGAAGTAAATAGCTATTTGCTGGGGCTGTAAAAATCACTCTTCCTCTCCTTGTACCTTATCTCATCTTCCTGGGTAGAAGTCAAGAGCCTCTTTCTTTCCCCCCGCCCCTTCCCTCTTGGCTATACAATTGAATACAAATGATGCAAGGGGTATAATATGCCAGGTATTTTGCACACTCATCTCTGGGGAGCTGATAACAGCAGCTTGCCTCTCTTGGCCCGCTCTCTCTTGCTGGAGTCAGCAGTTGCTCGTGGGGCCGGGAGGTGCTTATCTCGCTTCCCCCTCCGGTGAAGGACTTTGGGGCAGGTGATGAGGTTGCATCTGATGCTTTGAGGTGCCTCAAGAACTAATGCTATAAGCTCATTGACAGGTCTGGTGGCTTAATTGCAAACCTCCAGCCAGGGTGGTGGGGTCCTTGAAAGGTATTTTCTTGGCTAGAGAGGGGGAAAAATGAGCTGTAAACAGATCTGACCAGCCCTGGAGATGGTGGGAAGCCAAGTCTGAGCATCCTCTTTCCTCAGATGAGGGGGAGAGACTTGGAGCCACTCCAAGTGGCTAAGGTGAGCCTGCCAGCCCTGTGCCATCCGGACTTTGGCAGCCTTTTCATGTAAATCACAGCTCTGACAGTCACGTCTGCAGCAAGAAGCTGGATGAGCAAATACCCTTCTGGGAAAAGGGAAAGGGCTGCAGCCAGCGCGTGCCTCTCGGCAGGACTGCACCAGCTCTTGTTCGTAACTGTCCTCCTGAAAGGAAGCAGTGAGAGGCTGCCAGTCCGCCTTTATTTCTGTGAAATGAAGTGAGTGAGGCGACCCATCGGAAGCAGATCATTAGAAATATTTGTGACCTTGCGTGATCCCTACAGGGCTGGGGTAGAGGCAGCCGGAAAGGGCAACGTGTTCTCATTTGTCATGTTAACAGTTTATCATCTCCTGCTCTGTGGGGCTTATTTCTCTCCCCCGTGAAGGAGACATCCATGTTTCCTGCTGGGTGGAGAGTAGCTGCTCTGGGATGGCTGGACAGACCCTCCATGGAGGCACGACCTGCTTTCAACATGCTCTACTTGCACCAGCCTGCCCCGGCTGCACATATGTTGTGCCTCTGCCAACTTCCAGCAGCTTCCCTCCCATCCCCTAGTCCCGCCTCTGAGCCCCTGGGGCTCCCTTCGTGCCTTTGGCAGCTTCTCCTAAGGGCCGGGCTGAGAAGCCACCTCTGCCATGTTTCTTTGGGACCTGACGTGGACTGGCTTTCTCCAGGGGGCTACAGAACAAGGGCCATCAGCCTTGTCCATCTCAGAGGGTCTTTGGGGTGTCGGGGTAAGCACTTTTCTTTCCCCCTCCTGCTGTGCGGGTTGGATGGAGATCTGTACTTCCCCAAAGCCCTAGAGGGAGGGGAAGAAGGCCAGAGAGTGGCCTTGAGAAGAAGAGTTGCTATGAAAAACCACAAAGAAAGCCCGTTGTAACTTCTTCCAGGTTCTCACAAGAGATGGGAAACCCTGACCTTGGGTCTGTACTGAAATGCTGCCAAGGCTGGGATGATGTGGTGCTTCTGGGGTTTGACTGAGCTGTGTAGAGGACTGAGGGGGAGGGAAAAGCTGTTCAAGCCTAGACTTTGCCACTTCATAGGCAGCATGTGGTCTTCTCTGTGCTGTTCTGCCTAAGGGCTGTGCCTGAGGCCTGGCAGAGCCTCCTCCACACCATCTCCTCTCCTCACAGACATGGGGAACATTGCCTGCAGTACTTTCCCAGCCTTGCAAGCTAAGGGCTGGAGCAATTGAATCAGCAGAGCTTAAAGGAAACTACTGCTGCCAAACCTCCTTGGCTCACCAGTCACCATTCCTGTGAAGTGTTTACGGGGCCGGGGGGGGGGGAACACACACATGATCACACCAAAACCACCAAAAAAACCCACCACCATAAAGGTCGCGTGGTTACGCAGACAGCTTTAGGCCAAGTACCATGGCCTTTGACAACATTAATGGTCCATGGACTATGGTTTGCTTACTGTGGGCCTGGGTGTTTGAGACATTCAAACCACTTTTGTTGCATAGCATTGCTATACTTGATGCCTACAGCTGGCAAGGCAAAGTCTGTGTGTAGCTCTGTCAAGAACTAATTGCTAATTATAGTATGTACTGCCTGCCTCAGGCTGAAGCAGGTTTGAACCAGAGCTTAAAAACTAGGTCCCCATGTATCATCAAAGCTTGACCATAGTGGGTTTTTTGATTAAGGCTCCCTGAGAGACCTGGGGTTGTCATTTACTGCTTGCGTAACTCTCGTTCTGTAAATATCTCTGTCCACTGCTGTGCATGTGAGACATCTCTGGGCAGTAAAACTTCTTTCTCAATTGTTCTTCCAGTTGCTGGATTATCTATTGCCCCTGAGCAGCCTACAAAGCTCCAGACTAGCGCTAAATCACAATTACTAGATCATCCCCTTTCCTCCTTTCCCCTTTCAAGGCTGCTCAGTTTTAGAAGGAAGAGTCAGGTCTTGTGTGGCTCAGAAGGAATGAAGGGATTTAGGTGTGCTTTGCTAATGTATGTTGGTAACTGCTGGTGGGACCCCAGGAAGCATGCCACCATTTCTTTTTACGATTTAGTTTGCAAGCTGTGGTTTCTTGGCAGAGAGGATGGTCATCGGTCTGCTTTTTACCCTTTAGCAGGATGAGTCATCAAAGATGATGCTATTAATTAGAGAACTAACCTTCCTTGTGGCAAATGGTGCGAGTTCCTTAGTTTGCCAAAGGCTTGCTCCATGCTGGAACTGGACTGATGGGTGCTAGTTAGCTATTATGGATGCTTATGCTGCTTATGACCTTTCTGTGTACATAGAGGAATTAAAAGTCCTGACTGGCATATGAAGGAACTCCTTACTGATGGATTGGGTCCTTCCATCCTACTCGGGGAACAACTCTGCTTTTGAGAATTTAACATACCTGCTAGCTGGGACCCCAGTTACACAGTTATGGTACACACTGGAGACACCTGTGCTGTGTGACGTGTAAAGTTCAAAGATGGCTGGATGCAGATAATTCCCCCTTGTCCTCTTTGTGAATGGCTTAAACGTGGTAGGCAGGCAGGCAGCGAGCTCTTATTTTGATTCCTTTCCACTGTCTTTAAGAAAAAAAAAAAAGCTGCTGAAATCCTGCCTCGAAAGCTATTGGTTGAAGGAGGTAAGAGAAGTGGCCAGAGAGCTTTCCCTGGGAGCTGCAGTTCCTTCTGGCCCCTGTGCTGCCATCACCTTATAAGGAGCTTCTGTGATTCTCATCTTGCTGATAAATGCGTAGGGTGGTAGACCGAGTGGCGGGTAAAAGCTGTTCAGAGAGAGGGTTTAGTTGGCATTTGCTTGCAGTGATCTTGTGAGGCGTAAGGAGAGGAATTCCATGCGTATACCCTTCGTTTGTCTGCGCAATGGCACAGGCAAGGAGGACAACATAATACAAGACCTATAAATATCTCCCGCGTTCATGTCTTCAGAAGACATTAATGGAGCCCTTGCTGACGCTCGTTTACACGACGTGCAACTAGCTGGAGAAGAGCCCATTTTAAACCCTAGCAACTCGTACAGTGTTTGACGTGCTCCTGACCAGTGAAGGGATCCGTGGAACGGGCACACCGCAGGGAATGTGTGCTGTACTCGCCAGGGATTTCTTTCCCTTTGGGCAGAGAGGAATTGTTTCAAAGTGTGTTCATCCTGCTTTAAATACTGGCTTTGTTGCTCTATCTGCACTACCGAAGGAGTTGGAAAGCTACACAGTGATTGACTTGCCTGCACTAGCCTTGAACTTCTTAGCATGTCGAGTTTCCAAACTAAGCCTTGTTTTCCCCCACCCTTGCACAGACTGGGAATAGGAGGGAAAGGCTCATAAGCACAAGGAAGGAAAGGGAAAGACCAGAAAATAATAGATGCTGTATTGTGAAAACTCCACAAAAATAACTTGGATGTTATAGTCAAGCTGCTCCTCTGGAATGGCTCAATGCTGTTCTCCATGAGTGTTTCCAAACACCCATCTGTCAAGCTTTGAAGGACTTGAGGACTTCTGAGCCTAGGAAGGGGTTAAATAGTCTGTCGTGTCCCTTGGTTTGCCAAAGCCTGAATGTGGAGTCACCTAATTCCTCTTCCCACAGCTTGTCCCTGTAAGAGAAACATTGAAATAAACAACAGCAGAGGAGGAAGCTATCAATGATGCGAGAGGAGTAGCATGTTCCGAGGTAAATTCTGGAGAAGCTTGTCTGCAGTTCCTGCTGGGCTTGTAGGAACACTGTCACTGTATGTAAGGTCAAATCGCCCGTAACTCTGTGCTCCCCAACCAAAGGTTGCCATCATACGGTCAAAGCATTAAGGCATAATAAAGAGAGCAAGTTAAAAGAACAGTTTCCAGACCTAAATCTGAATTTCATTGTTGTATGAAGTTTGTTGGAACTTAAGATGACAGAAAAACTGATTCTAACCTTTTCTGTTTGATTAAAAATCCCTCTGAACTCCAGCATGCTGGATAGATTCCAGCTCACAGAAGTAATTGCCTTTTGCTAAACTACACACCTCCTGTGAAATCTTATTCAGGGAACTTAGTGTAATTACTATCCTTCCCTTCAAATAACTGGTTGTATAGCGCTGTTGATCCAATCTGCCTGTCATGTTCCACAGTAGAGAGAACTTAATTTTCAAGCCCATATAGCACGTAGGTACAGATTTTTCTTCTCTAAATCCTTCCCAGAAAGGAACAGAAAGCGAGAAGACCAAATGCAGTTCCTATATGGAGAAAGAGAAAGGACCTTTTTGTTCTTCTGACCTCGTGGGAGCTCTTCTGCCTGAGGATGGGTAGAGAAGGGCGTGAGAGGATCAGAGAAGCGAGTGACACTGGTATGTTCATGTGATGTAACCCCCCACCCACAGACATAAGCAAAGGAATGGGTTCCTCTGTAACTTCCTGGGGAAACCTTGTTCAGTAATTGAGAACTGCCCTTAGAAAAAGGAAGCACTGCTGGACACAGACTAATCACCTTTGGGAGCGTGGCTCTGCGAACCGGCGAGAACGTGCACAGGCCAGAGGGCTGAGTGCACGGCCTGAGGTCCTGGTGGACCGGGGAAACCGCATTCTTGCCACAGATGTGGGACACAACAGAGGTGCCTGGGATTGGCCAAATAGTCATAACTCTGAAGGGGGGTGTGTGTGCAGCTGCTGTCTGTCGGAAGGGGATGGAGAAATACATGCATCTTTTCATGGCCATACTGGAGAGACAGGATTGCGTGTATTTTTGTGTGGAGAACCTCAGGGTGCTCGAGGTTTGGTGTGGTTTTCTGCGTGTGGTTTGTTGTTTTTTTGTTTTTAATTTCCTGAAGAGCTTAGCAAGAGTGAAATGTGCTGGATAAGTTTATCCAAACATGGAGGTCTTTTTGTATACTGCCTCTCTGGAAACGCTGCCTCTCAAGTTACTGTCCTGTTCCCTCTCTGTGACAGGGTTGCTTCGTCTCCTGCCTTGTTGCTGAACCACAGTGCAATCACATTAAGTAACGACGTTTGCCGCTAAAATGCTCGTGTTGGTTTTTCCCCTCCTACAGGACTGAGGAAGTTGCACTCTGACAGCACAAGCGGTTTCTGAGCGAGTGCTGAAAGAAAACCCCCACGCTGCAGTGCTGCGTGTTGTTCTGCACGCTTGACCTGTGCTGGCAAAGCTCTTTGTGCCGCTGTCCCGCCGGCACTTCTGAGTGAATCCTGCTGAAACATCCCAGAGAGGCTGGCATGGGGATGTAAAGAGCAGGAGCCTCCGCACGGCATGGGGAGCAGAGGCAGGAGCTCTGGCGTGTGCTGTAGTGCTGGCATGCTCTAGCCGTGGTGTGGGGGGTGACTGCTGCTACCAGTGACACAGAAAATCTCTTGCTGTTTTCTGTTTAACAGCAAGCCTTTTTTTAGAGATGGCTAAAGCACAATCGCAGTCAATGCAATGAAAACTAATCTATTACATGTGTTTTAACAACAGGCTAGTGGTTTGGTTTGTGAACTCGTATGCCCAATCAAGCACAAAAGGCTTTGTGCCCTGAAAGCCGTTTGATACCTATTAAATGAATTTTTGGCCTACCTGAGCACCTTGCCGGTGTATACTGGAAAAAGACTAATAGAGCTCACGTCCCATCCCCTTTGAGAAAACCAGGAATCTTCTGCTTCTTAAGAAAGTGTTAAACTTCAGCATGACACAATTGGTACAAGCAATGTGTTGTATGAGTGGCTGTCAGAAAATCATGCCTGCGTAGAGGTAGGGCTGATTCAGGGTGCTCTGTTCAGCCTCAACCTGGAGTCAGATGGATGCATAATTCCACAAAGACCTGGACAGCATTAGCAGATGTGCACGCTGTAATGATGGTTAAACTGGGGGTTACTGGGTAGTTGAACTGGAGTGACACAGTCTGCTGACTTCTCTCTAAATTTGCATTTATTGCTTCTTGCTCTCCACCCCATGATTTCCTCTTCCCTCTCTCTCTCTCATCCTGTACAAATGCTAAACGGAAACTCTGCCAACCATTACTGCTCGCACGCTCTCTCTGGGTGCTTCCCCAGCACTATCCTAACTGCTCTCACTGTCTTATTCAGTGCATCTCACTGTTGCATTCTGGGGATAACGATCACTGTAATGAACATGTACAGAAAGGGCAATGAAGACAGGAGTAACATTAGAGCCAGCAAGATTTAAGACTAAGGTCTTTTGTGTCCTTTCCAGATCTTGATAAATCTGTAGCATTCTCATCTGTGGCTGGCAGAAGGAAACTCTTTCAATATATTCCTTTTCCTAATAAAGGATTTATTTGGTGGTTACCTCTCCCCTGTGTTGAACAAGGTGAATTGTGGGTACAATTCCACTTGCTTCAGCAAGTACCGAGGTTGTGATTAGACTGCCAGAAGAGAAAGGAGACATTGCAGATGTTAACCGGTCATTCAGCAGCGCACACCCGAGTTCGGCAGGGCTGATCTGTACATGCACGGTTGGGAATGTGCTAAGGATGATTTCCTCATTCTGTTGCATGTAGAAATAAGCTTTTTTCTCTTCAGCTGCATTTCGTTTGGCTATGTAAAGAAATAGACAGATCTGGCCTTTCTTTTTTAATAATGTTTTAGGACCAGGGTACAAAAAAGGTTAATGCATTAATTTTTAAGACAAGTGATATATGTACTGCAATAAGCACATCCTACATACACAGAATATATTTCTCTATATAATATGAACACAGAGATATAAAATAAGTTATACTTGTCTTGGTTTTTCATCACAGTAGGCGCTCAGCTTACATAAAGTGACAACAGGAATTGGAACAACACGCTGCTCCAAAGCAACAAAAACCAGAAGAGTGCCTGCGTGTGTGTTTGGGAAACAAAATAGGAAATCAAGGGATCTCTGTCAAAATCAGGTCTTGAAAACAAAAATTTCAAAGAGCGTGAAAAAGGGGGGAGGGTCTCTTGGCTCAGGGTTGAGGTTCTGGAGGGGATCAAGTGTTACTGTGTGGTGAGGAGGAGGGTGGGTGAAGGCTGTCAACATCTCGGCTGTATTTGTGGGGGCGCAGGCAGTAGAGCAAGCTCTGCCCGCTGCCCCACTGTGTTCTCTGCTCTTATGATGGACCATCTACCTGCAGGGTTCTTATCTTTACAGTAAGAATGGGACCTAGTAGCTTTCACTGTGCACGATGAGAGTAAACATATCACTTCACAGGAATGATAAACACCACCATTGTTCAAAGAGAAAACACTATCCACTGGTTGTGAAATGTTCAGTGAGCCGGGGAGTGGTGTTCCTTCCAACCCACCTGACGGCTGCATCTAGAGCCCCCTCCTTCTGTTTCCCTTGGCGGGGTGGTTCCCTTGGCCGTGCCTGCAGAACAAATCTCCCCCGGGGACTGAATGGGAGGTAGAGGCATTTGGGAATTCTTAGTGCCTGTCCCACAGCGAACAATGAGGAACTCCAGCTGCCCAGTTCAGAGCTGTTTCAGGTTTTATTTAGATTTCTTTCTTTAAGGACAGGGAAACGCTTGTAAAACTTGCATCTAACTGAATCAAGGTTCCTAAAATTCTTAACTCTGGGGTTTAGTATCTAGTATTTTAGTGTGGGCTTATGTTAATTAGGAAGCGCTCTTTAGTTTGGCCAATAGCTTGGAGACCTTGTGGTTTCCTCTTCACTATCAAGATCTCAGTCTCCTGAAGTTTGTGAGACCCATTAATCAGCAGAAGGTGCAGCCAAAGCTCAGGAGTGATACTGGCAGTTAGCAGATTTCTATTAGCGCCTATTCCACTCTCAAAAAATGCAGCCCACTTCAGTTTTTCTTCTACTTCCACTTATCAGATGCTCCTAGTCTCAACATCCTTTCTTTACCTTCATATTTACAAACTACACATTAGAACGCAGGGACATTACACTGGAAGAGTTAATTGCATATTATCATGAAGAAGGATTGGATTTTTTTGTTCTGCTTTAGTTTTTTTTCTTCATACAGCAAAATAGGTATAAATCCAAAGGTGATCTCACATCTAAGGGTATAATTTAAGTAAACATGTTTTTCTAGGTCTTTTTTTCCCCTTCCCTTTCCTTCTGCCCTGTAACCTTCCTTTCACTCTGTTATTTTCCTTTTGGATGGAGGGAGGAGATGGGAAGGGAGCTCATTTGGCAGCTCATGACCCTCCAACTTGACTTTAATGAGATGATTCGCCAAGGCAAACTCCTCATCATCCAGCATGCCATCTTTGTCGATGTCAGCCAGTTTCCATATCTTGCCCAGCACCGTGTTGGGCAGCTTAGACCTTACCATCTCCTTCTTTGCATTGGCACCAGTTATTTTACCATCGACAGGTGAGAGTGTGTAGAAGATCTCATCATACATGGGCTTGTCCCTGGCCACCACCCACTCAGCATCATCGATCCCTTCACCAGCGCCTTCGCCATAGCCATGGCCGAATGGACCATGCAAGGTGCCCTCGAAGGCTCCTCCCTTCACCATCTGGGTTGGCCGCTGCGACTCTTCCTGGCGTACGAGCACCATGAGCTGGGCGATGTCATTGGCCAGCATGTCTTCCACGGTCTCCAGCAGCTTGCTCTTCAGAGGCTGGAACTTGCTAAAATCCTGGGCTTGCAACTGATCCTTAAAGTGGGACAACATAGGAAGAGGTGAGCGACATGGCCGTGCACAGTGCAGTAGCAGTGTAGAGTAGGATGCCTATCTGCTGCTTGTTTTTGTCAAAAAACTGCTATTGCAGAGCGGGAGTGGGGAGCTCAGCATTCCCTCCTCTGATAGCCCTGCTCCTCAGCACGTGATGGGGTCTCCTAGGCTGGCCTTGCTCTTACTTAAATCCTCTTTAAGCCCTACAGAAAATGGTCATCTTGGCTTACAAAGGAGGGCTGACATGCTACAGAGAGGGGAAGTGGTTTACTCAAAGGCCCTGATGATGGCCATATGCAAGTAAGACTCCTCCTTTGCAAGCCACATAGAAGCAATCTCCTTGAAGACCAAATTGTTCAAGGCAAACTGGTTGTGCAGCTCTTGCTACATCCTCCATCCAGTGCTCTGCATTCCCTCCCGCTCTGCACTCTGGGAAGGAGACGCCACTCTGCCAAATGACTAATTTACTCATCATCATGCAGTGCATCTTTCGGATGCCATAAAGACAGTAGCATGTCTGTAAAGAGGCGAGCATATCTTTACAGCATGCCTCAGTTTCTGTAATTTTCACAGCTAAGCAAAAGTTCTTTGAGCGGGGCCTGCAGATAACTCTCTTCTAAGAACTGCAGAGTGACCTACAGCTTTATCCTTCACCCTCTACTCATTAAATCCACACTATTCACTCCTACTGGATTGGTATAGCTATTTTTAAACACTTAAACACACATTTTAACAAGCAGTGAATGGCATCTTCTATTGGATACGCTCCACAGATCTCATTCCCAAGATCTTATGGAAAATATACTTTAAAAAAAAAAAAAAGTAGATGCTGTGTTTTCCATAGGGAGCTAGTAATGACTTCAAGAGCTAGTAGCAACTCACAGGTTTCTGCTTGGACTGAAGCCATGCAGCAAGTAGCAGTATCCAGCATTGTTTGAATATACAATACAAAGCTCTGATCCAAGGTCCTTTGAAGTCTTAGACTTAGATGAACACTGGGTCAGGTCTCAGCTCTGCAGAACAGATTTCCATAGGGAGCTAGTAATGACTTCAAGAGCTAGCAACTCAGAACAGGTTTCTGCTTGGACTGAAGCCATGCAGCAATGTAGCAGTATCCAGCATTGTTTGAATATACAATACAAAGCTCTGATCCAAGGTCCTTTGAAGTCTTAGACTTAGATGAACACTGGGTCAGGTCTCAGCTCTGCAGAACAGAAAACTTGCTTCTCTGCTTAAAATAGAAAAGGGGCTTTAAGTTTTCACAGCCTCCTTTCTCTCTTTCTAGAAACAGAGTGAAGTAGCAAACAAAAAAAGTACAGCTCTTGAGGAGAGGGGCATATGTAGGCTTTCCAGGATAGAGCTTTCCTTTTAATATAAATTAGCAGTATTCTTAGGCCTGAAAAATCTGCAAATGGAACCTGGAATTAAAAATAAAGAAGAACAGAAGAAATAATTTGCCATAAAGTGCTATGCAGGCAAAGATTTGAGAAATGACAGCAGCTGTAGCTTCACATGAGCTCTATGTGCAAAAAGTGTTCATGCCCAAATATAGCCTGCACGTATTTCAAGGCCCATTACAACAGGCCTTTCCCACAGGCAACAACAATCAATGTCTGCGTGGTTTCTGGCATATTTCCTGCGGTTACTCTAACGTTCTTTCTTGGATGTTTGGTGCTCCAGCCAAGATGCCCCTGCTTACCTGCATCTTTCTCAGATTAGGGAAGTCTCCTGGTGAGATCTGATGCTCCCGTTCAATCCGGGCATAAATCTCTCCCAAGTTGTTAACAAGCTCCTTCTTTTTATTGTCTTTCCCAAACATTGAGGGCATTTCCTTCTTTAGGGAACTGATGATGTAGGCATGGACCTGAAGGGCATTTAATGATATGGAATGAAGACAAGTGTTAAAGAGCACATAAAAAAATTCTTCCCAGCAGAGAGTATCTGTGCCTAGGACTCAACCCCATCTTGTCCCACCCTGAGGAGCAAGCTCAGCTCCTCAGCTTGCCTGTACCTACTGATTATTGCTCCAGTGCTAACTGCTGCTCAGCTGTGTGCTCTGGCTGTGCTGAGACAAGGTGAAGACACTGTATGAGTCCTGGGCATAGAGAGAGTAACATTCATATGCGCTTCCTGGAGGGGAGTGGTGGGTTTTTTTTTTTTCTTCTTCCACTGGGCATGGCCTTCCAGGGAATAGTCCCTTTCTAGTCCAAACCAAACATACAGGTTTTGGAGCTCTCCAGACTTTGTTAAATGTTTTAGCATTGAATACCAGTCCTTAACTTAGGTGACATTCTGTTTTTTTTGGTTTTGATTGGCAGACCAAGCGTTTTCTCTTAGAAATAAAGACCCTTGCACAGAAAGCTTTTTAGGGATCTTTTGATCTCTCTTCCCAATTGATATGGGGTTCTTCCATGTATTCTGAGGGGCTTCATTCAGCTCATTTCAAATATTCAGAGATACAGCAGGCTGATTTGCCATTCTTGTGAGTCTCCACCTCCTCTGCATCCATCTAAGCCAGGTATCTCTCTTGGCTAAGAAAGTTTAAGGCAAAAGACCTAGAGCTTACCAATTCCCTTGGTGTGCGATTCTGACATACTGAATTGGTCCTAATTCTCAAGTTGCTACCACAGAGCAACTGCTTTCCAGATCCCTTCAAGTGCCACCTGCTTTGATCTTTTGATCTGTGGCTCTCTGCCTCACTCTGGCCCATCATGATTGATGCACCAAGCATCAAGAAAGGAGGAGCTTTCTTCCTTGAAGTGCATAGGACTAATATGCTGGGCCTGAGCGAAATGGGATGGAAAAAGAGTAGGATCCACCAGCTCTGCAAGCTGAACTGGCCAAAACCACTTCCCCATAGCCTGCATACTGCAGACAGCCCAAACTGAATGCTCAGGTTCTTCTATGCCAACACCCACCTTGGCCAGCCGTGCTCGCTTGATGAGATCATTCAGCTTCCTCAGGGCTGCATTGCGGGGCAGGCTCTGGATATCCCTGAACAGGTCCTGCTCCTCCGCCTCAAACAACTTGCGGTTGTCGGGGATGAGCAATGGATGGGACCAGAAGGAGCCAATGTAGACCCTGATGACCTCAGGAGTGTTGACAATCTTTCCCAGGGACCACATGAGGGCACCGTACACCCGCATCAGCTGTTGAGTCTCTATCTGGTCAGCCTTGTTGAGAACAACTCTCATCTTGTCCTCATGGTTCTTCAGGGCCTTGATGACCTCAGAGAATTCATCGGAGATGTCCAGCTTGTGCGCATCAAAAAGGAGAATGATGCGGTCAACCCGCTCTGCAAACCATTCCAGTACAGCGGCGAAGTCATAACCTGCAAAGGGTGGAGGAAAAGCAGAGATGCACATGCATGGGAGTAGAGAAGCCTGCTTGCTGTACCTGAACTATGCCACCTGAGGGTAAGCTTGCAAAGAGGTAGCTTCCCCAGTAGATCAGGTAGCTTGATAAAAGAAACATGAAACATCATTCCTTGTCCCAGAGAAGGTGAAGATGAGGCACTGTCCTTCACATGGAAACACCCAAGATGCACACAGTTAAGGATAGCTCTCATCTTCCCCACATTGAGATCACCCAAAGAAGTCTTGAAATTGTGCTACAGACGCTTCATTCAAACGCATATCATGGGGAAACTGCTATATTAAACCAGCTGCTGCAGAAGTCTTGCATGTGGCGACAAGAAAGGTCTAGTTTCTGAATTACTGGCCATCAGCATAGCCTACAAAGGCTGTAGAAAGCTGGATAATTACAGTACTTGCACCCAGACTGGTTTGAATGAGTATCTCTACTGCTTAATAGCTCTCAGGTCTTGTCTAGTTGTGCGAGACTTTGTCCCATCCAATTCAAAACCCAGGATGCAAATAACCTGCCTTACCTGAGTAATCATCCTGTCATACCTGCTGCATGTGCACAAAGCAACATTATTTGTGTTTACTTTGCTAAGTACTTGATGCTTAGAAGACAGCATTGCTGTGAACACCAGAGGTGGACTCAAGCTACAAACAGTGGGTTCAAATTTCACATGCCTCAGAACTAAGGATAATGGATGCGCAGTGTTAGACTCAGGTCCATCTCTAGGCAATACAGGGCATGATAAATAGTGTGTGTGGAGATGTTTTAAAAACAACAGCAATGACAGCAACAAAATGACCTTCTTCCCCAGCTCTGTGGTGTGTTTTTTACCTTCTTTAAAGCCTCACTGAGAGACTGGTGCTCTGTCAGGCTCTCCTATGCTGTGCAACATTTGGGGCTATCTATGTTGCCAGACTGCTGCACTCTGCTAGGAGAGATCAGGACAGAGCATATGCTATTTGCATTCAAATCCTTTAACATACTATTTTAATCTCAGCTTTCATGAATAATTATGATACTAATTATCATGTATGATAATTAGTTCAGTGATTTCCACCCCCCCCTCTTTTTTTTCTTTCTGTCCTCTCCAAAACCTAGAGGGCAACCAGTGCATCCTAATCTTTAGATCAGAACCAAAGAAGGGAGGACTGCTGAGCTCTGATCTTGATTTTTGCCGCTGGCCTTTTCTCCCTTGTGACTAAGCAAACTAGGGTGAAAACCTGGCTCTCAAATCAGGAGTAAAGCCTGTGTGAACCTTCTCTTCAGCTGGATAAATTGGTATAGAATAAGGGGTGGATACTGTCCTGGTTTCGGCAGGGATAGAGTTAATTTCCTTCCTAGTAGCTGGTACAGTGCTGTGTTGTGGATTTAGGGTGAGAACAATGTTGATAACACACCGATGTTTTAGTTG
>NW_008796042.1:911434-912890 GCF_000699145.1 Aptenodytes forsteri
GCTTTTACTCTTCCGATTCTCTCCCCCATCCCACCGGGGTGGGGGTGGGGAAGTGAGCGAGCAGCTGTGTGGTGCTCAGTTGCCAGCTGAGGTTAAACCACAACAAACTGTTTGCCACTGAGAACTTTTATACAACTGCAAAGTATTATTACTGGGCAGCATTTTGCTTCAGTCAACTATAGTTTACTCCTTACAAGAAAAGTGTCGGGGGGGGAAGTGCTCTTGGATGTGGACAGCTTGCCCTGCTCTCTTCCATGGGATCTACAGAAATCATAGATGGAGGAGATAGATGTTTGTCCCACCAGTGGCTTTCTGCTCACTCAGGACACCAGTGCTGCCTCTAGCAGCAGCAAGTGATGCTGGGCCTTGGCTCTTTGCTCAGCTATGTTTGACGATGAGAACTTCAGAGAATTCAGAATTGGTATTACCTTTGACAGAGACCTGCTGAGTATTCAATATATTATATTGATATCTGTATATCTTGCCCAGTCCATGTGTCTGACACCAGTAACAATCACGAGTCAGACCCTCTTACAATTGAAATAAACTTGGTCCTGCTTGCTTTCAGATATTGACAGCCTTTTAGCCTTAGGTGTTATGACTCTAGGGAGCTCACCTCCACAGGTCTAATTGCATATCTGCTGTAAAGCTATGCATGCCGACTCCTTCCCAAATTGCACTAGGAGGCATGGCAGCAGGACAGAGTCAATAATGATACCTCACTTCACCTGGACTGGGTTCAGGCTGCAAGCTGTCCCTCTGTAAGCAGATCAATGAATTTGCAAATGGGGACACCCCCCCAACTTTGCTAAACATGGCATGCACACCCGCACCTAATGTTCAGTTCTGCCTGGGCTGTACTGGAAGTCATCTAGCATGGCAGGGTAGTTTATTCTTCATGTACAGAGCTACACAGCTTGCTTTTTCACCATGGAAGCAATGAGTCAGGGCAACTTTGTTTGGAGATGTTTGTGCATTTAATCTTGTTAAATCTCATTGACTGGGATGCTTTCTTGTCAAGCTGGCATGTGTTTGAATTGCACCACGACTACATCTTCCAGCCTTTTTCTTGTGGGGATCAAGGGCAAAACAGTCATGCTCTTTGGGGCATCTTGTAATGCTACAGTGATGTCCTGCCACAGATGGTGTGGATGGTTTCCCTCTGGTAGTAGAGGCACAGCCACTGTTACGCTCTCTGTTGTGTTAACAGGGGCTGGGATGAGGTGGGGAAAGTGTCTGCACCTGACACTCAGCCCACCTTTTAGTGATTCAGAAAAAGTGGGGACTGATTATTTAAAAAAAAAAAAAAAAAGAAAAAAGGGGAGGGGGGGAAAAAAAAAAAAAAGAGCAGATCATGTCTAGTCTTCCCCAAACCTATTTGTAAGGTAAAACAGTTTAATTTACCCTGGAAGGAGTGACTGTGGAGTTGGCGTTGGCCCATTCAGGGCATACAGGG
>NW_008796042.1:913252-936296 GCF_000699145.1 Aptenodytes forsteri
CCGATGATGTTGTGGTTTTTTTCCCGCGGGGAGAAGAGGACCAGCCACTGTTACGCTCTCTGTTGTGTTAACAGGGGCTGGGATGAGGTGGGGAAAGTGTCTGCACCTGACACTCAGCCCACCTTTTAGTGATTCAGAAAAAGTGGGGACTGATTATTTAAAAAAAAAAAAAAAAAAGAAAAAAGGGGAGGGGGGGAACAAAAAAAAGGTGGTGGTATAGTTTTGGTATTAGCTGAGGACTTGGGAGACTGACCTTAGCCCTTTAATCTGCCTGGGTCTCAGGGTTTGTCTGAAAGGATCTTTAGGTGCTTAGCTCTGTTGATTTTATCACGTACCAAGCCTGGATCCACAGCAGCACTTAGAGGGTATCTGCTCTGTGAGCCTCTCTTTCCTAGTCATGAACAAAAATGTTGGCTCTACCCAACAAGAAAAGGGAATTAATACCTGCTCAGACCTTTTTGTAAGTTCCCAGTTGCTACAGTAACATACAGTGAGTCTTGAATGTCCCTGTGGATTTCACTAAGTATCTAGATTGATTAGCAGACTTTCTTTCCCAGCTTCTTTGCTTGTTCAGAGATATTCTCCTGACAGCTGTCCTGCATATCTCCATTGAAGAGAGAACAAAGCCCTGGGGAGTAACACTTGGTGATGTTTCAGAGCAGTCACAACAGCATGGATTCATGTGCATCCCATGCTGGGACAAAAGCCCAACCCACACGTTCCTCTTGTATGTCCCGCTTGCTTTGGCACTTAAGGGAACATGTGAGACCTCTCCTGTTGGTGCCCAGCTAAGCAAGAAACTCTCTTTGTGTGCAGCTCTTAACAAGTGCTGATCACACGTGCATCTTCCTCTATGGAGGTAGTTGGCAGGAAAACCAAGGTGTATGTATTTTGTTCTTAAGTGACAGAATAGAGGAGGAAAGAGAGGAAAACTATTGTGAGTGTTGTATTGTTGCTTAACACATAGCATGATGTGGAAAGGGCAGGCGGGACAGACTGCTGTTTACAACTATCTACTTGGAGTCACTGACTGTGATGGTGTCTTCTCACACAGACAGGTGCCTAGAGAATTGCCACAGGTGATTCATAGGGTTGACTTTTTAGGTTTGCTTTTAGCATATAAAAGTAGATTGCTACTAAAGCATTTGGATAGCAGGGTGACAGTGTAAAACTCTAAGGATAAGCTATTAATAAAGATGTTTAAAAATAAGGTCTTAAACTTATATTTTAATGTTTGGTTCAGAGCTTTCATTTTCAGAAGACTTTCCAACAGCATAGAGAACTCGAGACATTTTGCCTGATCCCAGCCAGAGCTGGAGGTGCTCAACACCTGAAAACACATAAAGCTCATTCTGTAACTAAATCTAAGCATTATAGCCTCACTTCAGTTCCCCTCCTGCCCCGTTTTTATTTCACAGATGCATAGGGCCTGACTCTACTTTCTTCTGGCAGTTTATTACAGTGTGAGCTTAGACCAAGAACTGATCTTGATCTACAGTCAAATTAGGAGTTTTCCGAGTGTCCCCTTGCTCATTCCACTGCAAATGCGTTATGCCTCTTTACGCCCTCTCTTAGTGTTGTAGAGTGTTGCTAAGGCCTCTCTGAAAAGCAGCCAGTTACTATCTCTGATTTGGCAGCATTTCAGTGATGGGTGAAGCTATCCACATAAAGCACAGTTCTATTGTGAAGTTACAGGGCATTTGGGAAGCCATCCGCATGCCAAAGCTGCACAAATGCAAAACCAACCAGGGATGTTCAGACAGGGGAGAATTTCAGAGTAAAGTTCAGAGTAAAGGGGAGAATTTTCTGTTCAGTAATTCTTGGCTGTTTGTGGTTGCACTTGCATTTCTGTTGAAAAATATGATGCGTATTTAAACATTCTCTAATATCACCGATGCAGCTTCTTTCACAATCTCCAGATAAGGTGAAGAGGAATAGAAAATGAATCCCAACCACACAGTACTAAGAGGACAAGATGAACACGATAATAATTTTCTTCTATCAGATGTGTTTTCACAGGACAGATTTCCTTCTGTCAACAGATTTAATACAAAGCTGACAAGTCAGCAGGACTGTCAGTGGATTCAGCCTACAGAGAAAAAATGATCTTCTTGCAGACACCCTGCCACCTAGACTCCATAAGGCAGACTGGCTTAATGAATACTTGTCTGTGCACTATTGGAATACCTGGCAGCATGCATTTCACTAAGATCTGGCAGGATTATGCAATTACATTTCTGTCAAGTCAGACTAGGCATGATACAGTCTTTATGCTGACTGTGGGAAGATGGATGATACCTGACCCAGCATAAAATCTGCCTGGCTGTAACATTTTTAAGCCAATTTAAACCAGCAATGAGTCTGCATGTATTGGTTCAGCATTTCTCACCATGTAGCTACACTGGTGGTTGTTTTTTGTTTCGTTGTTTTTTTGTCTAATAGTAAGCTCACTACTGGATTTCCTGTCTTGTGGAACTGTGGCCACAGCCCCTGTAGTGACGGAGTTCCATCAGGTAGGATAGAAGGTGCATAGTAAGATCAAGAAATGCTGAAAACCCCAAAGCTCCTGCTTTGCACCAGGCATCTCTCAGCTTGCTGTCAGTACTGCTTTAAACTGCACTGCTGCTTTTAGGAATTTACCTCTTTCTTGCTGAATTTTAGTCACTACGAGCTCCCTTCTCGTCCCTTTAAAGCTGGTATTATCCAGAGACTGAAAATTCACTAGATCGCGGCCCTCTATAGGGCAGAGTTTTATGGCTGTGTCCCTATTTGTCAACTGATAGGTTGGCTCTGTGCACCTGAGGACAGCATCAGAAGAAGACGGGATAGTTGGCATAGCCAACACCAACTACCTAGACAGGGAGCAGCTCTTGGAGGTAAAATGAGTGCCTATTCCAGGAGCTAATGACTTGATCTGAATTTTTAAATTGCGTAAGAGGGTCTGGAGGCTTAGTCTAACAGGTCACAGTGATGTCCTGCCTGAAAGCCCTTCAAAATCCAGGGAAGAAGACTATGTTATGGCAAAACAAGCAGGCAGCCCGGACTGGAGGGGGAGAATGTGCCAGCAGGGGCAGGTGTTACCCAAGTGTGACAGATGGCTATAAGCAAAGGAGAAGGAAGGTGACACAATGGTCAGGGGACGAAAGTGAGGGGAGGAAGGGAGGGGAAGTGACGCATCTCTTTGAGGACACACAAAGTGAGTGGGAAGCAGGGTGGGTGGCTGTTGTGAGACCCAGGGAGGGATGGCGCAGCAGAGAGAGGAGGGTGCTGGGGAACAGTATGAGAGATGAAACAGCTGGGACTGGGTAGAAGAACAGTGATTTGGGCAAGTTTCTGTCAAGGTGAAGGGCTGGTGGTGCCAGCAAGGAGAGGACAGAAGGGAAGATGAAAAGCGAGGGATGGGTATTGGATATACCTCACTGCAGCTCATCCAAAACCATCTTTGTAAAAAGCTGCCATACTCCTCTCTGGAAGTGGCTGCCTTCCAAGGGGACATAAAGAGATTCCTGTAATGTATATCTGTGGCTGTGCTGGGAAGTAGACAGAAGTCCTTCAGGATGAAAAGATTTCTATGAATGTTACATGTCACAATTTCTAGAGCAGGTCTCAGCTTGCCGATCACTTTTGCCTTTGCGTATACTTAAAGAAATAATCTGTCCTGGAGCTGGTGATTCACAGCACTGAGCTACATCTTCCAGCCAGTGCTCTGCATTTTTTCCCCCTTGGTACCATAGAACTAATGGAAACATTACATACGTTTTGGAGACTTAAAAGGTTTCCAAAGCAAAGGCAAAAGGACTCAGTAAAGCACAGCAAAACTGCCTATGTTCTCAGCTAGGAAAGATGGGCTGGTGTCAGATTTCTAACGCTAACATTTACCTTAACCAGTACCTGCCATGGCAGACTGTGGCCTCTTGCTTTCATGTTGTTTATTACAAGGGTTTCAGGGTTGGGAAGAGAGCTGGAGCCTGACAGGGCTCTTGCTTTATGTCAGTGGAAATTGAGTGAAACCTCACTAGACATGTTCAAGTCAGGTGGAGTAAAACTGATGAGAGCATTGCCCACAGCAAAGTTTCCTTACGACAGCCTGTTTAGCTTCTCTGTGCGCACAGCAGAACTTGTCCCCTCTACCCTTTACACATTTATAACTTTGTCATTTGTGACAGATGGACTGAGCGTTTCCTGGTACTTGGGCCAATCCTCAAAACAGTTCCTAGCCAGATTTTGAGACCTCAGAAGGCATCTGAATATAGGCCAAGTTCTCCAGAGAGGTCAGTGCAGAGCAGTGCTGACGCATAGCTGGAATTCCAAGGAAGTTTTTTTACTCGTGTCCAAACACAAACGGAATTCTCCCAGCACGCATAGTTTAAATCTAAGGAGAAATCGTGTTTGAAAACCTGGCCTGAAATGGCCATCAGTAACTGATAGTTGCTACCAGTGACCAGGAAACACAGTCCTTCTCCATTGTTACTCAGGATGCTGAGAGAATACATGATGGGCATAAATAATGCAAATTGGTAAGATACTGATGGGCATGACTATCTTTCCTTGATGAAACAGATACTTAGGATATTTCTGGAGTGCACAAAGGACAATAAAATGGACAAATTGAACAGCTGATCTAACAAGTCTGATTTTTAGATCAACTGTTCAAAATCAGACAAAAATTGAGTACTTGCTATATGATAACAGGAGTTAATATTAAAAAAAAAAGCACAGCCCTTTCTATCCATGCAATTATTTAATCTCAGTTCTTCTGCATTATTTTTTTCTCTTCCAGTTCTGGAAATGCAAAACATAGTAGTATTTCCAACCCAAATCATGAGGACAGCACCTCCCCCCTCTCCTCTCCTCACCCTGAACAAAATCATGGTTTGGTCTTCCCAAAACCCAAATATTATCTTGAGTTTTTGTTTGCATCCTGCTTTCAGGTCAGAAGAGTTAGGCTTGCGGCTTCACATATTTCTACGAATAAAAAGGGCCAGAACCGTGCAGATTTTATGCTCATTTTTGCATTGCTCTTAGAGGAAGTGCAGAACTGTGTGACTGTAGGAACTGAGCCTTTCAGTGGAACATTATGTGTTTATGAGACTGTGATAAAATCAGGCAAGTTGGCAGAGCGGCTACTGCACTGCAGTAATAGAGGTGAACCTGGGAAGTCAAAACTAACCAGTGCACTTTCACCCTCCCAGGCGGAGTGAAATACAAAATATAAGCAAACATCACCAGTGGGGAGTATTATAGCAAATATTTGAAATGCCTCCCTTTTAGAGGCTTTCAGGGTGGATGCTTTCAGTTGTATATCATGCTGTTGCTAGCACACATGACAAAACTCTCTGGAAAAAATATTTTCTTGTTGCCACTGTACCCTAAACAACGTTGCATGAAGCGGGAGAACATCAATTCCCTTGGTGTTTGCCTTTCCCTTCCAAGCATGGCTATTTGAGACTCAGTCTGAGAGCTCTGCACTGCCTAAGACTGTTGTCCATTAGCATTTTTCTTCTCACTGTCAGGCTGGTGAGTGACTAAATATCCCTGGCGCTGAAGCTGCTGGTCATTGGGAATTCTTCCTTCCCAGGAGAGACAGCAAGGCTAGTGTGCGGTTTCCTTGGCTATGGGAAGCCTGGGCTGCACTGCAGCCAGCAGAATGGAACTAGGTGGAAGGCTGGAAAAAGGCTGGAATAGCGTGTACTGGAAAGAAAGCCAATGGGGAATGACGCTGTGCCAGTCCTTACCTCCTGGCCAGGACCTTGTGCTAACACGTGGGAAAGGGAGGAGGTGACACATATAGGGTGAAGATGAAGTAAGTGTTCAGGATACGTTCAGGAAGTACTACCCTGAAACAGGGATCAAATACAACTTGGTCAGGGCATCGCTGAACTTGGCAGACTTGGATCTGCTTAGCTCAGGGCATGTGTAGGTCGAGACTGACGGTTAGCAGAGCATGTAAGGCTCAGCCCCCCAGGGATGGCACTGCTACTGAAGCGCATGAGTTGCTGTTACCAGGTGGCGCAATTAGCATGGCAGGCTGCTCAAGATGAAGAATTATGAGGAAGTCCTAACTCCTGCCCTGGCTCTGCTGTACTGCATGACCTGACCTGCGGTCCTCCCCTTTGTCCTCATTTATTTTGGTACAGTCATCCCTTTCTCATCTTCCCTCCCAGCAGGATGGCCTGGGCTCGTTATGGGATGCCAGAACAGTGTTTTGCCAATGGATAGCATCCATATTATTATCAAATTGTCAAAGCAGCCAAAACTGTGCTGCACTGGTACAAATATCTCCCCTACGGGCATCTCTGCAGCCTGCTGTTGCCTCATGCTCAGCTAGAAATAATAAAAGAAAGGAGAAGGACACAGAGTGAGGGACAAGGCAATGCAATGGCTAGTTCTTTACATGTGGACATAGATCCATGCCCCAGTATGTGAGAAAGACCAGAAGAGAAATGGCTGTTCTCCAGGCAAGGATAATACAGAAGCAGTGAAGGGCAGGATGCTTTGGGCCATGACATCCTGGGAACACTTCCCATCAGGCCTGTAAATGAAACTTGTATATCCTAGGGGGTCTAGCTGCCACACTTGTGATACTATGGGTGCCCACCACGAAGAAGTACATGAGTCGCAGGAGCTCAGTAGGACAAATCACTGCAGGCAGCTCCTCAGCTACACTTTTTAGCAGAGCCTGAGAGCAGCAGCAGCTGTGTCAGCGCTGGTGATCTCATTGCATGCCGAGGGGATGTGGACTTCAGCTATGACAGACTGCATCACCCTCAACTGCTTGACAGGCCTAAACCTGCAGGTCTGCTACTGGGAAACTTCATGGGCTGCTCTGTGGGGGGAAGGTGGCTCTTATGATCATGTCATGGTGTCCTAGAAGAGAACCAATGCAGAGCTCTGTTTCGCAGGATTATACAGCATTCCTTGGAGGAAAGCTTGCTACCCATCTGCAAAGCCCTGCTGCTGGCTACATGAGGCTGTCTGCTGCTAGCACTAACACTGGCGTGTTGGTGCTTCTGCATGCTGTCTGTCCATCGGGGAAGGGATTGCGTTATCTGTCATGTTACGTCTTTTCCAACAGCAATGAGACAGTGAATTTAATTCAGAGTTGAGTTCAGACAAATGAAAAGCTTCAGAACCTGGTCTTGGCCCCTAAATCATTCCTTTAAACGCAGTTTTCTTGCTCCTGCTCTTTGAAACATGGATGCAATAACAGGAACAGCTATTGCCTTGAAATTCAGGGGTATAAAGTGGCCCTCGTGGATTGCTAAGTTTTGATACCATGGTATTCTGCTAAGCTGGCACTGTATAGATTAGCTAATGCTCTTGATGTCTAATGGGAAAAGAGACAGACTTGTGATGTTCCCAGTGAGAGGAATTTCCTATTTTTAGAAATGCTGTTGGTTCTCATGGGATGGGCAGGCTGGGAAAGCCTGCCACATCTTTTGCATCTTTACTTTTCCCCTCAAATTTATGACATAAAGCTGCTTTACTATCCGCTCCCTTCCCTGACCTTGCATCACCGATACCCCAGTCTGAGGGTCTTAAAACCTACTACTAGCAAACAATGGGGGTAAGAAGAGCTTCCCTGTTCCCAGCAGTTAAGAAACTTCAAAGTGTCTCTTGGGAAACCTCTGTAAGACTCCCTCAGGTCTTGCTTCATTCCCAAGTGAAATCTGAGCAGGCTGGAAAGGTATAGAAGGGCAGGAGCATTTTGTTGTGTCAGCAGTTTTTAGCACTGTCTTGTTTTCTGCCTAGAAACCACATTACTGCTCTATCTACCTCCAAAACCAACTTGCTAATGAGGGCAGCTGGCTCATAAGCTTTTGGTGGCAAGTGCACCAGCCTCACCACTTTTTCATATTTGTCTTCCATGGGAGCTGGGAGGTGAGCACTCCCTTTCAAACACCATCTTCCTCAAGATAAGCTCAAGCCATTGCCTGGCAGCAGCCCTTCCTAAACATAAGCACCTCAGCACTCTTTTGACTCTTTCTGCTCCCTGGGCTGGATCCCCTGCAGACAGAAATTGCTGGAGTTCTGCCAGCTTCAACAAAGCTATGTTGATCTAAACCAGATGAGGATCTTGTCCTGTAGCTATTGAAAGGCCATCCGACGTGGCCCACATGAGCAGTTTCAGGCTGTCCTGGATATAAATGGTGACGTAGTGAGATCCCACCTACTCTGTACTTTTAACTGTTGTGATTAGGTCAGTTGACAGCCAGGTTGTGACAGCCCCCTTGTCTGGTCAGAGGTGTAGCAGAGCAAATTTCTGGGATGGTAGGATGAGCAGGAAGTGGCTGTGCTCCATCTAGAGTTCTCACCTCCTGGCAAAAGGGTGGAGTGACCACACACTATAGTCACAGGGCCAACGCACAAGCACTTAATTGCACTGAGGGCAGAAAAGTTGTCCAGGAAGAACCTGCCCCACATGCGGAGACAGGCCTCCAGTCCTCAAATAGGTATAGCGTGCTTAGAGAATCGGACCCCCCTTTAGCCTTCTCTGCTTATGAGGAACATTCCCTCAGCAGTTCCCAGATGTTGGGAGAGGCATTATTGGCCTGGGTCAAAGTGCACCAGTGACTTTCCTAACAGTGCACAGCTGTGCATCAGTGTGTTCTGGCATTGCTGCAGGAATGGGACACCAAGGCCCACCGGGAGGCTGATAGAGAAACTTTGCAAAAGGAGGAGCAAAAAGTGCCAGTACATTTTGCAGGAGGGTATTTTTAGTACTGGAAATAGCTGGAAAATAGGAAAAGTCTTGCAATATGTCAGGATATGAACTGCTGAGGAGATTTGGGAAAGGGGGTATGGAAACTTTTTTTGGGACTTGAAATGGGTCCATTTTGACTCACATAAAATGTTTTTGGTTGTTTTTTTTTCTTTAAGAACAAAAATATTTCCTCCTAAGCAAGTTTTCTTCACAGTGATAGTTCCACAAGAGAACTGGTTGCTTTCAGTGGCATTTTTTGACTGAAAAATGTTTATACCATGTAATATAAATTTTTGTTTATCTCCACTTTTAAACAGTTTCTGATGAAGAGAGGAATGCTTGTACAGCATGTTTTTCAACCTTCTGATGAAGGCTTGTGCATCTTGCTATCTTTTGTAGACTGCCTGGAAGGAATTTATGATCCCCTAGCAGTGCAGAGACCCATGTTGGAAAAGCTTAATGTGAGTTTTCAACTAACTCTAGCTGTCCTTTATAGCTTTATTGACACTTCTTTAGCTAAGGTCCCTGTGGTGGGAGATCCCAGTAAAACAAAGAAGACCTGGCTCTATGCAAGGTGGATGTTCAATTAAAAGAGAAAAGGAAGTTTCCAAGAACAATTTCAATGCAAAGAAGCATTATAAAAGTGGGAAAGGCATGAGTCATCAGAAATCTTATGAGACAGAACACCAAAATACGGGAAAGGCCTCAGCTCTTTGGGTAGAGCCTGTGCTGCTGAAACTTAATTGTGCATTATTAATAGGCAGTGTGAATGAGAACTGATCTTCTCAAACCTGAATGCTGCGATTACTACTCTTGGCTTTCTTCCCATGAAATGATGCATAGCTACCAGCTTTGTCTACGGAACCTGCAAGAAATGTGAGCTATGCCACCATCACCTTACAGAGCAAGAAAATGCCCACAGATGTTAGGTTTAAAGTATCAAGATGTTGCCCACTTCAGAGGGTCAGCCTGAGACACTCAGAAGTTCACTAAGAGACTCTGTGCTATTCATCAGATCCATTTAGTGTCCCCAGGATTTCCAGATTCCCCACTGCAATGAGGAACCTGGGTGCCAGTGGCTTTTAAGCCCAATCCAGTCCTGCACTAGATTTAGGAAGCCTGGACAGTGCAAGACACCTGCTAGGTCATCTGGAAAGAAACCAGGTTGATTGCCATGGGAGCCTTGCCTATGGCTCATCAGTAAGTCACTGAAAGCAAGTGTTTCTGCAAAGCAGATAGGTATTAATTGACTCTTTCTGATGGAAATCTGTTCCACTGGGAAATACTGGACTGTGACATAGGTACTGCTGACCTTGTCAGCAACCTTTCCTGAAAGCATTTAAATTCTCTACAGCAGATTGCAAATCAAGTCCAAAGAGACATTGGTAAAGTCATGCTGTATCTCTGAGGGGCTCCTACTAGTGTTTCTGTCTACAGCTTGTGGTGAAACTCATACAGAATCCCTTTGGTTTTCATTACTATTGTTTGGAAGACTTACCTCTGCTAATTCTCTGTTTTTCTCCAGAAAGGATTCCTGGCGTATCAATGACGCTGATGCTCTCTAACACAGGATTAGGTAGCTGGGCACAAACGAATCTGTGTGAAAATAAATGTGTTTAAAATAAAAGCAAAAGGTATTTATGACGTGCTAAACATTACAGGCAGCATGGGACAAGCCAGGCTCTGATCTCACTTACAAGTCTTCAGTTGGAGCTACTCTTGATTTAAAGAAATGAGAAAGTGGTTGACTGGCTTCTGACTACTTTGCTGCTTCTGGAACATGGGTCTCAGTTATGACCTATGACAGGTTTTTTTATGTGGTCCCCAAATTGTGAATTATTAATGAAAATGTGGAAATCCAGATGTTTTCATTTGCTGTTCAGATTTTAGCAAAAAGTGGTATTTGTTTTTCTTCACTTAAGCGTTCTCCTGCAGAGTCCTGAACTCAAGTGAACTGAAATAACTCGTTTAGAAAAAAAAAAAATCAGCAACGTTGTAGGATTTTTGTTCTCTTTTAAATCTGTGGTCTTAAACAGACAGAAAGTGTGCTATTCTTGCACCACAGGCAGCATGAGATCTCAAGAGATTGCTTAGTCTATCCTCCTGCCTTAAGGCAGGATCAATCAGATGTTTGTCTAAAGTGTTCTTCAAATCCGTAACAATGCAGACTCAGCATTTACTGGGAGTCTACTCCATTACTTAATTATCCTTACAGCAAAACCTCTTTTTCTTAATGCCTAATCTAAAACTCCCATGCTACAATGCCTTTCAGTCTCAAACACAGTAGATGTGGAAAAACAATTTATTTTTCCCCTCTTGTTGCAATGTATACTGTTGTCATCCTGTCTCCCCTCGGTCTTTCCTCTAAAGAAAACAGTTTGGGGTTTTTTTTCCCTATCTCTTTCAGTTCTCTCTAGCTGCCTTTCCAGCTCATTTCTAAATCCCTGAAGACCCTTGCAACTTTCCTTTGGGTCCTCTCAAACTGCTCCACATATTTCTTCAGGCATGATGCCCCAAGCTGACATGGTATGCCAGCTGTGACCTTGCCAGTGGTGAACAGAGTGGATGGATTGCTCCTTCTCTCTTACATATTACAGTCCTGTTTATATATCTCAGTAAGATGTTTGCTTTTTAACAGCAGTATGACACTGTTGACTTATATTGTTTGTAATTCACTCCTCCCCCCTCTGCAGCTCCATTTCTGTGTAATTGCTCTTCAGCTAGTTGTTCCCCATCTTGTATCTATGCAAATCACTGCCTAAGAAGAGTAACTTGTGCTTGTTCTTAGTGGGTTGCAGCTCATCTATTTCAGTTGCTGGTAACAGCAAAGGACAGTAAAAGCCTATCCACTTATGTGGCTCCTGGTAGCATTTCATGGATAGCCTTTTTGTGATGGCATTCCAGGCAGCTATAAATACGTGTGTGTATATGTACATATGCATATTAATAGGGTGGTGTGACATTCAGGCATAAAAAAAAAATGTTACTGTGGGAGAAAGCAGAACCACATAAAGGATGGGGGTTGGCACAAGGGCCACTAGATGCAGTCAAGGCAGACAGAACCCTGAAGCACTCTGAGTGGCTGGTTCTGCTGAAGTCCCTCAGCTATGAACTCCTCCCGGCTATGCCACAACCTCACCCCAATTCTTCTACTTGTATGACTCCAAGAAGATTTGAGAAGAGTGAATCCTCATGGGTTAGATGAGTGTCTTCTAAGCTGTCAGCTATTTCAGACCACATATTACAGCCTCTCTCTGCCACATCCACAGCTTGGCAGGTGGCAACAGGGACCATTTCTGAACATGTAACACCTCATGTAGAAGAGGGGGGCTGGCTTGATTCTCCTGTTGAGTGCCAGGCACAGCAGCAAAGAACAGAAGGCTCAGGAGGTCATGTTATTCCCCTTTCCTGCCAGTCCAGGTTTGCTCTCCATTGTTACAGCCCTGAGCATTCCTTTGGGTCTAATATTAAATGGCTCAGGCAAGGGGATTTTCCACCGGTTTCTCTAGGGAAGGTACACCACAGGAGGTTTCAGATACAAGGTCAGAGGCCAGCATGAGTAAGTGCATTCTGGCTCTGTTGGCAAGGTTGTTAAGGCTGCTGCCTTCCTGCCGTCCCAGCAGAACTACAGGACCTCAGGGAGCATGACCTAATTCTGTCCGGGGCCACATGAAGGGAAGAGCATGGTGCCAAACTAGACTTTCACTACCTTTACAGGCAGAGCATGGGGGTGAAGGAGGAACCTATTATCCATGATGCCTCCTGCTGTTGACAACACAAAAGTGGGACTGACTCCACCTTAGCTTCCCAAGACAGACTTTGGGGGTGGGAGGAATCTTGCAACCAATCCAATGCGATATGAAAGTAATGGCTGATTTTGTTCCAGGCCCTTCGTGCCAAACCAGTCCTCCTGATAACAAGGTGCAACCTGTAATCTCTCTGTTGGGATCCCTCCAGAGCTGGGGTACTGCCAGCAGAGTTGGAGTGAGGAAAACAAGCCTTTCTCTCAATACCCAGGAACAACCTGGGGAAAGGAGAGGAGGACAAGAGACAGGGTGAGCGCGTGGTACTGCAGAGCTGCTATCCTTTCAGCCCTATCTCTGCCCTTAGCCAGGAAGGAATGGGCAGGCACCCCATCTCCTGGGAATGAAGGGAAGGAGGAGACAGGCTCTGAGCAGCACAATTAGCTGCTGTCTCCCACCCAAATCCTGACTGTACCACTCTTCCCTTGCTTCCTGGAAGGCAGCAGATCCCAGTCTCTGCCAGGAAGGGAGTACCAGCTGAAGTTGGATGCTCACTCCTTCTGTTCCTCCACTTAGCTCCCCTGGAGCAGCAGGCTCTGCACCCCACAGGACACAGGGCTGTGGGCTGCCACCTCTCAGCTGAGACCATCATGGTCTGTGTGAATGTTACTGCCTTGTGCTGCTCTGTTCTTTTCCACTGGTGCCCATAGCCAATCGTTACCTTTAACCACATAAGGGTAAAGCAGACTTGCCTATGGTCACTCTCTTATCTCAGCTTAGAGGGGTTGCTCCTGGAGATTACCTCCCTCTTTAAATTTCCTGCTTAGAGCCTCCTAGCTGAGGTTAGTGCCTTAGAAAACACATAGCAACAGCAAGATACGTGCAAGGCAGAGACAGCTCTGCATTGTCTCTTGCCAAGAAGCCAGGCCCACAACAGGGGTAAGTGTGGGTGGCTTGATGTAGTCCAGTGGGTGCACCCTGACTTACATCTGCTAAATTTCTGGCCCTCTGAGTAAATTCTTGCATGCGCTTAATTTCCTAATTAGCTGGGTATTCCCATCTGCATTTTCAGCACTGTGATGCTCACACTGCTGAGCTAGTCCCCCTTAGTGGGTCTTCCTCTGCCAGTTTAGAAATCATTACCCCTTTTTTTTTTAATCTGTCAGCAGAGAGTTTAATTAGCTGTTGTGGTTACTCTCTGCATTGCTAGCAGGACTGCACTTCTGCTGCTGCTGAATCAATCCTGTGCCCCTCTGCCCTGCTGTCCTCACAAGCACATACTTGACTCCTTCCTCACAGGAAAAGGAAGAGTAGCAGGAGAGTAACAAGAGCACAGCATGATACAGTGAACTAGGCTAATGGACGCAGAGATCCCTTGCTGTTTTAGGAGCAAACTGCATTCAGGACACGTCAATCAGTCCAGTTCAGGAGTATTTGCTTTTTTGCCTACCGTGCCTGGCCTTCTTACTCCTGATGTTGCTTCTTCTCTGTAGTGAACTGTCTGCCAGCTGTGGCTGTTCTTGGCCATCAACAGAGCTGCTCTGAATGATACTCTCTTCATCTACTATCTCCACACTCCAGGCAGGAAGCCTGTTATTTTCTTAGGGCAAACCACCTTCCTCCCCTGGTGTAGGGAGTAGGCAGTCACCTGACCTAACTGTTGGCCAGGTGCAGATGTTCTGGGCCCTATAAAATATTGAAAACATCTCAAAGTCTCCCTGGTGCAGGACCATGTCAATGTATTTGAATGATGAGCCTGTGTAGATATTGCTTCCAGAGTCACCCTGAGGCACTGTGAGGTTCTCTGCATAGTAGCGACTCCAGCTAGGTCCCTCTTCTCCCATCAAGCTTCTCCCCATGCTTCTCTGCAGGTCTCTTCCCTGTCTTGCTGCAGCCTACTCCTGTGGTCAGTGCTGGTGGGAGATGCTGCACTCTCTAGATAGACACTCTCTAAGCTCAGAAGTTAGAAAGGGAGCCAAACCCCAGGTTTCCTGGTTGTTTGGCTGAGCAGCTGCCATGTTTGCAACATCTCCCACACTGTGTTAGCAGGGAAGGCGCCAATGACGGGCGTAGTCAGACTGTTTGTTCTCATCTGCCTGCTGTAGCACAGTTCGTGCTCATCTAGGATATGGGTGTGTGCTACTGGCTTCCTGCAAGGCCTAGATCCAAAACTCAGTATGGTTGGGCTAGGTCTAGGGGATGGAAAGGTTACGTTCCTCATGCCACAGAGCCACTGTCCAAACCCCCTGCTACAGTTTTTTTATGGGAAAGTCTTAGAGCTGTCATCAGTTTGCACCTGAGGCTATATGTATAAGGCATCAGAATGGAGAGAGCCTGGTTTTGTTACAAGGGGGACACTCAAGCAATGTTTAAAAATGCAAGAAAGCGAAGATGTGCATATTGTGCTAGTTCCACTACTCACTAACTTCAGTGGCTATGTCTGGTTGGACTATCTAATTTCAGGGAACTGAACTGATGGCAGAATGGAAGAAGCTAGGAATATAAAAGCAAGGGAGAGTGAAGTGTAACAAAGAGATTTACCTCGACTCCTACGAGATGAGGTTGACAGGCTGTGCTGTGTTTTTTGTTTTGTTTGTTCAAGTGAAATGAAGGTTTGGCCCACTTGAATTTGTTAATCTGCCCTTTGGTGTGTGACTGACATGCACCCAGTAGGACTGGAATGGCTTTGCATCAGCCATGTGGATGGGGAAAAAAAGAATAGTGTAATGCCTTATCCTTTTAAATTGCTAGCTATACTGCTCATTAGGTTCTAGCTTTATTCTCCAGAGCAACTAAGTTCTTGAGTACCGACCTGTTCAAAAAGGCATTGCCAAAGGCGTTGAGTTTCCTGAACGGTTTTTTCGGATCCACTACCAACGCGTTTCCAGGAACGATTCCTTCCACATCTCCTTGCATAACTGCTATAAAGGAGTCAGTTGTAGGCTCTGGTCCAATCCTCATCCCTGGGAAATCCTGCTCCAGCAGGTACCTGTAGGCAAAAAAACAGGGTGTGGGCATGAGACATGAGCTGCCTAAGTCCTAAATGAATTGTACTGCAGATTGCAGCTGGAATGGCTGCTTCAGCCATGTGGATGGGGAAAAAAAGGAAGAATAGTGTAATGCCTTATCCTTTTAAATTGCTAGCTATACTGCTCATTAGGTTCTAGCTTTATTCTCCAGAGCAACTAAGTTCTTGAGTACCGACCTGTTCAAAAAGGCATTGCCAAAGGCGTTGAGTTTCCTGAACGGTTTTTTCGGATCCACTACCAACGCGTTTCCAGGAACGATTCCTTCCACATCTCCTTGCATAACTGCTATAAAGGAGTCAGTTGTAGGCTCTGGTCCAATCCTCATCCCTGGGAAATCCTGCTCCAGCAGGTACCTGTAGGCAAAAAAACAGGGTGTGGGCATGAGACATGAGCTGCCTAAGTCCTAAATGAATTGTACTGCAGATTGCAGTGTAATTATGAAGCTCAAGAGTATAGATCCTTCCGAGGCTATTTTTAGCACTGTTACTGAATCGTTTGATTAAATGTCATGGTAGCTTTTCTACTCAGGATCTCCACATTTAAAGCTTTCTTATTTCAGCTGGATTAAGAAATTGAGAAGATTAGAGCTGCTGGGAAGAGATTCTCATCATGTTTGATCATTTTGTGTATTTTAATCCTCAAGACATTTGGAACAGACTTAACATAGCAAAGTAAAAACAGCAGTTCACTGCAATCACAGAGTTAATCCCAAAACCTTACTGGCCTTTGGTGCCAATATCAATTACTTCACTGTTGCTCATTTCAGCAGACTCATCCAACTAATGTGCTTAGCCCCCAGTCCAAATCAGTCGCTCAAATGCCAACTTCTCCTGTACTTGACTGTTGAAGTCTCAAGTCTCCCTTCTTGTGTGCTTCTGCAATGCAGCTACAGTCTACATTATAAACTGCTCAAGCATATTGAGCATTAAGCATGTGGGTGGCAGAGTATATCCCAGTATTTGTTATCAAGCTAAATAGCACAGCATCCCTTATTATTTCCTAACCCTCTGGCAGCCTCTCTGAAGGTACAGTTTGGCAAATTTCAGGGAAAGACAGTCACCCATAGGGCCATAGGACCTCAAATAGGACCCTGGCAGCACATCCTGACTTACCCTGCCAAATTCAGGGTGGGTCAATGGTGTGCATAGGACAGTTCCCTTTGGCTCATGAAGGAGCCAAATGCCATCACTGAGGTCAGGTCTGTGTTTGTGGGTGCTGAAAACATCCCACCTGCTGGTCCTGTGCTGAAAACTAAGACCATTGTGTCCATGTGGCTTGCAAAAGGGAGCTAGAACTGGTCTAGCCCTCACTATGGGATAGTGTCAGACCACCTGACCTGCTGATAAGCTCTGGATTGTTATACGAGGAACATAATGACTGCCAGGTTATGGAAGTTAGTATAATACTGCATTGTTTGTTGCCAGTAGATAGCTGGCACTTCCTCTTCTGTTGCTTTGACCTACTGTTTAGTAGGTAGAAAGTATAAGTAGAAAGATAAAAAGTATAAGTAGAAAGATAAATACAGAATTGCTGTGATGTTAAGAGTAGATTCAGGGGATAGGGAAAAAGGAAATGCGAGAAGGGCTGAGGATTTTTCATGATTGAGACCAGTGTGTTTAACAACTAGCATTGGTTCACTCAGGTGAGTCTTATCAGAGAAGGTAAGTTCCTATGCAAGGGACTACAGGACCACTGGCATGAAGGCTTGTGATAACTTTTTTGGGGTTCCTGCTTTCACCATCACTTTAACAGAGGTAATCACCATCCAGCATTTGAGGAACAACAAAAAACTGTGCTTGTTAAGCAGGGTTATTTATTGACACCATGTCAGCAAATGCATCTTCAGTTCCCAATGGGCAAGGCCAAATCAACTGGATCTAGAGGTAAAACAAGCAAATGTACACCCAGGACATACTGCAAGTCACTGCTACTTATCTGGCTTGGTATACATTAATGAAGAGAATGGCTGCAGCAAGAATAACTCCAGCAATGATATCCATAATTCCTTTAGGGGCTGACCACCTCCTTTTTGGTATTTTATCATTTATTTTCTTGGAAATCACTTTGGATGAGAGATACAAGTCCTGTGCTCACCAGAATGCCACCAGAAGTGACTTCTCTTAATGGGAGCAACTCAGATGAAACAGCAACTATTTAGCAGTTCACTAAAAAACTGAAATAATCCAGGAAGGATTCCAGGAAGGAAACAGCCTTCTGGCCTCCTATACTAGGGTGGATACATCCTATCTACCTAAAGCCTATACAAGGGTTCCTCAAACTTTCCTGTAGAAGTGGGTCATTAGTTAACAAAAGCAGACTGCAGCTAGTGCTGACGTGTGCCACCTCCCTAGCTGGTGATCACAATACACCTTCCTGGCAGCTACAGTAACTTCTCTCTAGCTTGAAGCAGCTGAGAACAAGGAGGAGCTACTCTTCTCCTACCACAGGCTCTGTAGACTATCATACGAGTGTTCTTGGCTCCATTCCCTGGAAAGCTCTTTACACTGAAACAACCATTTGCTAGGTTAGAAGCCACTTGGCCAGACTCTAGAAACTAAGCTTAGGCTTCCTGGATGGCAATTAAAAAATGTCAGCCCCTAATGGACATTGCTGTGATGCTAGTCACTGCTATTGGCTTTCCTCTGCTCCCACTTTGTACTTCGCTTTTGGTCTGACATAGTATATTTAAGAGTGATATACAGATGGGCATTCACTGAGTCCATAGAAATAAATCCTTCTCCCCTTGCAAATACTAGAGAGAAAAGAAACAGGTAGTGATAACAATTGTCAAATGCAACAAGTGAAGTGCTTTTGAGAAACACCCCTTACTCCCAGTGCCAGGTCACAGCCTTGCCATAACAATAACCTGCTTTTTTTTTTTTTTACAGGTTTGAGATGCACATGTAATATGATAGCTTTTGAGCAACAGGAGACAAAATAGCTGGGGTTTTTTTGTCATTTATAGACAAAGCTTCTGAGAAAGTCTAAGCAAAAGTCCTGCATATAATAGCAACACTCTTCCTCCAGCCAGGCTGCTCAAAAGAATTTTATCACAGCTCCACTCAGCTAATGTTTCAAAGCATTTCTGTGTTTATTTCTTGTATAAGACTTAAAAAACCAAAACAAAAAATCCCAACAAAAGCACTCTCATATAGAGGTAGCTACAAGAGAATGTTAATTGACTTAATGTGCAACAGGTGGTATGAAAACAGGAGATGAAGATTTGCACTGCCTAGTATCATAGCATCTATTTTAAGTAAGGCATCTCTGGAAGATTTGGGCATATTGTGCTGCAGGGTGTCTGCAGCACAAGAATCTCATTGTACACAGGACAAATACAAGGGGATTTACTGACACTGTCTGATGGGGGAAGGCATTTCTGCTAGGCAGTGACACAGACCGCCTCTGCAACAGAAGCAAGCTAGAGAACACATGCAGTTGTCACATTTGTGGGGATTTCTGGGAGAGAAGAGCAAACAATAGCAGTGGAAAACACCAACTGACAGTGAGCAATTTTCCCTGCCAGTGCAGCTGCTGAACAACTTCAAGGGCCTGGGGGAATAACCTCCAGCCAGGATGGGGAAGCCTGCAGAGAGGGCCAGGCAAGAGGTGAATTTTTTTTTTATGGCCAATCTTCTTTTCGGAGAAGTGTCTGGACTTGGTATGTGGCTGAGAGCATCAAGCTGTTTGCCCCATTTCAGGCCTGTCCCCTCTCCTGGTGAGGGGGGAAGTGAGGGACAAGGGCAGGAAAGCTGCATTAGTGCCAGACTGGCTTGGGGTAGCCTTTCCCAGGCGGGTTTGGAGCAGCATAGGAGCCAGGCAAGGAGATCCCAGGCTCTCCAGGCAGGAGTGCTGCAGGATGTGGGGGAAGGGGCCGCTTGCTCGTGATGAGTCATGCAGGAGCCCTGCAGGATGCTGTGTGGCAGCAGAGGTGATGCAGAGTGGGAAAGGGAAGAAGGGCAGAGCAGGAGGAAATGGTGACAACTGCCTGGTGCAGGCAGAGATGAAAGGTTCAGGGCCACACAGGGAGGTCACACCAGAGCTCTGCATGTAGCCTGTGACAAACAGTCTGGAGAGGACACGTAAATGATTAGCTGTAGGAGGAAGGGGTGGCTACACCAGAAAAGCAAGCCATGTTGACTGTTAGTAGGGCTCTGGCAGGCTTGTTTATTTTATTAGCAGGATGGCTGGACAGAAGCCAGAATTATTTTTAGAAAAGGCTACAGAATCTAAGTTAATTAGGAGAGTAATGTTCTGTCCTGCACTCCCACCCTCTTACAGGAAACATAAAAAGCAATAACATTGCAGAGTCAGGCTCCAGTGACATCCTGCTGTGGCTGCCAGATATTCCCAGGTAGAGGTGTTGCCTTCCCCTTGCTATCACAGCCTTTCAGACCCCAGCCCTGCAAAAAAACCTCAGCCAAATGTATGCTGAGGAGAGAAATGGGAGCGAGCAGAAAGGATACAGCAGGAAGCAGGAATGGAAAAGCTGCAGTTAGTGACGCTACATCTTTCACATAGCAAAACAAGGCTCAGTTCTCTGGGTCCCTGAAAGCAAGGGAGAGGACAGCCTGGTTCCACTGAAAACTAGCCAGTGCTCTGGTCTTGCTACACTGGCTTTGACCCACACAACTCACCTCCCTCCTCCCTGCCTCAACCTCTAAGAATGTTTCTCACTGCTGACCTTGACTGCCTTCTTTCTGCCATCAGCTCCTGACAAGACAGCAGCCTCACTGCAAGATGCTGCAGCTTAGGTGCTTCAGAGCCTTGCATTTCTTCCTTGTTTCACAGATTCCAAGAACGAGGAAAGATATTTAGGAGACAAACCCACCTCAGGTAGGTGATTAAGGTCCTTTGTCCTTTTTTTTTAGTGATGTACTGGGATCCAGGTGAACTGGGACTGAATTCATTCCACATGAGTGTTTAGTGGCACTAAGTCATCGCCCTAAATTGCATGGCAGTACAAGCAGGATGCAATATAAGAGCAGAGTGGATAACAGAGGGATAACACTAATTATTCCCCGTCCTGACAAGATTATGGAAGAGATGTCCAGAGGCTGTTTCTTGCTTCACTCTAATACCAAGGCATAATGGTTGTTTCCCCTCCCACAGTCCCCTTTAGCTCCTCCCTGCTCTCAGTTTTAGCTCCCACTTGCTTTCCCACAATAAGTCTGGATGCTAATCTGGTGCTTATCCCTGCTCTCTAGTGACCAGTGCCTGCAGGCTCACACTGGAAGCCTATCATGAGCAACACTCAGTTTTCTGGCACCTCCTGCTTTTGTTTGGTTGGGATCATACTGGAGTACCAGACCCTCACACCCCTCCTACTATAAGAGGCCCTTGGTTCTCCAACAGTTCTCAACCTTCAGCTTCTTATGCACTATTTTGCACAAAGAAAATTCTGCCCTCCCAGGTCCATTTTGCACTCCTGTGAAGCAGAAGCTCCTGGTCACTTCTGCTTGACCATAACCCCTGGGTAGGCTCATCCTAGCCCTGTGCACAGAGAAGGCTGGGAGATGAGGACACAGGCATGAATGAAATGCCCTGGTTGAAGAGAGGCTCAGATCAGCTTGCTGACAGCAGAGCAAAGGAGTCACTGCCATCCCACAGAAGCAAAGACTCAATCTTCTCCTTTTGCCTGGAACATGCTTTAGGCACCCAAACTTCTTGCAAAAGGAGCTCAGGCTTACAGGGAGGGGAAAAGGCAGGAAGTCTCTGCTAACAACAGCATGCAGGTGAGACTGCAGAGAAAAGCTGATGCTGGCAATCCAGAGAGAAGCATTAGAAAGAGATGCTCTAGTTACACAGCCAGCAGCCTCAGGAATGGATATTCACCAACCTCCTCGTGTTCAGGGGAAGTTCTGCTCTTGAGGTGTCAGTAACTCAGAGGACAGAAAAAGCCTTTCAAATAGGTTTGGTACCAAGTCACAGAACAAAGATTGGGGTGGAACCAGACAACTATGTTATCCCATCTAGCCTCTCTGATTTTCAGAAGAGCAAATCCCTTTCCAACCATGTACCAAATGCTTCTTACGGTCATTCATGCCCCTTCACCATCTACCTGACCTGCTCAGACGAGAGAAGCCTCTTCACTTAAACTTTGTTCACCAGGTGCATGACAAGGTAAGCAGAAATGCACTCTGTTCTTGGCTCCTGGCCGGGGCATTAAGTAGCAGGAACATTACAGCACACACAACCCCCCCCCCTGCATTTCTCAAGGTCACTCCTGAAGAGGTACAATCAGCTTGATTCACCTCTCTCTATTCTCCACAGCTCCCTCCTCCACCACCAAGAAATACTAGTAGAACAAAGGGCTGGCTCCTTGTGGCTTGCATCCAGATTTACACTGGGGTAATTCCACAGATTTCAACACAGCCACACCAGAAAAAGCCTGGAATTTAACACTAAGCTTATGAATCACATAGGAAATGCAGACAGCGCAGCTTCAGCTATGATCCCAAGAGAAAGGCTGCTACAAGTTGAACTAGCAATGTGGCTGAACAGAGATCCCTGCAACCAAGTCCAGCTGGAAAAGTTTAACCCTCCCTTTGGCAGTTTCACATCAAACCTGCTGCTGGCAGCCACCCTTTCTTTACAGTTAGGAACAAACTTGCTGCTCCCAGCATCTCAGCAGAGCAGGACACAGTTAAATCGGAGCTTACTTTGGAGCCCTGAAGCTGGGCTGGTATCTCTTGCGCACACACACATCTGAGCACACATGCTTCTCAAACTAGGCTCTGAGCATTACCTCTGGGCACAGTGCAGAGAAAGAAAGACGCAAGCGTGAGACACAGACCACTACAAACCCAAGCACCCACTTTAAGGTTCTGTAGGCCATAGGTTGCCCCACCATCGAAAAGCTACATCAAGTTGAAAAGAATGGCTATTAGGGGGGCTACTCTGACCCAGCAGTCACGGAGATACCCTGTGTGAGGCTTCCCGCAGCCTTTGCACTTTGAACGGACAAGAGGCCTCCAAGTGACTCACGTCTCCATGCTAAAGCCCTGCCTGCGCTCCTCAGCCCTGTCCTGGGCTACTTTTTGCCACGTCGGTGTTTCATGGGACATCTCACTCACGCTGTCCTTGTGAAGAACACTCTCAGAGTTTGAGTGGAGGTGGCTTTTCAATTGAAAGCTGTTGATGGGCACCGGGGGTACAGAAGGGGGAACAAAAGAGGGATCCAGGCGTAGCACGGGTAGCAGAGGCCTTCTCTGCCCCGCCACGGCAGCCGAGGGTGCGGGCATGCCCGAGAGGGAGAGAGGCAGGCAGCCGGGTTTTACCTGATGAAGGTGGTCTTCCCAGTGGAGTACTGCCCCACGAGGAGCACCATGGGCTTGTTGTCGAAGTCGGCATCCTCCAGTGCAGGTGAGTGGAACTCGTGGAACTTGTAGTGCTCTTCCAGGGGGAGCAGCTTGGTTTTGTAGAGCTTTTTCAGGCCCTCGCTGACCGTCTGAAACACCTCGGGGTCCTTCCTCCGGCGGTCGTCGGTGCCCAGCCAGCTGAACATCTTGGGGCCGCCTGAAGCCAGCTCCGCAGCGACCACCGAGGCTGGGGCGGGGGGCGGCGGG
>NW_008796042.1:936756-939245 GCF_000699145.1 Aptenodytes forsteri
GCGACGGGGCACAGCGCCCCCTGGGGGCCGCTCCGGCGATTTGCAGCCCGGCCGCCATTTTATTCCCCTTCTCACCTCACCTTAAAATAAACCCCTGCATGTGCAAATTTGACAGGGAGTCGGCTGTTTCTGAACGCTGCCACCCCGAGCTGGGCCCCCAACCCTTCCCCAAGCCAATGACTCGGTTGCACTGCTGCTGCCCCTCACTTCTCGGGGGCTCGCAGAGATGAGGCTTGCTGTGCCCAGAAGAGTTCACCATTTAAGCAGATGAGACAGGCAAATTAGCTGCTGTCTCCACTCCTTTATTCCTCCAGTAATTAGGGCTGACAGGACAGCTACCGAGCGAAGGCTGCAGTGCTCGGGCTGAAGCCTGCATGGGTTTTCCAGCGGCAGCCCGTGGCTCAGCATGTCCCCAGGGCCGGCCATCAGCCGTAACGCCCCACTGCCGGGCCCTCCTCATCACTGCTGAGCAGCTGGGACAGAGCAGGGAATTTTTCCTAAAATATCTCTAAATGGATTTTTCACTTGAGTTGATCCAGCGGGTCCGAGAAATGTGGCAAGAGGCAGTTTTGGAAGCGGTCCCACCGTGTGGCAGGATCCTGCCCTTTCCCAGCCATTTGCGGACGGGAGGAGCCTGCGCCTTGCGTAAGCAGAGGCAGTGGTGCATTAAAAGCAGTTGTTTTTCACGGGTGCGGGGGGACACCTGGAGACGTGTGTGGCCCCGTGTGCTTGGACAATGATCCAGGTCCCTTTCTATGCATCTGGCTGCAGGAGCAACCATTTTCCTGGCTGTTCCCATTGTGTGATCCCATGCGCTTGTAAGCTCTGCAGCATGGTCTGACCCGTGAGGTGCGAGCAATGACTCCAGGGACCAGTTTTCTTTTTCTGGAAGAAAATAGCAGGCTGACTGTATTTTCTGAAGGTCAGGCTTCTCTGCTTTGCTGCCAATGCCTAAAGCTAGTCTGAAAGTGGAATTAATGTTTTGAAACCTCCTTAAGACTAATTTCCCTCATTTCTTTAGTTTTATAAATAGAGCCTTTTGGCTTTAAGAACTTGATGACTCCTTTCCAGTGAAAACTCCTGAAAATGAAAGGCCCCATAGAAATCAACACGTTTTGGCAAGAATTCCTTACTTTGTAGGAAAAAATTGCTTTAATCTTCTATGTAGTTCTGCCATTTAAGGGCTGCGCTCCTCCGATGCCGTTCTGGTATTTCTACAGCTATATATGGAGTCTCTTTGGTGCTTGCTTGTGGTATCCTCAGAGCTGAGTAAAGGTCAGGCCAGGAAGCCTTTGATTGTAAATCTCCCCAGGCCACCTTGATGCCCTTCCTGAATACAATGAATGGGGAAGGAAAGCAATGTTTCTCTTGTGCAAGCTGCGGGAGCTAACTGCTACAGGTAGGCAGAGGCATGCTTGTCCCACGTTTACAAGAAGAGGATATATATTAATCATTAAGTTGCGCTAATCATAACTATGTATACCCGATGGCCAAATGGCCAAAAAAATGTTTCTTCGCCTTGTCTGAAGAGAGTCCCTTTCCTTTGGATTCTTCATCACCGGGGCAGATCACAACCAAACTTGACAGTTTTTATAGACTTTCTTTAGGTGACTCACAAACATTGTACAATTTTATTTATTTTTCACTGTTTTCTTAGCCATTTCTCTCTGGAAGGCTGACTTCCTCAAGGACTCTCCTTACCTTGAAGTATAGAGCTTGTCAAAAACAAAGGGAAGTAAAATTAGGAAAGGAAGTTTAGAGTATAATTAGGCTTTTCTTTTTGCCAGAATCTGAACTGAAAATTTTAGTCTGTTTTCATTGTTTAGTCCTTTTCATTTCTTAAACAGGGGTGTTTTAATGGATGGTTTTCTGTTGGACAGACTGGTCTCACAGTGCAATCTTTTAGGCAATTTTTTCAAATTTTGAAAGCAGAAAAAGAAAAAAAACAAATCTTTTTTCCAAATGATGATTTTTCATTTAAAATGTCACTGCTGGAGGAAAGGCTGTTTTTCTTGAAAGTTTCTGAGCTGTTCAAATGCAAAAGCTCTCTCTTGAATGCCCTGCACAGAAACTACTGTACTGCAGCGCTCAGGACATACCCGTATCTGATACCGATGGGGGTCTGCTACTGCCCTCTACTATAGAATTTGTCTTTTTCTCTCAAGCTGTGACAGATTAAACTTTTAGCTCTGCAGTTTCTGAGTCATGTCCCTGCTGTTGGTAACATGGCTGGCAGTCACTTAGCTGGATGCTTGCCTTGACCGGGAGAGAGAGAGAGACTTTGCTGGAGAAGATTCAGTTCCACTTTGCTGGAAGTGAATGGGGCTGGACTAAGTCACACAGTATTTGCATTCAAAATGAAACCTAATTTTTGGGGGCTGTCCTGGTTTCGGTAGGGATAGAGTTAATTTCCTTTCTAGTAGCTGGTACAGTGCTGTGTTTTGGATTTAGGATGAGAACAAAGTTGATAACGCACCCATGTTTTAGTT
>NW_008796042.1:939563-945118 GCF_000699145.1 Aptenodytes forsteri
TTATTATCATATTATTATTATTATCATTTTATTTCAATTATTAAACTGTTTTTTATCTCAACCCACGAGTTTTTTCTCACTTGTACTCTTCCAATTCTCTCTCCCATCCCACTGGGGGGCGGGGAGTGAGCGAGCGGCTGCGTGGTGCTTAGTTGCCGACAGATTAAACCACGACAGGGGCGAAACACAACGTTGTATAACTGAAACTCGATTCATGTGAAATCAAGTCATGGTGACGTGTGTGTTTGCTTATCTCCTGCCTTAGGTTGGACAGGTTTACTTCCTACAAAAGATCATCTGAGGATGGGGCCATTAGCAAGTCACTGAGTTTGAAAAAAGGTGGTGACTCAGTTGGTACCGTAACACTTTGACGGTTTGAAGAAGCTTGTGGGAGCAGTGTAGGTCAGTAAAATTCACTTCCTGCCAGTGCAGTTACTGTCACTGGTCATTACCAAGTAAAAAACCCAAATAGGCGGTGTCAAAAGTTCAGGTAGTGATGGGTTCAACAGGGAATAGCAGGGTTTGTGGGAAAGGGATAAGGGGAGAGGAAGGCGCAGTGGGCCCCCAGAATTAGACCAAATATACACTAATTTGATAAGTAAGGGAAGGAGAGTTTCCTCTGGTTTAGCTAGATCAAACTTCTCCACCGCCTGCTGTTGCCACGTGGCCTAGGAATAAAATCGTTTGCAGTGTAGTCTATGCCTTTCCTCACTCATTACTTTGCCTTTACAACTCAGAAAGCTGCTGTCTTCCTCTCCTGCCCTGATTGCTCCTTCATATTCCTCTGAAATATTTCCCATTATGTTTCTCCTACCATTGTTCTCAGATGGCTTGGTACAGGCACTCTGTCCTTTTCCCTACCCTCTCCATGCTGCTCTTATCCCCTCATTGCCTGGGGAGGAACAAGGAGCTGGTACCCAGCTGGTACCGAGCACCCAGTGCCACCAGAAATGGAGAATGTGGGGTTGGATAATGTGTATACAGTGAGTGGGAAGCATGCTTGCCTCCAGAGAGTTCACTCCTTACATTTGTACAGCAAAGAAAGCATGTTGTATTGCACACAGGGGACATGACCCATGTGATGTCTGTAATAGTGCCGGAAAGAAAAATCCTCTGAGCCCTTAACCATTCTTGCAGTGCAGAAGGTTGGAGGTTTCTCCTATAACTCCTGGATGGTTTTGACTGTCTCTGTCATAGGACGTATACTTCCCTCAACTTACATGAATGTTCTTTTTAGAAATTGTTCTGATTTAGTGATTGACAAAGTGGAGAGACTCATGGCCCCGTCTGTTCTGAGAAAATGTGGGATTTCTGAGGGTATTTCCTTTCTGTACTTTTTCTTACCTGAAAGTAGAAATCCTGTTCAAATGTATTAAGACACAGTTGAACGCACCTTCCTGTTCTACCTTGTCAGTGATATATGGAGAGACGTGGAGTTTTGTGCTTTGAATAATCAAATGGCTAAATAAACAAGGAAGCTGCGGTCCACTGAAGCGATGGGTGAGTCAAACGGTAGGTTGCATGATGGGCTGACCTGTTCTTTCAGGTCTTCTGTGGAATATATTGCATTGGGCTCTTCAGAAATTTTCTGGCATTACTCAATATGCTTTCTTTCCCCCGCCTCCTGCTTCTACCACAGTGCTTGATAGGTTAGGACTAGCTCTCGGGGTTACGCAGGCAAGACAGATATAAATATGCATGCACGCGTGCACATAAATACACCCACAGGTAGACATAGCGTATATACTATTTATAAGCAGCAGGCATCACTGCCAGTGGAACAATTATCCTTCGCTATGAGGACACACCTGGAGAAGGTAGGACATCAAACGCCAAGTGCTATGTAGAGGGATTTGGTGCTGGCATTCAGCAGTCATCTGTGGCCAGCACAGAGTTAGGATTTTCTAGGGGTTTGAAAGGCGTATAACTGTCACCACTTCTTGGCGGCATGGTGCTGAGATGAAGCTGTCTTCTAGGATCAAATGGGTGTATTAGTTACACGATGCTGCTGGCCGTGCTGAATGCAGCAGCTGCTGCTGTACTTTTCTCTGGAAGTGTTGAAGGGAAAGGCAAAAAGTTCCTATCAGCAAACATGAGAAGAATGGGTGTGATGTAAAGCAACTAGATGAGCCATGCCAGCTGCCCTGCATGTTACAGCTCCAAAGCTTCTGCCTGCCAAATGGTTGGGAGCACAGGCTGGTGTTTTAGCTAACCCAGATTTTGCGCACCCTTGTTCTCTCAGTTTTGCTGTTTAGGGGCGGTTTAGCTGATACTTGATCACAAAGTATTCTGCAGAGATCAAAAGTTTCATGTGACTTTAACGGGAGTTGTGGGCAGTCAGAATCTCTAATGATTAGGATGATTATGAATAGGATGTTGTAATCTTAAGTGCTAAAGTACAGGTCTTGAGTAAACGGGATTTTCATATGTCCACTGATTTCGATGTAGCTTGGACAATTTATACAGCAAAGAATATGTATTTTAAATTCTCAGCTAGAGTTTTTAAAAGTGAATCTTCGCTCAGAGAGGTATTGTTTGAAGTTCTGAAAGCCATCCAGGCATTTTTGCTACAGACTTTTTGTTAACATCAGTGGGAGGCTGTGGGGCAGGTTCACTGCTCGGCCTTGAAAATCTCAGCACCAGAAGGTGTTCATCAACTTTTGGGCCAATAATCTAAGCACAGGAAATTCAGGGCAAGGTCCTTTACCTGTCTGTACATTCATTCATTTTGTGAGAAAACACAGTTCAGTGCTTCTTTTCAGGCTATTTCTATTTGCTAAAAAGCCCACAGGAAGAGTGGGAGTCAGCTTTGAGTTTTTATTTCTGAAATACACCACTATGTTTAATCAAAGACTTGAGGTTGTACCTGCAAGTGCTGCTTTCATACTGTGTGTTTAGAGACTAATAAAGATTAACAAAGCCTAATACAGTCACATTTCCATTTTGACTAATGACTGCTAATTTCTGTAGCTAGTGTTCTGCTGTATTACGAGAATGGTTGTAAAAGATGGCCCTGCATCGTTTGTTCTGCTCACCCTAAAATTTATTATTTTGCATGCAAACATTTGCTCTGTTCCACACAATCAGGAGTGCCTCCTCAGCCCAGATACAGATTGTCTTCGTTAAATCACAGGAGCTGGGCTGAGCTCTGTCAGCTCCTGGTTTAGCCCCTGAATTGCCCACTGCCCCAGTGTTGCCTGAGATAAATCCTCTCATAGAGAGAGTAAGAGGCTCTCGGAGAAATCTTTCATGGTCCAATCACTTTTACTAAAAGTGAATTATTTTCTGTGGATTCTTCAGACTCTCGTTTTAAGACTTAGAGACGAGGTGACTTCATGGCATCTAAGATGTTGAGAAAGATCAGGGGAGATCATAGGATGCTAATGTAGCAGAAAGACTTACATCAGATGGCAAACACACTAACTAGGGGAATGTGCAAAGAATAGAGAATCAAATCCATCCAACCTACCGGTTCACGGCTTCCATCTAAAGCTTTTAATCTCTGTCTGCTACACTTGGCTGCTTTCCCTTAGAAATTATAGTTGCTGGAAGAGACACGCACACACCCGGCTCCACCCGTGCCAGAGGACATGGTGGGACACTCCGATTCAGTCTGATTCAGTAGCATTGCTGAGTGGAGTACAAGTGATTTCCAGGTATACTTTCGCTAGTCATACACAACTGTATCTGGCGCCTGCTCATACACATGACTGCGGCCAGACAGCAGGCAGAAGGTTAAAACACGAGGTGGAACACCTTGTAGCTGTCTAAGCAGTAGCTGTTCATGACACATAAAATGCTTCATTGCATCTTTTGTTCAAAGATTTCCAGGTAATTTGGAAAAGAATTTAAAACAAAATACCTACAGGCAGGTTCAGTTGGGAGGTTCAGTAGCTGCATCATTGACTCTCAACTCACACTGTTACAGTCAGGGCTGCTGGCTCAGTTTCTTGAAAATAAGGCTACATATTCAGCTGATTTAAACCTCCATTTTTGAAAGCACTGTTTTTTTCTTACTATCTCTGGGTTTCAAGGCCTATCTATAAAGTTTAGTTCTTTTTCAAATAAATGCCAGACCGATATGAGAACTGGTGAAGGGTTACAATGATTTTATCAGGCATTGTGGATGCTCTGCACACCCAAAAATCAAGTCTCAAGTATTTGCTCTTCACTGTAGCTCGAAGTATGTCAATTGCTCACCACTTCTTTTCCTGGGGAGCAGCAAAATGAGAAATTCTTCTTCATACATGTTTTGTCTGTCTATAGAAAGTGCAGCCAGTCTCCAGGCTGTTTTCTTCCTCTTGTTTTTCTCTTAAATCTAGCTCTCTGTCTGTTGATCATGTTGTAGCCGTGAAGGTCAGTGGCTGTAAAAAGGCAAGGTTTGGAGGGAGAGACAGTATTTTCATCTGGATAAAAAATAGGCAAGTTGTTAGGCACTTAAATGCCTTTTTTCAGGTCTAAAATGTTTACTGTACAATAGAAAATTGAATTTTTGTTTCCAGGGTTATTTTTGAAGATTTTCTCTTGGTTGCCCTTGAGGATCAAGCTTTGTGGATCAGTTGTAGAGTGGTTTTATAACAAATGAGGGCTCTGTGTGGGAGGATGGTGCAATCTGCGGTTGTATGGTTTCTCACAGGGAACGCCAGTGACCTTCAACTTCGATGGGAGTAACAATCAACTGGTTCCTAACTGAGACCAGTTTCCTAGAGTGCCTGGGGCAGTGATTTTGAGTCTCAGAGAGCCTCCTCTGCAGGGAAGCCTTCCGAATACTGTATCGTTATGGCATGCGAACCATTTATTGAACTTTGTATCCCGATTCATTTTTTCAGTCCACACTGTAATGAGAAGGCTATGGTTATGACCACCTTGTTACCACTGATGGGTGTGATTTGCCTGCTGAGATTTTAATCATGATTTCTCCGAGGAGCCCACCACTTGCAGCAAAAGGTGATGGCTGCTAATGTTTAGCATAGCTGCTAATATTAAAAAAGGGCTATGAAATCACTCTTTGCTGTTTTCAGTGGGGGGATGAGAAACATCTGTCTTGAATGTTACAAGAAAAATAAAAATCTCAGCATGCATTTTCATGTGTGAATCTGTGGTAATCAGCAACATGGAATGTGATCTCTTGGGGGAGATTGTGTCGTTCTCCAAAATGAGGCAAAAAGGGCAAAATGACGGCTGGGGGGTTGTGAGTAATGGCTTTGTAACACCTAACATATTCCATTTTTCTGTTAACCTTTGGTTTATCTTGCTATTTTTCTTTTTTTTGGGAGGGGAAATAACCACATGCCAGAATGTGATTGAATAAAGACTGCCATTCATGTTGCAGCATGTTATGAAAATATCCCGGAGAGCCTAAAATAGTCCAGAGAGAGACTGAGAATAGCCGTATGTATGGCTTCAAAGCCCCAGTAAAAGTCAATGGTGTCACTCATTTTGATTTCACTCAGCTCTACAGCGAATGTAAAGCCTTGAAAACTCAGTGATAGGTGCTAGATTAGAATCGGATGGGTCCCCCACTTCTTCTAGGAGTGCCCCCCCCCCCCCCACTA
>NW_008796042.1:945217-989923 GCF_000699145.1 Aptenodytes forsteri
GAAAGACCCCCCCCCTCTCTCAGAGGCGCCCCCCCCCCCCCACTAGCTAAAGAGAAAATTTTAAAAGCCATTATTAAATTGACTTTTTACAGTTATTTTAATGATCAGGAATTCTTCTGGAGAAGACGGACCTCATCCCAAGAAACAAGGAGTTTTCAGCAGGACTGTGCAGGGCGAGATCCCTGCAGAATCCTCAGTGGAAAAAATTATCCTGGTGTTACTGTGGACATTGCCATGCCTTTTCTGCAGTGCTTGAAAAAAAAGAAGTCACCTGTGCCTTTACGCAGGAGTATCTTTCAAAAACACACCCCACCCATCCAGCAGAACTACCAGGCCTTGCTGGAGACGTGCTTGAAGAACAAATGCCTGTTCACAGATGACAACTTCCCTGCTCACATCAGCTCTATTGGAACGGGAGCACTGCTAAAGAAACTACCCCAAAATTTACAGTGGAAGAGGCCACATGTAAGTGACTTCCAGTGAAAAATCTCATGTAAGCGGATGATTACAGCTGATAGCCAGCAAATAGTGTTAGCATTGAGCAGACTACTCTTAGACTTTAATTTAGGTGTGCCTTAATGCCTCCAGAGATTACACTTATTGTATCAGCTGTCACTTTGGAAGCTGGGGTACATGGAGTTTCCTGATTGCCTTTGAAGCATTTGTTGCCCAAAATCATAACCAGCCTCGTTCAGTTTATACCCAGTAATGCTCAGAGCAGGCAGGGAGAGCAGGTGAAGGGAGCAGGGGGAGCTGGTATCCTTGAAGCTCACAGCTCTGATGATCCCACCATGATTCCGTGATGACAGTTCTCATGGTGATGATCCCTCTCCCCACAATTCAAGATCTTGACCTTTTAGAAGATTTCCAAGTTTCTAGACAGTCCTTAGCCTTTGACCCCTCTCCCATAGGCAACATACCATCGTGATGCTGGAGGCTGCTACTTTCACCAGCAGTGGCAGGTGCTTTATCCTCTTGCTGGGCTGTTTGTTTCCTGCTTAACTGTTTAGTCTATTCTTTATTGTACTTAGAGCAGTCTTTTCACAGCTCTCAAGGTTGAGCTTCTGCCACGATCAGTAATTGACCATCAATCAATGAGTTGTTTTTAGTTCTGGGACCTCTATTTGCTACTTGTGCCCATATTTCCAAGGCCTTTGCTGGTATCCCATGCTTAAACTGAACATCACAACAAGAGCCACCTGGTACCGAGCCCTGGTCACAGAGCAAGTTCTCATAACAAAAGGATAAAAAGTCTAGGAGGCCAGGACAGGGGACTGGCACAGTTAGATAAGGCCTGTTAGCTCTGGCCTGTTACTTGCAATGGCAGTTTTGTTCTTACTGAGCCACTGAGCAACATACTGACAATCAGATCTTCCTGAAAGCAATGTATAGAATTATCTGAGAATTTCAGTAGCACTGACTCCTTATGTTACCGTGTCTGTAAGGGAATTCTGCTATTACCTGTATCTCCTAGCTAAGTTATTTTCTAGCTGTCATATCTTGTCAGATTTAACCAGTTTCTTAGAAGGGCTGAGTTTTTGCAAAACTCATGAAAATCGCTGGGAAAGTAAAGGCACCTTTGCAAATTGTGCAGGAGAGCTTGGGAATAGCAGCCCTGGTTCTCAGAGTTTCAAATGCAATTTGGTCTCTCAGATGGTTTGTGTTAAGTCAGGATCTGCAGACGGAGGGAGTGCAGCCCTCAGGGGCCTGAGCTGGGTTGTGCCGGGCACTGCGGCTGAGGCAGCTACATCAGCATAGAGGTATTTGAGGAGGGAAAGGTCAACGTGAGTCCTGGCCTCTACAAAGCCCTTCAGGTGTCCCTCCACCCCAGAGACATTGGAATGGACTTCAAACCTCCTCTGTCTTCTCAGTCCACCGTTCTGCTCCTCTAAAACTGCCTCATGAAGGCGGCTGCCATTTGCTCTGAATGCCAAACTTAGGCCAGCAAAGGCTCTCCGAGGATGGATGCTGTGCATCCTTTAGTCCCAGTGCTGCAGAGGAAACTGAGATTCTGCCATTCAGCCTCCAGGCTTGTAGCTTGCTGCATCTATGACTGATGGCCTGCAAACTGAACACCCAAATTCACCAAGGATAGGGGTTGGTGTGTAATTACTGTAACTGCCTTCTGGGGGTTTGCTGTTTCTCTGCTACTGCCTGAAGGGGAAGCCAACAGTGTGAAAATTAGCTTGAGCAATTTGTGGGTCATTAGAGTGAAACATAAGTTTGACACTTAGGTTATTAATTTGACCCCAGAGGCACTTGTGAGAGGAAAAAATAACAACATAATTTCTCTCTGAACGATTATTCATAGACCCATTCTTGTCACAGCAACAGGAACTTCTGTAGCAGCCATCAGTTAGTCTGTAGCTCGATTGTCAGTCAAATTGTGGAGACATCAGCCAGGTTAGCTGAAAGTTTGAACAGTTATGCTCTGCCATTGTAGCCTCTTTTGGCTGAAAGTTGTCCGTAATTATGGAGGAGCAGGGCTGGCAGCTCTGAAGGGTTGTCTTCGCAGCGAGGTGTTTGTGGACACCCATGGTGATGCATCTGAGCACCAGTGGCTTATGTTGGAGACCAAATTCAATGTAGACCAAGCACAAATGCGTGCCCAGGCTTGTGTCAGGTTAGCCAGAGCACATGATAACACTAGAGTTATACCTGAACCAGAACAATGTCTTCCGGGACAAAGGGACTCAAGTATTTTGAAAGCTTTGAACAGGCAGAGGGAGTGTTTTGTGTCACATATCCATGAGGTTTTTACATCCTAGACTAGGAACTCACTGGATTTCCGATCTTACAAGATTGCAGCTCTGCACACAGAAAGTCCTTGACTTCAAGCTAAACCAGCTCCTATTACTGACTTGACTCTCTCCCTCTTTTCTTTTTGGTTGTGTGCTTCCCAGGCTTTGCACAGAAGTCCAGTATTTTATGCTGCAAACAGAAAGCAACTTGATCTCTGCCAAGGATTGGTGGGTAAGGAAACTCCTTTGTATAAATGTCTAAGTATTCTTATACAAGTTAACGTTCTGAGTGGAATTTTGACTGTATAAAACTTGGCATAGGAATAGAAGGTGCGCATATCCTTATCTCTTCACTTGGCAAGGTGTGGATGAAGCAATCATTAAGATGGGATAGGCTCAGTAAAAAACTTGGCAAGCTTCAAGGTGGGATTTGACGGGTGACAGGTGTCTCCACCAGCTGAAATCATCATTCTCTGTGTTGCTTCTGTGCATGCTAGTACTGCAATAGGGAGTGATCCTGTGCTCTTACTGGTCTGTAATGTTGCTGCTTGACAATTGAACAGAGACCACAGAAGCAGGAAAATCTGAGACTTCTACTATCCTTGTATCTAAGGCTTAGTGTGAGTGTGTTCTCTTCCCAGCTTTGCAGTTAGAAAAATCATTTTTATGCCCGTGTTACCTAAAGTAAAAGGATATATTGTCATCTGCAAAACAGGTAGGGGTGGTACTAAATTAATTTTTAAGTGCTTTAAGCCCTTAAACACAAAGTCTGATAAGTACAGTCTTGCATGTGAGACCCATTGGAAATGATTTTTCTCTTCTGAAAAATTAATGTTTTCAAAGAAAAGGGGAAAAGTTTTTTTTTAATAGTGTGCCTTTACAGAGAACAGAAAAAAAACAGGCAATGTCAGTAAAAAACAGGAATGTTTCCATTGAGAGCTATTTCTTGCTAAATTTCTTATTTAACCAAACAGTATCCAAATGAAAAACTCATGAGAGAACAATTATAAACCAATTGTGGTTTGGTTAAATACAGCACACGTCTGGATCATCTCATTTTCTGTGTATGATTTGTTATAATTGTAAAGACATCAGCACAACAGCTCTTCTGCTAGGATCTTGGTGGTGTTCCTGAACTTGGCTGACAATTCTTGCTTTTCAGCCAACTGCATGTGTCCGTTTGTCTTGGCGCAGAGAACTGCTGGTTCCTGGCGGCCGTGGAAGCCCTGACGTTCCACCAGGACATCTTGGCTGCAGTCGTGCCACAAAATCAGAGCTTTGAGAGGAAATATGCCGGCATTTTCCACTTCCGGGTACATCTGCTCCCCCAGAGTATGGGGAGGTCTTCAGAAATCCTCTGTCACGTTTTGTGTCACACCCTTAGATAATTTGTACGTGGTTCCCCTTGGCCAGGGGCAAGTGGCCAGAGGGTATCCCGGCCTGGAGGGTAGCCCATCACCCCTCCCACGAAGCAGTGCAGGCAGTGGACCCACTACAAGCCAGTCTGAGGATATACCTCCGCTTGGCCCTTCTCTCCAGCTGTGCCCTACCCATATTTCAATCCAGACAAAAGTCCTCCTACGTAGTAGCAACAGTCAGCAGGGCTTGAGCACATCTGCTCCAACCTTCTACCCCTTTGCCCAGCTCTTGCTGCAACTCTGCTACCTTGTAATTAGGAACTCCTTCCCCAGAAGCCCAACTGTGCCAAATTTCTCTGCTTAATCCTTTTACACCTGATACAGGCTTTGTTTTCTCCTCTGGCAGGGTGGGGCTGAGGAATTGGCTCTGTGGGTGAGTCAGCACATCTCACTGACCCCAAGCAGCCCCCCCCCAAGGCGGCTCATCCTGTGCCCACAGCTACGTTATCTTGCCTTTCCTGTTGTTCCAAGGGGAGGTCCCTTCCAAGGGAAACAGCAGCTCATTCTTTTCCTCTGACAGTTTTGGCACTTCGGTAAATGGGTTGACGTGGTGGTTGATGATCGCCTGCCGGTGAACGAGGCGGGGGAGCTGGTCTTTGTTTCCTCAGTCTATAAGAACGTGTTCTGGGGAGCCCTTCTGGAGAAGGCATATGCTAAGTAAGTGACTCATTCCAAGTTATGCAAATAGTCTCTCTAAAATATGTTGGTTGGTGCCTACGCAGTTTGTTCTTGTTTATAAATGCATCTCCTAGGCCTTGCCACATTTGGAGTGTAGTAAATGGTTCTCATCTTTCTATTATCATACAATAAAAGCTGCCACTGCAGTAGCTGTTATCAATCCAGGCCCTTGAGTTTAAATCCAAGGGTTTAGGAGTAGGCGTGAAAACAGACCTGTTCTGGGGGGGTTGTCCTCTGAGTGTTATCGCTGTTTGGAGTGTATTGGCTAGGATGAGACCTTCCTTGTAAATACTGCAGAGGAGCGGAAGGCCACAGATAGGGGTTTTCAAAGGTGAATGATTTCTGATGCCTCCTTTGATGTATTATCGGTTTGAAAAACCTCCAAGGAGTTTCGTTTTGGGGGTCTGCTGAAGCATTGTACTTTGGTTTTGGTAGAAGTTCCCACTCTGGGGTCCCCTAAAGCAGAGGCATTCAACAAGTCGCATGGCACGGTGAGAATGCTGGCTTCTCTCCAGGGTGTTTTGTCTAGAGTGGTTTATCAGGACTAAGAGAATGTAACAAGGCATAACTGATGGAGTTTGTTAATATTGTGCTGAAATAATCTCTGCAGAGCAAGGAAAAATCGTAGTTAACATTGAGAGAAAGATCACAGCAAAGGAGAGAAAGTTCAGTTATTTTCATTTGGTGTTAGCGTTAGAACAAAAAGACTGGAGAAAGTTGCACTGCAATGGTAAAGAAAATCACATTGGAGACTGAGCTCTCAAGACAGTGTGCCCCTCAAGGCACTATATCTTAGATACAGCACAGTGTCTGGTGATAAATTCAGGCAACATTCACTAAGGCAGAGTTATCAAAGAAGTAGTGATGGGCATATTCTCACTACTGTGCAGTGAGGGATGACAGTGAGTGAAGAGTCCCTTTCAGACTATGGCCAACCTTGGAGGCAATTTGCTAGATTCCCCACTTCCTAAATGCCAAAGATTCCCCTAAAATTAAACATGAATTACAGCCTTCCTTTTGCTTTTGCAAACCTTTATTGTATGTTTTCATTGGCACGCTGTTCTCAATCTATCACCTGTGACTATAACACCAAGAATATATTGATGTCTTTTTTGCTAGACTCTACGGCTCCTATGAAGATCTGCAGATTGGGCAAGTTTCAGAAGCTTTGGTGGATTTTACAGGTGGTGTTAATATAAGGATCAAGCTTGCAGCAGCTCCTCCTGATCTGTGGGATATCATGACAAGAGCAACCTACACCAGATCTCTCATGGGCTGTCAGACACATTTAGGGGTGAGACTTGGAGTGACATCAAATGGCTTCACAGCTAAAAGCCTTTCCAGACCTGTTTCCCTTTGCTCAGCTAGTCATTGTGACTCAAAAAGTATCAAAGCTGCCACACGTGACTCTCTGTAGAAATCACATTCTTAATGTTAAACTTTGCATATGGATTGATTCCCTGCTGCTGTCAGCTCCCTGTTGTTATGTTTAGGAACTGGTTTATCTATCAAAGAACCTCTATTAAATAAGGACCTACTGCATTTTCCCATTTTTGTTAAATAAATTTTCCATTTTTACAGATGGTGCAGTGAGGCACAGAGACTCATGGAATAAGCTTATAGCTAAGATAGAGAGGTGTGTAGTTCAGAACATGAATTCAAATGTTGGCTTCTAAGCCTTATGCTGACACTTCAGCTGTTGGGAAACCCTACTCTTCTGAAAATCAAAACCTAACCTCCTGGACTTTTAAAGAGTGAGATGATGTCTAGCCAAAGATCCACAATTTAGGAAGGGACCTTCCCAATCAACCTTCCAATTCCAAGCATACTACAAAATATGGCTGTTAGGAGCTTAGACTTAATTTTTTAATTTCAGTTCAAACCATTCTCCATTTGCTTTGAGAGTCATTGCTTACACAGGTACAGGTCCCTGCTATTGGTATGAGTCCGCTGTATAAGTAGGGATAGAATAAAAGGTTTCTTTTCCTTCTGTTTCTCTTCCTTGTATACAGGCAACAAAGGTCTTGAGGAATGGGCTTGTTGCTGGCCATGCCTACACAGTAACTGGTATTAGAAAAAATATGGCTTAGGAGCTTAGACTTAATTTTTTAATTTCAGTTCAAACCATTCTCCATTTGCTTTGAGAGTCATTGCTTACACAGGTACAGGTCCCTGCTATTGGTATGAGTCCGCTGTATAAGTAGGGATAGAATAAAAGGTTTCTTTTCCTTCTGTTTCTCTTCCTTGTATACAGGCAACAAAGGTCTTGAGGAATGGGCTTGTTGCTGGCCATGCCTACACAGTAACTGGTATTAGAAAGGTAAGACTAGCCCTAATGTCCTGGGACCAGGTTTGTTTGGATGTCAGCAATTTTTATAGCAGTCATAGGTTCAACCATCAATCAGGGCAACTATGTTATCTCCTCCCCCAATGCTCTTCTCTTAGCCTAAGGCTAAAAGAGACTCTGTGCTTTGTAAAGATTCACTTTCAAGTGTCCATTTTAGTATTGTGACCTTGATGTAAAGGACAATGGTTATAGATCAGCCTATCTCTAAAGGTGGGAATGATTCGTAGGGCTCTGCTGAGAGCATCACCTACAAATGCATCTTAGCTGTTAAAGACGAAAGGACTGGCCTTTGGGGATGCTGGGAGGATGTGCTGAAACCTACTTGGCATAAAAAGCCTTCCTCTGAAGTCAGAGGAGAGGCTATAGAGAGGTAAAGATAATGGAATACAAGGGCCAAAACATGAAAAACCACAGATGGAAATGTGAGTCAAGGCTAAAGTAAGGGAACCAAACTGGGCTCCTGTGCAGAGAGTGCAGGTGGATCTGCAGAAGTATCATTGGGAGTCCCCTAAAGATATTTGTCTAGAGGTAAGGGACAGTAAAATAATAGGTCCCAAAGAGTGGGAGAAAGGTCGAGCTTTCTCTTCCTGGACTGACGGATGACTATCTTGTCCAGCCTCAAAAGGAGGTTGACAAGGATGGCAAAGGACTTTGTGGGGCTTTGGACATGTGATATAGATGTGTGTGAGAGCACGTTCAGTACCTCTAGCAAGAGATACTAGGAAAGCTGGAAGAGATACTGTGAGCTGGATGATGCACGCCTGTGTCTCCCACACGCAGCAGGAGGGTTTTGGGTATGGACTTTATCAGTGACATGTCTGTCAGTCTGGCTCCTCTGATGGGATGAAGAGCCAGGCAGGAGTAAGGGATTGACCGAGCATGTGGAGCCGATGTGAAGTCGGCCGTTCTGCTGTATGCTGCCAAAGCCCCTAGTTGGCCTGACTGCCTTTTCTCCCACCATGGCATCCTAGTGCCGTAGAGGCGCTAATCTATGTGGTCACCCCATGGGCTGTATTGTGCTGTGCCATTGCACTGGGTAGGACTTAGCTTTCACAGTAGTACAATCCTGGCCCCACATAAGCACAAAATGAGCAGATGTTGGAAAGGAAGAGGAATTTACGGTCAAGCCTCCAAATTAGGCATCTATGAGGTCTCTGGTTTCAGTTATAGAAGGTAAGATAAAGCATCTTAATCTCTTTGTGCCTGCATTCAGAGTTGCGTGTTCATAGATTTTTATCATCGTACTTGCTGTCATCTATGAGAACAAACAAAATCTTTGTTAATATCTGACATAGTGCAGTGGTATAAACCAGATGAGAACTGCTGAGACCTTGGTAAGCACAGTGTTACTGTTTTTTGCAGGTGACCTGTCAATATGGACCAGAAAACCTAGTGAGACTGAGAAATCCATGGGGAAAAATTGAATGGAAAGGAGACTGGAGTGACAGGTGAGTTTAAAAAAGGGAAGGTCTGATGCTGAGTGGGAGGAAAGGTTTCGTGGAGGAAAGATGCTGCCATCTTCAGGCATGAATTAGTGCTGAGAGCAGCATTAAGATAAGTAACAGTTGCTTGCACAGACCCTCTCATGTCAAAGCGATGACTCGATAGATTTGTATTTCTCCAGCAGATAGTGCTCACGTAGTGGGGCTCGCTTCACACATGCAGCTTCAACAAGCTCAGTTCTGCTTTTCCATTCACTGAATGCCAGAGGAAACATAATATAAACGTCAGGCGCTGACCATGTTGCTGTGATCTGGATGGCATTCAAAGTGACAGATAGCTGTGCAGGGGGCTCTAAACAAACAGCATGTTTCAGGGCACACAGCCCTTTATCACAGGAGGGACCGTGCAGTGTCCTCCACAGGCTGCAAAGTGTTGGAGTTGGGTAGCTGTGAAGGAGTCCTCCGTCCTGGCTGTTTGGGGAAATACAATTGGGTATGAGATCAGAGGAAGCAACTAGTGAGGCAAATGGGTCCTGTATTTACATCTGCCTGAATTTTTTGATTGGGATCCGTGAAAGACAGTGATTTGCATTCTAGACTGCAGGCAACTGTAGACTTGTGTCCTGTTCCTCTTTGAAGCGGAGCATGTTCCTTCCTTCCAAGCTTCACTTCATTCCCTGCACAGACTCTGTTTGCTGAAGCTCGGGAACAGGGAGGAGGGAAGAGCACAGGGAGGTGTTGGGTATGTGAGTGACTTTCACCTTGTCTGCAGAGCAGTAACTTCTCTGATGTGTGTCTGTCACATAATGACAACATACCAGCTGTTCCTGTTGAAAAGCATAATGAGCAGCATACTGTAGGCCTGCCTTTTAAACAACTCCCAGCTGCCTCTTGCGCTGTCCTAGTCATTCATTCATTATGCCAAACACTCTTCCTATTATGTCTCCTTTGACAGAAAATTAACCAACAAAACAGGTCTGGATTTTTATATTTTAAGTACTTGGAAGCTGTGTGTGCAAGTGAATGGACTGGCTGATGGAAATGGAGCATTTCTGGCTTCTGCTGGAGAACACTGGGGCTGTTCAGCTACATCTCATGGGACCGAGAGTGCTTGTGGAGAGTCTCCCATGGGTGAAGGCATAGGGGGCCTGTGTTTAGTGGGGGATAAATGTGGAGATATGTGGGGACAGGGATTTGGCCTCTTTTTATAGGGGAAAGCGATGTACTCTGCCTTGAATTTGAGGCCACATTTGGTTAGTCACCTCATGTTTTTGCCCTCAGTTCTTACAAATGGGAGCTGCTGAGCCCGAAAGAGAAGATTTTGCTGAGGAAAAAGAAGGAGGATGGAGAATTCTGGTAATGGCACAGTCTCACCTCTCCCCTCTCTGCCAGTAGCTCTGGGTCTGTGTCTAGAGATGAAGCAGCACGTTGCCGCTTAGGTCAAGGCATATGTGATCTGCTTTGTAACAGCCCATGCTTGCTTTCTTGCTCTCCTCCTCTGCTTGACGATGTGAGAAGCAGTAGCTGTGCTGACACGGAAGAGGTGCACTGTTCTTCAATGGCAGGAGTGAGGGAGAAGCAGGACACTGCCACGTCTCCCAGGGCTGCTGGAGACATGGGCAGCTTTCAGGAGCTTTTGTCCTGCCTTTTATTTTTAAGATAGCTTTGGGAAGCTCTTGCTTGCCTTGTTTGTTAGTGATTCTCCACAGCTTCTGCCACAAGGTGGCAATGTTGTCGCCCGTGTCATTTCACTGCAGTCCCTTGGTGGCAATATTATTTTAATCTCTGTGCTGCTATCCTTTGCTGAAATTTTAGTCATGCATTTGCTACTGCTAGATGCTGCTGTTGGAGCAGACGCTGTCTTCCTTACTGCCTAGTAAAATATGAGCATTACCATATGTAACACAGAATGGTGTGGCTTCGAAGTTCCCTGCTCCCTTTTCTTTTCTTTTTATAAGCCATATGGACTAAACTAAACTGCTGACAAGACGTCTCTTGGCACTCTTTTCCCAGGATGTCTCTGCGAGATTTCAAGATTCATTTTGTAGATCTGACGATCTGTAAATTAACTCCAGACCTGATGAGCCAGGAAGATGGGAAGAAGTGGATGTACTCCCTGAAGAGTGGGAGATGGGTTAAAGGAAGTACAGCAGGAGGAAGTCTGGGATTCTGTAATGGTGAGGGGTGCTCTTTTGGATGACTCTGGGGTACCATTGCTCTGCTGACTCAGTTACCAGCACCTTATACCTGTTAACAAAAAATTGACAACAGAGACATGGTCTTCCTGCTTAACCCTCAACACATACATCAGAAATAAGCAGCTGAAGGACTTTGACTAGCTTCTGCTATGACAGAAGCTGCATCACTTGCAAACACAGGGCAGTGGGCTGCTTATGGCATGAAATGAGCTGCAGGATCCTAGGATCAATTGCCAGCACTGAGCTGCTTTGGGGCATTAAACTTGTCTGTTAAAATTTGCATCCTCAGCACCTCCAGGGAGTGGTATTTTAAGTAAAATGAATGGGAAACATAGAGGTTCAGCCCTTCTGGAAGCAGAGCAGGTGGGGTCTGAAGTCTGCTAGCTCATACACCAGAGCTGATAGGGGAATAGTGATACATTTATAAACAAAATGAGCTTTTAGTTGCAGGTGAGCAGAAATGTAGTTCCTTGTTCCTGGGCCTTCCTCTTGTCTTACATAGTGGTTGCACAGCTAAACTTGTAAGCTGGACCCTAAGATCAAATCCCTGTGGGGTGTGGAGGTCCAGACAACCTGTGATCTATTCAGTCTGATGCCAGGCATCATGTGGGAAGCTGGCAACAAATTTTGTGATGGAAAATGAGATCAAAATGTTTTTCTTGTTTTGCTTAGGCACCTTTTGGATGAACCCTCAGTACTGGCTGAATGTTTTACCAGTTGGAGACAGTAAGAAAAGCCTGGGTTCCTGCAATGTGGTTATATCCCTGATGCAGAAACACAGCAGCAAACACCGGAACCGAGCTCCTCACCTCTTCATTGGATTTTCAGTCTACAAGGTGCGAAGAATTGCTTTGCCTTTCTTGCTTTCACCAAATAGGAAAACTTCCAGCCCCTGTAAATTGTAGAGCTTTGCAGACCAAGAGTTTTGTTGCACGCAGGGTGATCTGTTCTCTTTTTTCCTTGCCTGTGCTCAGTCTCCTCACACATCAGGGCTAGGCTCTCTCAGGCTCTGTGCCCCACTTGCTGCCTTTCCGACATGCTGTGTGTCAGCCTGCAGAGCAGTGAGAAATGCCTCTTGCTTCAGAGCACACTGGGCTTTATTTTACCTTCTCTGAGAGTACGTGCAAGAGCTGGGGGAGGGTGCCAGGAGTCACCTTGCTTTGGGGCAGGGAGAGCACTGCCCTCAGGTTATTTCCAACCATGGTAAAATTGTGCTTGAGAAGTGTTCCTAGTATGACATGGCAGCTGCCCATGTGTGAATACTGCTAGTTCCCTGTGTAGCCAGGGGTAAGTGGATATCACTAGAAGGGGTGAGAGTTTCCCCCCTCAATTGTCTGCTTGTCTGAGTGCCATGCAGAGCCACTCTCCTCCCTTGAACAGAGCCACAGCTCTTGTTGCAACTGTAAGTTTGCACAGTTACGGAGGGATGGTTGTGGGGAAGGGTTTTCAGGTGGAGGGGCTGAGGTTTCTGAAAGCGAAGACCCCAGCTGAACGTATGTAGCAGCTTCCCAGCAATGATATGGCTACGTTGTGTGAGACCCAGAGGTCCCTGTCTGACAGATGGTCTGTTTCGTTTCTTCCTGCAGGTGGACCTACAGGTGAGTCCCTTGTCACTGCTGCTGGCTGTTTGCTGGGGGAACCTGGGCTGGTGCAGCTGTTACGACAACACTGAAGATGTTGTGTTTGCCTTTGTTCCTTGGCTGACAGCTAGTAACTGTATTTGAGTTCAGTGAGGCACCACAGTAAGTCACTATCAGTGCAGAGCTATCTACTGACTCTTCTGAAGAGCAGCCATATCAGGAGGTCTCAGTGGCCTTAAAAAGGGGCATTAGTTGTTCAGCTTCTGCACTGGGTCTTCAAAGGTATTAGAAGTGGCATCAGTGTTTACCCATTCAGCACTTTGTCCCTCCTGCAATTGCGGGATGGTGTCCCAATTCTTGGCTGCGTCTGAGCTGGACTCGCTGCAGCTCTCAGGGGAGCCAGAGCCACCTTTCTGCTGCCTCCCAGTCTGGGAATGAGGTAGGAACAGAGCCTGTGTCCCATGCAAGTCAGGGGTCTCCTAGGGAGCGCAGGTTCCTTCCTGGCTGGGATGCTCTGGAGCTGATGTTACAGGTGTTTTTGGCTTCCTTGGGCCAGCTGTATTTCTAGCATTTTCTTTAGCCAGGAGCCTTTGGAACCTCAGGAAGGGCCCTGGAAGTTAAACCCTGATGTATGTCCCAATTTTGGCCCTGACCTTAGAGGGCTGTTTAAAACAGGGAAAGGTTTAGCTCCTTTTATCTTGAAAGGGCATATCTTCCACTCCGTTACTACTCAGAACACCTCTTAAATGAGAGTCCCTTTGAATTTGGGCTCACAAAGAATTAGTTTGGATGTATGGTCAGGGCAGCACAATTGTGTTCCCAGTTACTGTATTTCCAGCATGATAACCATGAGGTAAGATGCCACTCCTTCCTGACTTAAATATTTTGGGCACTATCAGGGTTACAAATGAGTTAAACTTCCTGGCAGAGGGGGTCTGAGTGTGGCTCTAGCACACTGCTGTGCTGCACCCGAGGGGGAATGGTGGCAGCCAGGACTTCAATTTCAGGTTTGTAGCGGTTGCCAAGATCAATACAGAGAGATGGCAAGCCAAGGAGCATCTAAGGTATTGGAACTACAGTCAACAAAGTATCAACTGGAATACAAAAACTTTAAATTTAACATAAGGGGCATGAGAAGGAGTAACCCCAAACCCTTCAGAAAAAAGATTGCTCTATTAGTAAGAAAAATACTGGCAAAGGAAGAGGAATAGCATCTCCACTACGAGGCTGCAGAGTAAAATGGCTAAATGTTTTGAGGAACAGCCAAGATCAGAAGGTGACAGTGGTCTTAGCTAGCAGGATTATTTATTTGGCTTGTGTACTGGGCACTCAGTGGCATTAAAAATGAGTTCAGCGTTGCCTGCATCAACACTTTATCCATTCTCCTATTGCAGAAAAGTGCCTGTAGAGCGAAACATCTGTAAGAGCCAAGAGTGCCAGGCAGATCTAGGACACATGGATGGAGTCAGGGCTAGGGATTAGGTTGCTCCTGCAGTATGCTCAGATCACAGGTGCTCTGAAAAATCCTCTACTGCCAGATCCCTAGTACATGGTACCTATGGGATAGGAGGGATGTTCTGGCTAGTGAAGAGCCGTCTCTAGAGCAGTTCCTGCCTGCAGTCATTTCTGCCAGTATAGAAATGACTTCTGCAGTAGCTTAGGTTGACAGAAGCCACTTCTCTTCCCAGTGCTTGCTGCTGTTCCTTGCAAGTACTATTATATTGTTGATAATGTTGCAGGAAGCCCTGTTCTTTGTCATTTTAGTATTGGGCAGGCGTGGTGCATGATGAGAACCACCATGTCCTGGGAGGAGACTGAGTCCTTTGGGCCCTGTTATCTGCTTGTGCTGTAAAAAAATCTGAGGTGTGAAGGCAGGCTGTCTATGCCATGCCTGTGAATTCTCCCTGTGCCTTTTGTCCGTTTTTTCAGCTGGTGCAGAACACATTTCTCTTCTGTTTCTTCCCTTAACAGTACCAGGAAAGCAACAGAAAGCTGGCCCCAGCTTTCTTCACTCGACATCAGCCTGTGAACAAGCACCAGGTCTTCCTTGATGAGCGGGAAGTGACCCATGACTTCCACCTGGAGCCTGGTGTCTATGTGATTGTCCCATCCACCCTGGAGCCTCAGCAGGAGTCTGAATTCATCCTGCGGGTCTTCTCCAGGAAGCATGTTCTTCGGTGAGATGCTGCCGCCTCTCTGCCAGCACCTAATTCTCTGGCATGGTGGGATGGTCTGGTCTTTCTAGTCTAATGGGGCAGCATAAAGACTTCACCATGCAAAAGGCAGCACAATCTCTTTTGGAGAGGCTGGCTGTGGGTCTCTCCCAGCACAGGATGCTCAGTGGATGAAGCACTGCTTTTGGCCTTATCCTTTCAAGAAGCGTTGACCTAGGCCCACACAAGGGATTCCTGCAGCATGCTCATCTTTGAGACTGGAGAAGGACAACAGTTTTTAATGCACCATCAGTTTGCCAGGAGACACTGCTGGCAGTGCTAGGGTGGTTGCTTGTGCAGAAATCGTGCTTTGGAGACTTCAAATGCCAGCAGCCCCTGGGGAGCTGTGTGGACATGAGGGGTTCCCTTACTGCAGCTGTAACACTGGGGAAAAATACATATGCTGCAACAGTGGGTTGGGGCCCCTTCTGGGGATGGGGGATGCCACCTGTGATGAGACAAACACACAACTCTGGGATATCTCCTTAATGTGTCTGCTTTTTTACATCTCCAGGGAAATGGGTGGGAACACCAGTTTCACCCTCTCTAAGGTGAGTGAGTATGAGGGGAGTGGGAGGCCTGTGGTTTGGTCTTCAGCTCCAGGTGTTGGGTTTTTCCTGTTGCTCTGCCCTACAGAGAGGCTGAATGAGAATCTGAGTGCTTGTGTTGCAGCACTTTTGAAAGGGCAGCTTGTGTTTACAGGCAGAGTCCCTTGGACCATGTGGACAGATGCAGTCAAATGTGGGGGACGGGCAAATTTTTAGATGCCTTTGTTAGTTGCCTTTTTGCAAACTTCTTTTAGTGTGCCCCAAGAGCATCTTATGTGCTCTGCAGTCTTTCCTATTCATGGCTTTTGGAGACTTCTGATCCATTCACGCACTTCTCCCTGCTCCTTTTATGCCTTGAAAGTTTTGAAGACATCGTGGGACATGAGCAGTACTGTTCCCATGCAGCAGTCTATAGGTTATTTTCAAAATAACTGAGCTCAAGGGCAGTGCATGCACGTCTGCAACTTGTGCAAGGGAGTTTATAGCATAGTCTGTTCCCCTGGCATAAACAGGGCCCTTCCTTCTTTCATCTCCTCTGTTCTCCTGTATAAAGGAGGACAGAGATCCTTCTCTCTCTTCTTGGCATGGAGTGAGCCCCATCCTTTGTCGTTGCACAGCTTGGTGGGAGGGAAATGTTTCTCCTCACTGAGTGTTATCTGAGTATTTCTTTCAAAGAAATAGCATCTCTATGAGGTGGGGAGCTATCTTAGCAGCGGGCTGCGTTAGTGATGTAGCATTGATTGCAGTGATGGGGAGAAGGTAGAAGGGCAGGGGATGAGAGTGCAGTTCTGGGAAACATCTTTAGTAACTCTGTCTTGGATGGCAATATTTTTCTTCCTCGAGTTAATGATTTTTTTTTTTTTTTTAATATCTTAAAGGAAATTGTTGATAGGTATGAAGGCAAGATTTGGGAGGATTTCTTCACAAAGCGTTTTGAACAGGTACGTGTGTGCATGAGCTGCCAGGGTAAGCTCCTCCAGAGCTCTTATGTAGCCCTGAAAGTAAAAGCATGTGGATGTTCAAGGGGGGTCTGGACGTGGAAGCGCGGGGAACAGAGAGGGGCCACAGGAGGTTGGGCTGTGTGTACAGTGCTGATTCCATGCAGCAGATTTAACTGCAAAGCTTAGGAATGTGTTAGCATTGAGACATGCATGCTTCTCTACACAACAGGGTGTGAATGCCTGGAACTTAATTCCACAGAACATTGTGGATTTGACAGAAAAACAGGCTCAAAAGGTATTAGCAAACTGATGGACAGCAGGTCCATAAACAGATGCTAAAGCACTAGGCAGGGATGTACCCTCTAAGATCCCTTTTCCGACAGGTGTGGGTGCCAGGGAAACAGGAGAATAGGCTGCAGAAGCTGACCAGGCTCACGTGCTCTCCCTAAACATTAATTCCTATTGCCTGTATTGGGGACAAAGTGGTGGGCTGTGTAGATCCATCCTACCCTTTAGGGTGTTCTTACACTCATTGGGGAAAGTCGCCTATTAGAGAACACCCCCTGAAATATTGACACTTGTCTCATACATCCTTCATCACAGTTTGATGGCAGCTAACTTGCTTTGAGAGGTGAAGTAAGTACCAGGTCTCCCATCACCTCCTTTTTTCACTAATTTTCCTAGTGAAATATGATCCTTATTGTGAAAGATTCTTTTTAATGATGTCTCTGGCCTGATTTGGGACAGAGTTGACCTTCAGGGATCCCACTAGCTATGGTGAGGGATGCAAGTGTTTCACCTTTCAGAAAAGGTAGCTGCATTTATTTAGCAGCATACCCTGTATTTGGAAAACACAATTTCACAAAAACACATCTGCACTTTTGATAGCAATATTTTGACGGAAGCTGTTACTAAAAACAAGCAATGCTTTTACTTTTTGCCACTTGTTTCAGATTTTGATTTTGAGAATGGTGTGGCTTTCAGATCTGCTAGAAATTGCCACATATTGCGAGGTGCTGGTCCTTTGCTGTCAGGAGGTCCAAGTACGCACAGAGGCGAGCAGTACTGCCATTTCTCAATGCATTACCCTGGCATGCCTCAATGTTCTGAAAACAGGTTTTTATTTTTGAAGAGTGACATTTAAAAAAATCCTCACAGTTTCTAAAAAACCTGTAAACTTTAGTATAACAAGGAGGAGGGGAAGTCTCTGCTTTGATAAGTTTGGGGAGGAAGTATTCCAAAGTTTCCATCTTTTGTAAATTATAAAAGGGAAATATTTGAAGCGGGTCCCTTGACAGTGTGCAGTGTGGAACAGATGGCACCAGGGCTGAAAGGTTAATGGTCTGGATCCTCACTCAGTGTAAATCTGCGCTACCGCATTGATCTGTGTGGAGCCCTGAGAACTTCGCCCAGAGCAGACTGCAGCTCTTGCAGGCTGAGAATCTTGTCATATTCAAAGGGAGTCTTTTCTATTGATTTTCACGGTGGCTGGAGTGGGGCCAGAAAAGCAGAGAATGAAGATGGGACATGCTGGGAAAACAAAAGAGGGAGAAAAGTGATTTAATACTTTAAAAAACAAAAATGAAAATTCTCTTCCATATCACAGAATCCTGAAATAAATGCTGTTCAGCTCCAGAGGATCCTGAATAATATATCTTGGAGAAGTAAGTGCTGAGAAATAATGTTTCTGTAAAACAAACCCTCTTAGAGAAATGCCTCAGCTACTGTATCTGTTTCTTGAATTCTGGGAAGAGAAACTGGCTTGAATCTGACTGAACTGGCTCTTCTGATGCCATGTTAGACTTCCAGAGAGAAAGGATTTGCTGGGGTGTGAATCAACATGGTAGAAATTTTGTAAGCGAAGCTAATCTAGTTTGAATTTCAACAACTGAAAGAATGAGGGGGAAGAGCAAGTGTAGATATTGTGTGTGGATGCAGACTCTGAATTTGACCTCCAAACCCAGCTTGACCTCAGCCTTGATTCTGAAACTATCTCATTTCACCCTGTGCCACTGCCACAGTCTTGGCAGCGCCACTGCTAGCAGGTGTAGAAAGTTAGCTTGGTCTGTAGGCAGTTAGGCAGTAGAAGGGGGTCTTGTCTTTACCTTGATGTGCCTGGTTCATGCCTGCTATTCCTATTTACTCTTCCCCACTATGCATACATAGGGCTGTTCCTTGTTCTATTTGTGTTTGGGAGACAGGATGGAGATGCAGGTAGCCTGTGTAACATGTTTGTGAGAACCAGGTGAGCCCTGAGGCAATCTCTCTCGTGAGGACTGTGACATCCACTCTGCCAGTGGCAGGCCAGAGGACCCCACAAACCTGCCCCAGCTTTCTTCACTCGACATCAGCCTGTGAACAAGCACCAGGTCTTCCTTGATGAGCGGGAAGTGACCCATGACTTCCACCTGGAGCCTGGTGTCTATGTGATTGTCCCATCCACCCTGGAGCCTCAGCAGGAGTCTGAATTCATCCTGCGGGTCTTCTCCAGGAAGCATGTTCTTCGGTGAGATGCTGCCGCCTCTCTGCCAGCACCTAATTCTCTGGCATGGTGGGATGGTCTGGTCTTTCTAGTCTAATGGGGCAGCATAAAGACTTCACCATGCAAAAGGCAGCACAATCTCTTTTGGAGAGGCTGGCTGTGGGTCTCTCCCAGCACAGGATGCTCAGTGGATGAAGCACTGCTTTTGGCCTTATCCTTTCAAGAAGCGTTGACCTAGGCCCACACAAGGGATTCCTGCAGCATGCTCATCTTTGAGACTGGAGAAGGACAACAGTTTTTAATGCACCATCAGTTTGCCAGGAGACACTGCTGGCAGTGCTAGGGTGGTTGCTTGTGCAGAAATCGTGCTTTGGAGACTTCAAATGCCAGCAGCCCCTGGGGAGCTGTGTGGACATGAGGGGTTCCCTTACTGCAGCTGTAACACTGGGGAAAAATACATATGCTGCAACAGTGGGTTGGGGCCCCTTCTGGGGATGGGGGATGCCACCTGTGATGAGACAAACACACAACTCTGGGATATCTCCTTAATGTGTCTGCTTTTTTACATCTCCAGGGAAATGGGTGGGAACACCAGTTTCACCCTCTCTAAGGTGAGTGAGTATGAGGGGAGTGGGAGGCCTGTGGTTTGGTCTTCAGCTCCAGGTGTTGGGTTTTTCCTGTTGCTCTGCCCTACAGAGAGGCTGAATGAGAATCTGAGTGCTTGTGTTGCAGCACTTTTGAAAGGGCAGCTTGTGTTTACAGGCAGAGTCCCTTGGACCATGTGGACAGATGCAGTCAAATGTGGGGGACGGGCAAATTTTTAGATGCCTTTGTTAGTTGCCTTTTTGCAAACTTCTTTTAGTGTGCCCCAAGAGCATCTTATGTGCTCTGCAGTCTTTCCTATTCATGGCTTTTGGAGACTTCTGATCCATTCACGCACTTCTCCCTGCTCCTTTTATGCCTTGAAAGTTTTGAAGACATCGTGGGACATGAGCAGTACTGTTCCCATGCAGCAGTCTATAGGTTATTTTCAAAATAACTGAGCTCAAGGGCAGTGCATGCACGTCTGCAACTTGTGCAAGGGAGTTTATAGCATAGTCTGTTCCCCTGGCATAAACAGGGCCCTTCCTTCTTTCATCTCCTCTGTTCTCCTGTATAAAGGAGGACAGAGATCCTTCTCTCTCTTCTTGGCATGGAGTGAGCCCCATCCTTTGTCGTTGCACAGCTTGGTGGGAGGGAAATGTTTCTCCCCACTGAGTGTTATCCGAGTATTTCTTTCAAAGAAATAGCATCTCTATGAGGTGGGGAGCTATCTTAGCAGCGGGCTGCGTTAGTGATGTAGCATTGATTGCAGTGATGGGGAGAAGGTAGAAGGGCAGGGGATGAGAGTGCAGTTCTGGGAAACATCTTTAGTAACTCTGTCTTGGATGGCAATATTTTTCTTCCTCGAGTTAATGATTTTTTTTTTTTTTTTAATATCTTAAAGGAAATTGTTGATAGGTATGAAGGCAAGATTTGGGAGGATTTCTTCACAAAGCGTTTTGAACAGGTACGTGTGTGCATGAGCTGCCAGGGTAAGCTCCTCCAGAGCTCTTATGTAGCCCTGAAAGTAAAAGCATGTGGATGTTCAAGGGGGGTCTGGACGTGGAAGCGCGGGGAACAGAGAGGGGCCACAGGAGGTTGGGCTGTGTGTACAGTGCTGATTCCATGCAGCAGATTTAACTGCAAAGCTTAGGAATGTGTTAGCATTGAGACATGCATGCTTCTCTACACAACAGGGTGTGAATGCCTGGAACTTAATTCCACAGAACATTGTGGATTTGACAGAAAAACAGGCTCAAAAGGTATTAGCAAACTGATGGACAGCAGGTCCATAAACAGATGCTAAAGCACTAGGCAGGGATGTACCCTCTAAGATCCCTTTTCCGACAGGTGTGGGTGCCAGGGAAACAGGAGAATAGGCTGCAGAAGCTGACCAGGCTCACGTGCTCTCCCTAAACATTAATTCCTATTGCCTGTATTGGGGACAAAGTGGTGGGCTGTGTAGATCCATCCTACCCTTTAGGGTGTTCTTACACTCATTGGGGAAAGTCGCCTATTAGAGAACACCCCCTGAAATATTGACACTTGTCTCATACATCCTTCATCACAGTTTGATGGCAGCTAACTTGCTTTGAGAGGTGAAGTAAGTACCAGGTCTCCCATCACCTCCTTTTTTCACTAATTTTCCTAGTGAAATATGATCCTTATTGTGAAAGATTCTTTTTAATGATGTCTCTGGCCTGATTTGGGACAGAGTTGACCTTCAGGGATCCCACTAGCTATGGTGAGGGATGCAAGTGTTTCACCTTTCAGAAAAGGTAGCTGCATTTATTTAGCAGCATACCCTGTATTTGGAAAACACAATTTCACAAAAACACATCTGCACTTTTGATAGCAATATTTTGACGGAAGCTGTTACTAAAAACAAGCAATGCTTTTACTTTTTGCCACTTGTTTCAGATTTTGATTTTGAGAATGGTGTGGCTTTCAGATCTGCTAGAAATTGCCACATATTGCGAGGTGCTGGTCCTTTGCTGTCAGGAGGTCCAAGTACGCACAGAGGCGAGCAGTACTGCCATTTCTCAATGCATTACCCTGGCATGCCTCAATGTTCTGAAAACAGGTTTTTATTTTTGAAGAGTGACATTTAAAAAAATCCTCCAAACATCACAGTTTCTAAAAAACCTGTAAACTTTAGTATAACAAGGAGGAGGGGAAGTCTCTGCTTTGATAAGTTTGGGGAGGAAGTATTCCAAAGTTTCCATCTTTTTTTGTTTGTAAATTATAAAAGGGAAATATTTGAAGCGGGTCCCTTGACAGTGTGCTTGATAGAACAGATGGCACCAGGGCTGAAAGGTTAATGGTCTGGATCCTCACTCAGTGTAAATCTGCGCTACCGCATTGATCTGTGTGGAGCCCTGAGAACTTCGCCCAGAGCAGACTGCAGCTCTTGCAGGCTGAGAATCTTGTCATATTCAAAGGGAGTCTTTTCTATTGATTTTCACGGTGGCTGGAGTGGGGCCAGAAAAGCAGAGAATGAAGATGGGACATGCTGGGAAAACAAAAGAGGGAGAAAAGTGATTTAATACTTTAAAAAACAAAAATGAAAATTCTCTTCCATATCACAGAATCCTGAAATAAATGCTGTTCAGCTCCAGAGGATCCTGAATAATATATCTTGGAGAAGTAAGTGCTGAGAAATAATGTTTCTGTAAAACAAACCCTCTTAGAGAAATGCCTCAGCTACTGTATCTGTTTCTTGAATTCTGGGAAGAGAAACTGGCTTGAATCTGACTGAACTGGCTCTTCTGATGCCATGTTAGACTTCCAGAGAGAAAGGATTTGCTGGGGTGTGAATCAACATGGTAGAAATTTTGTAAGCGAAGCTAATCTAGTTTGAATTTCAACAACTGAAAGAATGAGGGGGAAGAGCAAGTGTAGATATTGTGTGTGGATGCAGACTCTGAATTTGACCTCCAAACCCAGCTTGACCTCAGCCTTGATTCTGAAACTATCTCATTTCACCCTGTGCCACTGCCACAGTCTTGGCAGCGCCACCGCTAGCAGGTGTAGAAAGTTAGCTTGGTCTGTAGGCAGTTAGGCAGTAGAAGGGGGTCTTGTCTTTACCTTGATGTGCCTGGTTCATGCCTGCTATTCCTATTTACTCTTCCCCACTATGCATACATAGGGCTGTTCCTTGTTCTATTTGTGTTTGGGAGACAGGATGGAGATGCAGGTAGCCTGTGTAACATGTTTGTGAGAACCAGGTGAGCCCTGAGGCAATCTCTCTCGTGAGGACTGTGACATCCACTCTGCCAGTGGCAGTTCAGAGCACTCCACAAGCTTGTAATTTGGTCCCTAGTTATAAATAATGCTACCTGGGCAGCAGCGAGGTATTGCAGTGGCTGTTTTCTCTGAAGATTTAAGTTACAGATATAATGATGAATCCAGTTTTCCTTCCCAGTTTCTTTACTGGTAACAACCGATGTGCAACACAGAAAATACACCGTCCAGCCATTATAGGCAACAAAGAAGATGAACAAAAGACTGATATGATGCCTTTTCCACTTAAGCTGAATTTGTCATTGTTCCCTTTTCTACAAAGGTGGACAAGGATAGCTCTTCTGTCTTTGCAAAGTGACCCACCAGGCACTTAGAAGACTATGTTGAACAGAGAGTCTTTATTTTTCATAAGTTATCAATTTTAAGACATTAATTTAGAAACTTTACAGTACTTGATTCATATTTACTAAACAGGGCTATTAAAAGATTAAAACATCTTCACTTTCTGCAGAGAAGGGATTGGTGAGTTATGGTTCTGTCCCTTGCTCGGTGGAAGTCTACAGACAATCTATAATCATGATTTGCAGTGAGATTAGAGTCTATTTCTGTTACTCTTCATGTAACTTATGTATGAACCAGGAATGCTAAGTGTTGATGCAGCATCATGTTTTCAGTGATGCCTGTAATTTTAATTATATTAACAGAGCTGGCAGTGTGTCTGTGAAAGAGAGAGAGATGCTTAGCACAAGGGCTTCAATTAATCTGCAGTGCTGCTCCCCAAAGCTCTTCAGGTCAAGTGACTTTGCTCAAGGTCATGCAGTAAATTCTGTTTGGGATTACAGCTTTGGATGTCCTTTTACTTCCATTTTCTCTAATAGCTGGAGATAGTACACCATATTTCATTCTGTATTACATGCCTGCAGGGAGCTCATATTGGATTTTCTGAGACTAGTAGAATCCATCCTGTTGCCTCATATTTTTATCATCATAAATGATACATCTTCTCAAGTGGGTGTAAAGTTTCACAAAGGCTTTGGGGCCTGAGCCCTCTCAAGTGAGGGGGAATTTTGGGAGAGTCCATTTTTCTGAGACATGTTCAATGACTCCTCAAAACAATCTTTTTTTTTTTCCCTTCTTTTTTTTTTTTTTGTCTCTCCAGATTTCCAGAGTTTTTGCCTAAGTTTCAGTCTGGATGCCTGCCAGAGTATCTTGGCACTCCTGGATGTATCCTTGACGTGATTGATACTTCTGACTCATATACTTCACTGGAGCATTATTTCTTAGGGCAGACCGGGTGTTACTGTGATTTCTTTACCACCAGGACATGGTTCTGCTTATTGAACTTCTCACCCTCCATAATAACAGTTCAGTTGTGACAGAATGGAATTGGTTTGGGAAAGGGTTGATTCCTGCCGCCTCTGAAATCAGCAGCCAGGTTTCCATTGACTTTAGTGGGAGGAGGATCAAGCCTATAGATAGGCTCGTGGGCTAAGAAATCATTATCCTCATATTATAATTGTGTGAATGTTAGAGTGGCTATGAGGTTTTGGTTCGTTTGGTTTTTTTTATGTAATGGGCGCTCTCTGATGTTTAGTTGAGATGTTCTGACTTTAATTCTCCCACAAAGCTGAACGCGTCTGGCACACTGAGTATCCAGGAATTCAGAGTCCTGTGGAAAAGGCTGCTTTTCTATTTGGTATAACAATAATTTCTGTGTCCCCTTGCAATATCTCCCTGCTCATAATCCCTTTGGTGTTGTCTGTTGGTTTTTGGGGGGCTTTGTTTCATTTAAATTTCTCCCCCCCTGCAGGAAGTTTTCCAGAAAAGAGACACTAGCAGATCAGGAAAGCTTGACCTTGTGGAACTACATGCAGCTGTACAGGAGACAGGTGAGCCCACAGCACATCTTGGCAAGCCTCATCCTCTTCCTCATAAAGGCTGGAAAAAGCCCAGGGATGGGAAATGTCTTGAGAATTGTAGGTGGAGCCCAGGAGGAGTGGAAAACATCATAGGCTGCATGGTCTTAGCCATCTCTGCTTCCCTCTTTAGCTGGGTAAAGATATCTGAAAATTATTTTGCTGTGGGATGGGCTACTTAATCTTTGCCCCAGTGTGGTCTCATAGTGATAGTTCTCTGAAACAGAAGTGTCTGTCTATTTTAGACCCAGGTTTTAAATCCCTTCCTGTTCATTGCTAATTTAATTTTAAAAGACTCTGTGGGGTTGTGCAGATACATGTGGGAGGCCAGATGTAGCTCATATTAAATTGCTACCTCTGCTGAAGATGACAGCTCAGGGACTGAACCTGGAAGTGTGGGACTTGCACAGGGGCAATACTGGTACCAGACTTCACTAATATAATGTCTGAAGCTTGATGTAGAAATGGAAGACCATACACATGGGTCCAGATACTCTCTTGCTGTTACTGAGCTTTGCGTAGGGGCTGGTGCTCAGTCTTGTAGCCTCTTTCACAGGTTTACAGCTTAAATATCACTCCTCTTTTTGGTGCGTGGTTCACCCAGTTCATCTGAGTCAGTGAAAGCACAGTGAGAAACCCAGGTGGACCTCTGCTAAAGCAAACTAAAATCCCAGGCCATGAATAGAAAATACTTTTATTCCTTACAAATGCTGCTTGACATTGGGACTGCTGCTTTCTGTTTGAGCTTCCTCTGGATTTTCTTTTTCATCTCCTTTCCTACCCTCTTGTGGAGTATTGCTCTTAAACACAGCTGCTGTTATTACCCTCATTCACTCAGGAGCAAAGGATGCCCATGTGTGTTTTATTCCAAGTCTGGCAGGACTGTGAGTATAGGGGATCAGATCTGAACCCTTTCAGGTTTGGAGGAGATATCTCCACATGGGGTCTGGTTTGGGCTGGGTGATATTTGATAATCTTAAGGGAGGTTTGAAAAACCAAGCTGTCAGAGAAGAGCTGAAGACCACTCGGTTGTGCATGCTTACAGCTGTGTGCACACCCATAGCTGTGAACATTGAGCTGCCTACTGCTGGGAGTTGCCATCTAATTTTTTTTTTCCCTTTTATGAAGGCATTTCGCTCAGCAGTGAAGTCTGTAATTTGATGGCAATCAGATATGGTGACCCTGACTTGAAGATCAGCTTTGAGAGCTTTGTGTGCTTCATGCTTCGAGTGGAGATCATGGGAGGTGAGGCTGGTACTATGTGGCTGGCCAGGCAAGCTGGGCTGCCCAGCTAAGCCTTGGCCCTTCTGATGCTGCTCCAGCTGGCAGTGGCAAGGTCAAAATTAGGACTGGGTTTCTGAATAGACTGAGAGTAATCAATTTAAAGCAAGGAACAGATATAGAGGAAATCAAGCTCTTTCTCTTTACCTTTCCACCAGTCGCTTTCTATAGACAACCAGGTTGTACATATCAGAGTGATTTAGCTCCCTGCAGGTTTGCACCAGCCTTTTGTAGGAGGAGGTAGGCAAATTATAGATAGAGACTGCTCATTTTCCAGGAAGAAGAGAGCCTTGGAATGTACCTTTGGTGGGACTGCAGTTGTGATGATGAGACAGCTGATTCTCAGTCTGTGAGCTTGTGCTGTAGACACTTCGCACATGTCTCAAAACTGTAGTGGGTGAGGTTGGGACCACCTGCATTTCCACATTTCACAGCTGGATGGACAGACAGTAACATGCCTGACTTTATTCAACTGCTCCCTGTGTCCCAGCCCTCAGGGATCTTCCAGTGACAGAAGGAGAAGCTCACATGCACTTATGAATAGCCTACAAACTCTGCCTTTGAGGTTTTTCCTGAGAGAGAGTGTCTTGGCTAGTGTTGATCTCTTGGCTATCAAGTTAACGATCCTCATTTATTTCTTCCGCAGAGGCCTTTCGCAACTTAACACAAGATGGCAAAGGGATATATCTCCGGGAATCTGAGGTAAAGCCCATTCCCTGACTGACAAATGCAGGCTCCTTCATTGCAAGTGGCACTGCGTGTTTTGTTCTGTAGCATTAAAAAAGGTACCTTTACCTGATCACTTACAGAGTAGGTTAAAACAACAAGGAGCTTCAGGCTTCCAAGTCTTGTGCTTTATTATGGCTTCTGCTCCTTTTGGAAACAGAAAATCTCCAATGCCCCATAGTCCAGTTCAGTTGTGACTATTGCAGAGTGCTCTCAGGGATGGACGAGTTCAACCTACTTTCCCCATTACTTTACAGTGGATGTTGATGACACTGTATTCCTGAAGCAATGCTGTAGGCCTGTACCAGGATGAGGAACGCTGCCTCGTATCAACTTTTCTGTGCACACTGGACTCTCTGGGCTCAGCCCTGCAATTTACCTCTTATGAAGTCTTTCCCTCAAGTAGACTTGACCTAATGACCACAGACCTGATGAATTGAAGTTTTGCTAATTAATGTGTTTATTGTGAGTCCTATTTCACTTCAGACAACCCTTCTGAGAAGAGACTGCTGGGTGCCAACCACTATGGGCGCACAGCGTGACACCATGGAGCGTAGTGACTGAGTCATTGGGATCACCTACTTCGTGCTGATGTTACACTCTTACTGTTATAGGATGGCATACATTGTGGTAGTGCCCAGAGGCTGCGCTTGGTGATGGGGTTCTTGAGCCTGGGAGAGAAATGGCCCCTGCCCCGAGTGGCTTGTCACCTAATAAGAGGAAATCCCAGTTCTGCAGCTGCTAGGCCCACGGTAGAGGGCAGGAGTCTGTGTGCTTGTGGGGAAGAAGGGGTGGGGACTATCTGAATGAACACTCTTCCCTAGCCATGACTTGGAAAGGTGATTTGCAAGCATTCAAACCATCTCTTTTGCTTTTATAAGTCAGCATAACCCTATTGCAGTGAACCTAAGTTGATTTGACCAAGAGATGAGCTGGGCCTCCAGCTCCTTGTTGTGGATGGAGGATGTGATGTTTGCAGATTTATTTCAGAAAGGCAGTGGGTTTTCTCTGCAGATTGAAAAGTACAGTACAGTGAGAAGCAAACTGATCCCATATTGTCTTTAAGTCACCAGAGATTGGCAGGGAGTAGATGTTCTCTGTAGCATGATACAGGAGCAGTCTGGTAAAACATTGGGATACTTGTCAGTTACTTTTTATATAGCAGGATGAGGGAGTGTGTGTGTGTGTGTACTTTTAAATGATGCAATCACATGTAGGTTGTAGCTAATTAAATAGTGGAAACCGGGTGCGTAGCTGTGAACAGTGTTAGAGAACATGTTATAAGTGAGACTATTCACATCAAACTCTGTGCTAGAGTTACTTGATGCATCTATCTGTAGGATCCTTTTTCACTTTCTTACCATTTATTTGGGCTGGAAATTTCCACGCTAAGTGCCTGTTACGGGTTGCTGCTTTGATTTTTTTCTTTTGGCATTCCTGTGGACAGCACAATTGTGTCTCTTTTCCAGTGCACAGCCTAGTCTAGGCACTGAATGAAACAGGGCTCCAATGGGAATGAACATATAAAGAAAGACCATACTCTAATGCCTTTGTAGGAAGAAGTTATATTAAGCTTGCATAGGCAGCCTTCCCTCTGGCTTTTTGTGACTTTTTAGGTGCTTAATCTCATAATTATCCTTTTAGAGTGCATATGAGATTCAGGAATGAGGTGAACTGTGGATAAGAATGTAAACACGAGCAAAAGCCTGAGCTCAGGTATGTGCTTATCACTGCATTGAAGCCTGTGCAACACCATAAGCGTATTTAGAGAGAAACCCCATCGCGTATAAGTGTTCCCAGTCAGGAGGCATTAAACAGTAAAAACAACAGTGCGCTCTTTATTCCCCAGAACAGTCTGTTTCTAAACAGTATCATTTTCATACTCTTTTTATGAGAAAACTGTTAGAACCAGATAAATAGATAGCTGTGTTTATACTTGCTTATAACAGATGATATAAATATCATCTATTGTGAGTGGCCTACTGTGGTGTCACCGGAGCCACAGGGTTCAGATCTGCGAAGCAGGGCAGGTTAGAGGGAGCAGGGACATCCAGGGCCCTTGAACAGTGGTGTCACAGCACTGCCATCCTGCCGGGTTCCCAAGGAGGCTCTGTTAGCAGCACCCATCACAAAGCACATGCCCTCTCCCAACTCTCATGCCTCTCTTCCCTTTTGTGACTCGCAGCTGAACACGATGGTACAAACTAAATTAGCCTGATTTAATTTGCACTCAACTCAGTGGGGGATGTTGTAAACACTGATTTACTGTGTGCAGGAACAGCACCGGAAGAACCGAAAAGGTTGATTGAGAGAGCATAGGTCTTGCTTTTTCAGTGCGCTCCAAAAAAGATGGTCCCTGGCACCCACGGGGATGGTCGGGGGGTCTGCGTGAGTGCAGAGTGTTCACAGCAGGACTCTGTTGGACATGATGGGATGGAAATCTGCCAGTCCCAACTGGGTTTGTTGCACAATGTGTGTAATCAGCTGAGCAAGAATTATTTAAGGCTAGGAGTATGCTGGACATAGCTCTGCCGCAGGCCGTGTGCAAAACTGTAGTGCAGTTTTCAAATTGCAGTTCATTTTAATGTTGTACACATTGTTTTTTATACCAGATTTTGTACTTATTTACTTCACACCTCTTTAATGCAGAGCAATGTAATTGCAGGGAGATTATTTTGCTATTGATTACTTGATCCAGGAAAGAAACAGAATTCATCCATGCCGTGAATCATTAAGCATTTGCAGCAATAAACTTTATTGAGCCATGTGACTTGCTGTTACAGAATTGTAAAGAATGCTTTGCTGGAATGATTATACCAAACCATGTACAATTCAAACTGAATTATCTGGCTCACAATAAAATGTTTTTGGCAAGGGCACCTACTCGGACACTGTGAGGCTTTTATGTTGCTAACAGAATAATGTTTTCTGGGCAATTCTGAAGATATATTATTCCTCATTTACAATGTGCATTGTGGAAAAAATGGTCTAAAAGGCTGCTGAAGGATGCATTCTTTTGTAACCACAGTGTTTATAGAGATGCTGAGCTTTGCAGTGGGTGTTATTGCTCTAGCAGAAATGAAAGAAAAGTGGGGCTGCGGCTTGAGACTGGTATTGCTAATAAAGGTCCTTTTCGGAAAAGGCAGGTGCAAATAACAAGAATAGCCAATAATGGCTGGAGTGTGAAGAGGAGCTGGATGATAAGGTATGCTGTAACAGTAAGACAGATGAAATTGAAAGGAACTAATCAACCCTTTGTAAACAAAATATTCAGCTGGAGCTCATTGCCCCAAGATACACACGCACAACTGGAAGTATTTCATGTTTCCTGGATACAGTTGGTGCACACGTTTAGTGTGCAGTCGGGGTACAGCAGGTACCTGTCAGCCTTGCTGTGTGCATTCTGCATGGTCAGGGCTTCTGTCCAGATGGCAACAGGACAGGCTCTACTTTCAAGCCTAACAGGATTCAGAAAGGGGTTAAGACTTAGAGCGATGACAAGCGTGGCTGGAGCAGTCATGGCCTCAGTGAAGAGCTGTGGCAGGGACCTGACATCTGGCTTTGGGCAAAAGGCAAAGAGCTGCCCTCTGGGGACAAATCACCCCAAGATGACGGGGCTCTTACCCTTCGACAGCTAGGGATGACCACCTTTGGAGAGATACCAAGCTGGGCCAGGTTTGAGGTCTGAGTATTTCTGCCTAGCTGTGTATTTATTTCTGGACAGTCAATTAAAATTTGAAGGTCTACATGCTGTTGAGACAGTACAGTGTAGTTCTCTGATGTCACATCTCTCCTTTTCACCAATTTTACAGTGGGGCCAACAAGACTCCTGCCTTACCTAAAAGCATGTTACAGTCCTTTGCTGGGAGGTATTATGTTCATGTAAGTGGCTACTGCACAAACCACCATTGTGGCTGGCCCAGCTGTGCTAGTGGACTTTGACCATACCACGAGATGCTCTGTGTAGAGTGAATAATGTTGCTTTGTTTTTAATCATTAAGCAGTACATGTAATCCTAACTCCATGACCCACAAAAGGGACCTCTAAAGGGCAAGTTGTCATTGCACCGGACCCATAACAATGAGGACTTTGAAGCTTTTGGAAGGAAAAGCCCATTTCCCGGGGCAGGCAGTGCCCAAAGAGCAGAGCAGCTGAGCAGCGTGGGTACAAGGTGTCCCAGCAGCACAGACCTTTGCACAGGGCAGTGATGGGAATGAAGAGACAACATGGGAACATGGAGTCAAAGCCACTGCCAAATCCAAGTGACCACCAGTCCTCGCTCACCCCCTCTCCTATCCTGCAACCCCACCAGGACACTCAATTAAAACAATGGGATTTTAAAATTCGCAAACCTTAAGTCTTTTTTTATTTCCTTTGTGAGCTTTTCAGGCCAATGTTTCAAGGTTTCTGCCCAAACGTGGAGGGCTGGGAGACTTTTCCTCCAATGTTAGTCCTGCTGGACTCCGGCTGAATGCAACCCTGTGCTCCAACGTGCAAGAGGGGTGAAAAGCTGGAGTTTCCCACAGGTGTGACGTTTACATCCAGATTCAGAAAAGTTAAGGGCAAAAATCCCCTTTGTTATTATTTACAGTGCCACAGTGCTGAGGGGAGGAAGATCAGGTCCTAGCTGAAGATCAGGAGCTAGCTGCTGTGAGAGCAGGACTTGCCGGCTGCTTGGAAAAAGAAGTACTTCTGCAGTGCCCGGGGGGAGTGATCTGTCTGTGTTCAGCCTGGGGCTCTGCGGTCAAGACTTGGTCTGAACCTCAGCCTCCTGAAGCCCAGCCCGCCACCTCCTCTTCCCTTTGCGTACCAGACCGTTGCCGCTGTATAATCCCCGTACTGCTGTGAGCCAGGTTTTTCCCACAAGCAACACTTCTTTCTCACTGGCACCCAGGAGCTCGAGTTATGATCCCGTCCCAAGTTTTGGGGCCTGGCAAGAAGCCAGTGGTGGCTGGGCAGTTCTTCTGCACCTCGCTATCTGTACTCACGCCCCCGCACATACCCACGCACCCCATGTCACCTTCCTCAAAAACAGTTGCAAGGCTGTGCTGAAAGAGAGGGGAAAAAGACAACCTTTATTTTTTTCTCTCCTGCTCAGGGAGCAGCTCCTTGCAGAATGAAATGCTAACGAGCGCCTTTGCCTTTCCTTCCTGCTGTGTCCTACACTGGATTAGACCTGAAAAGCAGTATCACCAAGCTTGAAGTTCAATTTATCAGTGCAGTCAGGATTGATTTGTTACACTACCTGTTCTGGGGAAATTAATGTCTCCATCGCGCTCCCTTCCAATGCAGGCAGACCTTTGTTTTGCTCAGATCAGCTATGTAATGTAGGAAGCTGACTTTCCACAGATAAAGGAAAAAATCCTGACTAATTCTACCCAGCCTGGCAGTGCTGAGACTGATGCCACTTGCAAAGCACCCGCCTGGCATTACGGTGGCTGCAGATACCAGGCAGAAGAAGTGCTCTCCACCTGGGCTTACCTCCTACTTTTTTTTCTTGTTGAAGAAGTGGTGGAAGGTGTCATAGAAAATGATTCTTGGGTGAATTACACGTCTCCTTTATCATTAATAATGTTATAGCTGGACAGTCAGGTTGGTCCTTGGAGTCCAAACTCATAGTAAGAGTCAGGTTGAAAACAAAGTTGGGTTTTGTAGAAATTTGTAGCTGTTTTGTGAGACAATGGAAATGGACTTTGCTACTGCTGTTGAGGGGAACAAGTTTTTCTAGGAAAATTCGCATCCATAATCTAGCACAGGAGATCTCCATTAAGAAAGCATGCAATTAAAATTCCAGTTTTCTCCCGAAGCCCATTTTGTTGGAATATTTAGTGAACCATGTACAAATGTGGAAATTACATTTTCAGATTCAAAAGACCCAGAATGTGGATTGCTATGAAGAGTCATATTTAAAAAAAAAAACCTTTTTTTTCTAACAAGTCATGTGTGCATCTCACGTGGAGGGAAGGGTTAAGAGCCGAGCACCCTGCGGAAACATGTGGAGATCCTCACGCTTCTGCAAACGTGGCTACGAGAAGGATGTCTATAGCTGGTGCTCATTAAGCGAGATGAAATGAAAGAGGTAGTTGCTCTAAAGTAGCTTTTTTTCCTCAGGTAAAAGCAGGATTTCTTTCTCATAAATACACTGCAGCTAGACATAAACCACTTACTGCTTGAAAGCAGCTCTGTGCTGCTGAAGAGCTGGAGCTCATGAGTGAGAAATTGGGTCTTAAGCAACCCCAACCCGGGTGCTTTCAGCCTGGCTGCCGGCAGCGGTGACGCTGATTTTTCCTCGGGCTGAGGCTGCAGAAGACTCCTGCCTCTGCAGCTAAACACCGAGTTTCCAGAAGATGCGAGGAGCAGGGTTATGTCTGAGATAGCTTTGTTACCACTATCTCTCTCTTCCTGCTGCCCCCTTCAAAACCAAAGTGTTAGCTAGGAATACCGCTCCAGAAATCGTGGCCATGCCTGCTCTGCAAGTCTCTAGATCCAGCCCCCTATTAGCATGTTTCCCCTAAAAGCTGAGCAGGCAATGCAGAGCTTTGGAGCACACAGCGAGCACACCCCTTCCAGAGAAAGGGTGATGGACATGGCCATGGGCCATTTTTGGATGCAGGGAATATCTTGAAGGGCTGCACATCTTTGGGTATGAGATTTCATGTTGCCCCTTCTCTGTAACTTGGGTGTTTATTGTCATTTATTGTGTTTCCTTTTAAAAGGAAAAAGAAAACAAACTCAACATCACGCACTCTTCCTACCTGCTTCTTAATCTTACACGCAGCTCAGAAAACCCTCGTCTTAAAAACTGTCTGCTACTCTTAGGGCATGGGTACACATGTGTCAACAGATTAAAACTGAAGGGCTGAGGTGTTCCCCCCTGCTCCCCTGAACAACATTAGCTCTAGTTGTTCATTAGCTCCCGCTCTCCGGGCTGGTGTCTGAAGTCACGCAGGAACTGGGACCATGTGTCCCAGCACTGGGGTCTGACCGCATCCGTGAGAGTGGTGGGACAGACCACTGGAGGTCTCATTTTAACTTGGAGCCATGTTTGTCAGAGCCCTTTTCTGAAACCCAGGTGGTGCCCATGCTGAGGACATCCGTTGTGGCCAACTTCTACCAGCATTGTGCTATCTGCCTTTCAGTGATACTGGAGAAATGTTAGCCTGACCTTAAAATGCTTGTCCTTGGGGACTGTGGAGAACTGTGACTCCTGGCCTCCCAACGCTTATCGGGCAAATATGGACAACAGAAATAACCCTGAGCATCTCCAAAATAATTCGATCTGAAGGGCTCACTATTTTTGAACAGCTGAGATGAGCATTACTGAGAACTCAATTTCCACTTCAGCCTGCTCTTCTACTTGTGCAGGGCAGAGCATAGAAGCAAGGCTTGGGCACTTCACAGCCATCGTCTGTGTCGTGGTTTAACCCCAGCCGGCAACTAAGCCCCACGCAGCCGCTTGCTCACTCCCCCCGCAGTGGGATGGGGGAGAGAATCAGAAGAGTAAAAGTGAGAAAACTCGTGGGTTGAGATAAAGACAGTTTAATAGGGGAAGCAAAAGCCCTGCACACAAGCAAAGCAAAACAAGGAATTCATTCCCTACTTCCCATGGGCAGGCAGGTGTTCAGCCATCTCCAGGAAAGCAGGGCTCCATCACGCGTGACGGTTACTTGGGAAGACAAACACCATCACTCCAAACATCCCCCCCTTCCTCCTTCTTCCCCCAGCTTTATATGCTGAGCATGACGTCATATGGTATGGGATATCCCTTTGGTCAGTTGGGGTCAGCTGTCCCGGCTGTGTCCCCTCCCAACTCCTTGTGCACCCCCAGCCTGCTCGCTGGTGGGGTGGTGTGAGAAGCAGAAAAGGCCTTGACTCTGTGTCAGCGCTGCTCAGCAGTAACGAAAACATCCCTGTGTGATCAACACTGTTTCCAGCACAAATCCAAAACACAGCCCCATACTAGCTACTGTGAAGAAAATTAACTTTATCCCAGCCAAATCAGCATATTCTGGATCAATATTTTCCAATGTGCACAAGTTTCCAAGAGTTTAAACAGCTGAGTTTTGCAGAACTTTAATTGTATAAAATGCAAAAAGAAAGGGATACTCTATCAAACCAACACATAGCTAAGCACATAAAGAATTTAGGGGATGAACTAACAGAAAGTAATTCATATGCTGCAAGAATAAATTGCTGAGTCCAGTAGAAGGATCCCCTATTTCTTCTTCATCTTTTTTTTTTTTAATGTAAAAAAAGTACACAAGTACTTGGAAATACAAATTCTGGGGAGAAATTTGGTGGAAAGGCCATGTGGAGGTGCCATTCCTCAACACTACTCTTTAAATTACGTAAAATGTTGCCATAAATTTGAAAAACATCAAAGAACTTCTATCAACTCCAACCACCGGAAACAGCTGAAGCAAGCTGAGAAGCCCACATCGCCTTGCTGAATTACGGTGCCAAAACCTGAGCTGCAAACACAGCTGTCACTGGAGAGCTTACCGTGACAGTAAATCAAGCCCTTCCCGCTTGATTGTGAGGCAGACATTCATCCGTTCTCAAATTATTGAAAGCAACTAGAGGCAAGAGATCCTCAGGTGGCCCATACTGTTGCATACTCATGAAAGTTAAGATCAGCTGGGAGTGTTGCTCCTCAATGACTTGGCATAGAAGAAGAGCTGCCTCTAGTTCACAGGCTCTTGAGGGCAAAGCCTAGTGAGAAGGCTTGCTGATTGCTGGTAAAGCTGCTTTTCTAAGAGGCTGTGCTTGTGCCTTTCCCAGCGTGGGTCCGGGAGCTGAGCTGGCTGTTTTGCAGGCATGAGTAGCAGGGTGAAGGTCCTGCAGCGTCAGCTAAGGCTGCCTTTCTGCTTTTTGTGTTAAGTCAGTGTTTCTCCCTTGCTGAGTAACTCTGGGCTTGGGATTGTTGGGGTGAAGGATGAGGCTGTCCTGATGTTAACAGGAGGTGGTTGCAATGGGATCAACCCCTTCTGCATTGCTCAGGTAGGAGGGTGAAAGTACCCCAAGGGTGAGCATGCCATGGGGTGGCACAGAGGGCGGGAGGTGGGCACACAGCGTCTCCATCGGTAGCCCGGCTCCTGGGGGCTGCAAGGCTATGCTAGCCTGCCCTGAGATACTATTGCCCCCCAAAACTGAGGACACTCCTGTCTGCTTCTGGACTGTGCAGGGCAGAGCCAGCCTGGGACCTGAGCCCCTTCTTGCATCCAGCTCATGGAAGAAGAAAACTAAAGGATCCACCCTCCTAAGTCAGGCTTTTTGCTCAGCTCTTCAAACCTAGAACTGCTCCTCTTTCTCCTGCCACTAGTCTCAGCTTGCTGAAACAAAGACTAAAAGCCTCAATTCCTGTAAAGGTACTCTAATGGCAGCCAAAACAGGCTTCCTAGAGAAGATTGACTACTGCCTGGACTGAGGGGAGTTTGAGCTTTAGCAAAATGGACTGATGAGAAAAACATAGCTAGTCCTGCAAAGATGAATTCGATAAAGGTGGACAAAGCACAGTGAATGCATGAGATGTTGGTTAAGTGTTAGCTTTTACATATAGCTCAGTTCTAAGTCTTTAGACAAGACTTAATCTTTTCTATAAACAAATAACACATTCATTTACATGAATAATCCACATTTCTTATGCAAATCATTTCCCTGCTGCTGTTTCTGCTGAGAATAATATTCAGTATAATCACCACATTTATTTAGTGAATCTGTTTACACAGGGTAGCTCTCTGTCCGTGAATGCTCTTCACCAGAGAAGCCCAAAGAGCAACAGGGGAGCCCAAGATGCCGGTCATGTGCGCCTTCCACTTTCTATTTTTGTTCTGATAAAGCATTTTGGGGCCATTTGAGATGTCTCGGCAAGAGCAGAAGGATGTCAGCATCCTGCCTCCGTCCCAGGGAGAGCACCTGCTGCTAATGGAAGGCAGCTCTCCCCTGCTCGCTAGCCTGCTGTTTGAGCTCGAGCTAACTATAATGAGGCAAGGCACTTTGAATAACGACTTTCCTTTGGGTATAAGGCTATCTTAATTTTTTGTGTGTTTAAGTTGGTAATTGCCATGGAGTTTGAAAATCTTCCAGGTTTTACCACTCTTAATTATGTTCTCATGCATATGCATCGTCTGCTTGTGTACTCATTACTGCGAGGAGATCAGAACCCGAAACATTTGAGCCGTTTCTTCCAATTATCTCCCGTACGCAGAAATTTCCTGTGAAATACCCCTCCTGCGTGGGATAGCCTAAGCTGTTTGGAGCACATCTTGCTGTCCAGAGCACATTCTGTTCTGTGTGGTCAAATTGAGATGCATCTCTTCCCTTGCGTGTCTCGCCTGGGTTGCTCCTACCTGGGATGTCCCCTTGCTCGTAGCACCAGCTACTGAAATGCTTGTTCAGGGAAGTTATTATGGTGTCCTAATGGAAAATATTTCAACTTTCTAGGGCCCTGATTGCCTCTTTACCTGCTCTGTTTGCATCTATTGATCATTGTGGTTCAACAAGAGCCTCTGGGACTAACAATTTCTAAAAGGTTTGAATGCATTAATGAGGTGTTACACGGGGAAGGAAAAATAATGCTGTTGGGCTTCTAACTTGTTCTTGCTCAATAACAGCAAAACAAATGTATGCAATTAAACATTACTTTGTTTTCTAAATAGCAGCCTTGAAATTTTGTCCTGCTAGTGGGGAAATCAAGCTGCTGCTTTGTTTTCTAACCAACAGCAATGACTTGGTGATGGGAAATGAGATGTTAATCCACCGGAGCATGTTCAGGGTTGAATATTGTTCTGTTGTAGGTAGGCAGGATTTGTAGCACTGTGTGTGTTTTCCTGTAGGAGATCACAGTGGATCCCATGAAAAGATTGATGTGGAGCAAGCATAGACCTTGAGGTTATGCCTGCTTTTTGCACAGAGTAACTGCTTGCTTTTAACGATTTTTCAAGGAGATGTAGGGTTAGTTGTTAGCCCCTTGGAGCTTTTGTGTTGCAAGCAGGAGATTGCCTGATCAAATCATAGAATCATAGAATAGTTTGGGTTGGAAGGGACCTCTAAAGGTCATCTAGTCCACCCCCCCTGCCGTGGGCAGGGACATCTTCAACTAGATCAGGTTGCTCAGAGCCCCGTCCAGCCTGACCTTGAATGTTTCCAGGGATGGGGCATCCACCACCTCTCTGGGCAACCTGTGCCAGTGTTTCACCACCCTCAGTGTCAAAAATTTCCTCCTTATATCTAGTCTAAATCTACACCCCTTTAGTTTAAAGCCATTCCCCCTTGTCCTGTCGCAAGAGGCCCTGCTAAAAAGTTTGCCCCCATCTTTTTTATAAGCCCCCTTTAAGTGCTGATAGGCTGCAATAAGGTCTCCCCGAAGCCTTCTCTTCTCTAGGCTGAACAACCCCAACTCTCTCAGCCTTTCTTCATAGGAGAGGTGTTCCATCCCCCTGATCATTTTCATGGCCCTCTTCTGGACCCGCTCCAACAGGTCCGTGTCTTTCTTATGCTGAGGGCTCCAGAGCTGGATGCAGTACTCCAGGTGGGGTCTCACCAGAGCAGAGCAGAGGGGCAGAATCACCTCCCTTGACCTGCTGGCCACGCTTCTTTTGATGCAGCCCGGGATACAATTGGCCTTCTGGGCTGCGAGCGCACATTGCTGGCTCATGTCCAGCTTTTCATCCACCAGTACCCCCAAGTCCTTCTCAGCAGGGCTGCTCTGTCAAGATATAAATCACTGTGTCTTTATAATTAGTGTTTGATTGTATATGGAAGAAATGTCTATTCCTAGGCACCTCACCTAAATAATGGGATTGAAATCTTAAAAAGTTAGGTGGTGTGTGGCTCACTCTCTTCAGTTTTTTGATCCTTCAGGAGAGGGGAGGGATGAATAGTCAAGAATTTTTTCTATGAAAAATTTTCTAGGAGGAAGATGAGGGTAAAACTCTTCATCCAGCTGTGAAAGCGCTCCTTCCCACAAAATGCCTGGTGCAGTATTACATATTGCCAGCTGTGTTAATAGATGCCTAAATCCCAGTTGGCATTGGGCCACACATACCACAGAAGTAGAGATTTGGCTCCGAAGTCTGCTTAACACCTGCATACAAAAGAACAGAGGCATTAAAGGTGCTTTAAGGACAAAGCTTTATTTTGGGTAATGCATTCTCTCACCCATCACCTGAGTTCTTCATTCTGTTGAGTGTCACCTGTCCAAACTGCAATTATGGGCTTGAATGTGTCTAAGGGACATAGTCCTGCAGCTGGCTAGAAGGACTGATTTGGCATATTTGAAGTAACAAAAGGGCTTGGTCTGAATTCTGGCAGGGTTCTCTGCTTTCTTAGAGATGGATGGGGGGGGGTATGCACATGCGTGCATGCACACAGGAGCACATCTCCTTGGGAGGCAGCTGAGCAGCTCTGCTTCCTCTGCAGAGTTACAGCAGCACTGGAGTCCCCCGGGGAGCATGGGTGCCTGCCAGAGCTGTGCTGAGGACTGCAGGGTGCCCAGGACCTTACAGGCTCAGGTGCTGCTGGTAAAGATTCAGATCTGCCCTGTGCTATATTTGTTTATTGATTGTTTGCTGCAACTTGGCCCATAAAGCTATCTACCTTCTTTGTCTCAAATGTTCTTTTGTGGCCATTTGCAGTGGCTGCCGCCAATGCAGTGACCTGGAGCTAGACAGCTTCCCCCTGGCCAAAATGCTGAAAAAACAGGCTGTGGGATCAGCTGCCATCACTTACCCGTGGGCTTTCCCCAGAAAACGCCTGTGTCATGGAGCATCAGGAGAGACTGTCAACCACTGGAGACATCTGGAGACAGACAGGACTCAGAGGACTTGGCTCTCCTGTGGCAATAAGCTACACAAAAGCAGGGCTGGTCAAAAGCAGCCAGTGAACAGTACTGAAGGTGGTCACAGCAGAAGAGCTCTGCCCAAGGGTTCTGTTTTTGTGCTCCTTAATATGTCCCACAGCCACATGCTGAAGTCAATGGGTCTCCCTTCAAATCTCCCATTGCTCTGGCCCTTGTTCCCACACCTGCTCGTACTGGCACCATCAGGCACCTGGAAATGCTGGGAGCTAGTAAAAAGGCTGCATCTAATCCAGAAAAACCTGTGCTCCAGCAAATGGAGACAAAGACTGGAGAGAATGTGAATTACAGTTGCTGAAGATGCAAGATACAATATGTTGTGGTAGGCAAGAATTCCCCCACCCTCCTCCAGCCTTACTATGGAGAAGTCTTTGCATTTGACCCAACGGTGAGGGAGCTCAGCACTGCCTCCATCTGTGCCACACAAGCTAGGCTGAAGGTGGGAGCCTGACTTGTAGGAACTGCAAGTGAAAGCCTAGATGTGTGCTGGTGCCCATCTACTCGGGGAACAGCTTGTGTTCCTGCAGCTGACTTGATGAGAACTTCAATTAACAAATGCTATTAAAGTAGCTCTCCTCTTTACTTTATTATTTTAATGCATAGCATTTCCCGACAGCTTAAACCTTTAATTAACTGGAGATGCCATCGTGGAAAGTTTGCTAGAGAAGAATGCTTGCAGCTTAATTAAAAAGAAAAAACATCCTTTACAGTTACTGAAAAAGATCTGCTTGCAACTCCAACAGTGGCAAAAAGCCTGCAGGAATTCCTCCATTTGCCTTTCTGATTGCAGCAGTAGGTGAAGAGGTGCAGAGCGATATCATTGCCCAAGTGGAGAAGGCAAGTGCTTCACAGCTTTGTGTTTGACCCTCCAGTGTAGGCTGCAGAGGTAGGACAAGCTACAGCTCTGTTATCTCAGTGAGGGAAAGGAGACAGCCAACTATAAAGCTTTTCCTTTTTTAAAGAACTTTAACTTAGAATTCTCCTGGTATTAGACCAGAGCTGTCTCTAACATTTGTGATCTTCTCTGAGGATATGCAGGGAGAACATTGTTCAGCATAAGCACTGGTCTTTTTTTTTGGCTCCCACTACAGCACAAAATCAAAGGCAGAGCTTACCTGCCACAAAAATATGGGATAATGTTCACAGTATCTTCAACAGCCTTCATGGTAGCTGCTTTTTGAGATGGTAGGCTACCGTCTGAGGTGGCAGAGAGCTCTTGCTGTCGTTCACAACCCTGAGGGCTGTGTGTGATGGTAGCCATGGCTAGGAGCCACTGTCTCAGGACACACTTGCATCCTTGCAGCAGCGTGCCATGGGGCCGAGGTACAGTGGTGACAAGTGCTGCAGAGCTGGTGGACCCCCATGGCAAAGCAATGATTGCCCCTTGCTCCTGTGCAAAGGACTTCCTGGCTTCTCCCTTTCTTCTGCCCACGTTGACTGGACTGGAACAGACTAGGTGACCTGGAAGCTTTCTGAACAGCTGCAGATCCAAAAAGGGATTTTTGTTCCTGTATTAAATATAAAGCTGGAAGAGTCACTGACATGACTGTTGCATTCGAAGCACAGCTCCACCCCTAGACAAGTAGCAAATGGTTTCTGAGTCATCCCCTGGGAGCAGGTTGGGGCTGTCAGGGTGGTGCCTGGGCCGGGGGCATGTGTTGGCTTGCTCTCCTGGGGGCCCTGCTCCCAGGCTGGCACCTTGGCTGCTGGTGATGAGGGACAGCTGGGCTTCTTGTGAAACATGCCAATGCTCGGCACTTGCCAAAACAGCTATTTGGGAGCAGCTTGATGTGCTCTCCCTCCTCTCCCGGCCCTGTCCTCGGCGTGGTTAAATTCAGCAAATGTAGCACCCCCTCTTCCAGGGGTGGGAGAGAAAATTCTGTATTAGCTTCTTTCCCCAAGCCTGGAACAGGGACCACAAGGGTACTGTTGACCACCGAATGAAATCCATCTCCCTGCGTGACCACACATTACCATGCTGACCCTTTCAAACGCCGATCTCTTATTTTTGCAAACAAACATACTCTTTCTGATATATCTGCTACCGCAAGCAGCGCCTCTTTGTGGGGAAGCTGTGCTGCCATAAAGAGCAGTGAGAGCTGGGCTGCCCCAAATGACGGACTGTACCAGGTCCTCCCCGGTAGCGGGCTGCCGTGTCCTAAAGCCCCTTTTCAGCCAGAGCTCAGTGGGGTTCCTCTATGTTACAATAACCTGTGATGTTCAGCTGGGACTCCCCAGCACCCCGAGTCAGGGGTAGATTTTGACCCTTTCCTCAGATCATTTTTCAAGGGTATCTGTTTATCCCCCTTTCAAATTTCCAGGAAAAAAATGCAAACTATTTGTGCTCCTTTTGGAAAAGGAGTATGTTTTTTCTCTGTGGATGGGATCTCGAATGTGAACTGAACTCAAACTCGGGAGTAGTCCTAGTATAAACTGCACTGAAGCAGTGCCCAGCTGGTTTGTAGACCTGGCGAGATGAAATTCCTTTGGAAATATTCTTGCTGTGCTTTACAGATGCTCTTGAAATGGCGAGGAGAGCTACTTTTTTGGAACAGGCTGCCCAGGGAAGTGGTGGAGTCCCCATCCCTGGAGGTATTTAAAAGACGTGTAGATGAGGCGCTTAGGGACATGGTTTAGTGGGCATGGTGGTGTTGGGTTGACGGTTGGACTCGGTGATATTAGAGGTCTTTTCCAACCTCAATGATTCTATGATTCTATGATTTTCCCTACCACCCTTTCCTTAAAGGCAGGACCCTGAAGGGCTATCGCCTGAGGCCGCGATTGTGAAAAGTCCCCTTTCCACTCAGAAATGATGTCCTATTTTTGCTCTTATGAAACAATCACTTTTCATCAACTTTGCAATGCTGATACCAACAAATGCTAAATACCCAATAGACTTTTTTCTGTCTCTGTCTGTACTGCTGGCCTTAAGTTTTGCTCTCTTGGAAACAGGCAGTATGTTATGGACCTCACTTGCGAAGCATCTGAGATTGGCAGAAGAAAAATTAGAAAAATGGGCAACACATGGGTATCAATAATACAATAGAAGATTTTTTATTGCCATGGTTTTAATGTAATTGCAGTAGGATTTTTATACAAGTCTCTGAAAGTCTATGACTTCAAATAACTGAACCTACAGATTTGTGCTCTTGCCTCCTTCTTGTTTAAATAGCTGTGACTATCATCTGCTAGATATATTATCTGTCCCAGCACACACGCATGCGGTCAGGAGGAACAGATTTTCCTGGAGATTGTATGCATTGCTAGAGCTCCTCGAATCTCCCGTCTCATCACAGGACCCCTGCACAGAGCAGCTACAGGGCTCCAGCAGGCAGAGATTTGTACAGTGTCACTGTGGGGCTGGTGGTGTCACCCTCCTCGCTGGTGTAACAGTGGTGCCAGCGGGGAAGAGTCAGGCCTTTGCCCGTTATCTTGGCCAGGCACAGTGGGTTATTCGTCAAGGCGCTGAGCCCTGCCAATAAAGCTTTCCCTCAGCAGAGGGAGTTGTTTCTCAAGGTAATAAAATAGCATTATCTGATTGCATTTTTGTCAGGTCTGTCCTATTTATTACCTTACCTGTAATCTAATTTGTAATGTATTTCCCTGATATTTTCTATATTTCCCCCCTATATTTTGTAATAACTTCCGCTGAAAGTCTGACCTACAAAAAGACGAGGTTTTTAATCCAGCTTTGAATGATAACACCCAGGTGCCTTTATCTGGAAAAGCTCTCCTAGCATGGAGTGAGGTCTGGTAGGAAAAGCTCAGCACCCTCTGCAAACGTGTCAGGGGAACGCTACGTTACAGCAGTCGAGGTTGCTTCATCCTAGCCAGGCAAACACCAGCAGCTTCTTTCCACTTGTGGCAAGGTGATCTTTTTGGTCAGAAAGCCATTCCTGCTCCAAAGGGGTTAGAGGGAGGTACGTGAGAGGCAGCAACCAGCCTGTGCCAATAGCTGGAGTGGGCACAAGGTAAGGGGACAACTATAAGCCACGTGAAAAGCCACCACTGGTGTGCCTCAGCAGCTCAAAGTTGCTGAGGTGCTTTACCTTAGCTTTCACGAGAAAGCATAAAGCAACAGTTTGGGGAAGAGAGCAACACCTGCTTCCACCTGCAGGTCCCCTCTAGGTTGGGCAGAGATGTCTCATTGTGGCAGAGCCAGAGCGTGGTGGTCCAGCTACCCCGAGCACGGGGCTGAGGAAGGTTAATTGGAGTGACAAATGATGCACACCACGGGAAGAGGTGGCATTTTCAGGCTGGCACGGGCTTCCCACGTGACATCGGGCTGGTGGCTCACCAGGGCACGAGGGCTTTCCACTCTCTTCCCACCCGGTTAGTTCTGCTCCTGCTTGGCTGCGCTGCTGCCATTGTTGTAAAACAAAGTTCAACCTAACCCTGCCCGCTGGACCTGGATTTCGTCATTCTGGTAAAGGCGTTTCAAAGTCAGATGGCCTTAAAACAAAGAAAGAGAAATGTCCCTTTTTGTGGATGCTAATGAAATTTTTATCTGGGCATCTTTCTGTGAATGTTGAGCCTGAGAGGCATGGATTATGTTAGGGGAGAAGGGCTTACTGAGCCCTGGAAATAAATCAGAGGAGGACAGAGGATGAAGATCACAAATGATAAATTAGCAAGTGACAGAAAACAACTGCAGGAAATAATAAAACCAAGGAGGAGTGTGTGGGAAATGCATAGGAGAGGTTGTTTACAACATGTGCATCGGACTTTCCAGCATTTGACATCTTATCGCCAATTCATTCCATATGTTACTTTATGCATGGATTCCTGTTTTTATGGGGTTTGTTCTATAGTTTTTGTACTAACATGAATGACTCGCATCTGCTCCAATACTTAATTTATTCTCTAATGTCTTCTGCAAGGGATTGCTCAGCTTGTGCAATACTTGTCAGTAGCAGGATTGGAAGAGCAGTCAGGCAGGTGAGCAGGGACAGCTGGGTGAGGCAGCTCTTTTCGGGAGTCCTAATCTGTTGGGTGGTGTTGGTTTTTGGGGTTTTTTTTCCCCCTTCCCCTTAGCAGTGTCTGTAATCCCCACTTTGGCTGCCCTGTGTGGACAGGCTCGCTGTGCCAGGGCTGTGTGTAGAGCCAGCAGGGAACACCCCACGGGACAGGGATGACGGCTGAGGGCCGTCCCCACAGAACCACGGCCCGGCACCGAGCTGCTGCTGGCATACCAATAGCTGATGATAATGATTTTATTTTTTAAGTGCTCTTGACAGCTCCGGAGACTCACATCTTCTTTTCCAAATCCGGTAATTAAATTCCACCTACCTGAATTCCCCCTGCTGTTTCAATTGGATAAATTAATCTTCCCGTCGTGTCTGCGCCTCCTCTGTGTGTTGCTGAACGGTGGCCTCCCCTCGCCCTGGAGCCGGACGAGGACCAGGATGGGGACCGGGACCGGCCCGGGCCAACTTCGCAGCGGCGCTGCCCGATCCCGCGCATCCTTTCGCGCTCGGCTCGGGGGCGCCGGGGAGTGGCCTGGACCCACGCCCG
>NW_008796042.1:990879-1004020 GCF_000699145.1 Aptenodytes forsteri
ATGGCAGGGGCGCCGACGGGACCAGCCCTCTGCCCCGCCGCCAACTTCGAGCATCCCTCGCTTCGAGCCTTGGGTCCCTGGGGAGACCGGCGCGCCCCAAGAAAACGAAGCCTGTGTTTCGTGTCACTCATGGGGGACGGGTGACCTGGGGTTCCCCCGTGGGTCACTCAGCGTTTCCGAGCCCTCTCCTAAACAAGAAGGGCTTGATCCTGTCCCCTGGCCGAAACGAGAGGGGAGCAGACGTGTTTAGGCGGTCTGTGGTTGGGGTGCATCAGCTGGCAGAGCAGCAGGTACATCAGCCAGGTTAAATCACCAGGGCTTTTAATTACTGGTTTTGTTTGAAGACAGGGCAAGGGTAGGAGCGTTGCCCTGTAAGTCTCAGCCTGGGTGGAAGAAGGGTGTATTTGCAATTGCGTGTTTCTGTGTCATGTTTGAGTCCCTGGAGTGCAGCAGAGTGACAGCACGGGAGAGATGCGAAGAGCATCCCACTCGACACAGGGAGTGAAACAGAGGAGTTTCACTGCCCAAATGCTGCGAAAAGCAGGGAGCTGCAAGCGGCTTCGTTTGAACAAGGTCCCGTGTCCTCTCCTCTCTAATGGCCGAGAGTGGCCTGAGCTTAGCCGAGGGTTAACTTCCCAAAGGACACAGATTAGATGCTGCTCTTAGTTATACTGCTGTAAATCTTGAATAAATTAATTGGGGTTAGAGCCCAGGTCCTGAAAATCTGCTGCGATTATTGGCAACTATATGTGTTGGCCAGGTCTTCACAGAGTCTCATATATGTGTCACCTCTGCAACTGAATTAACGACCTGATGGGGGAGAAAAAAAGTCAGAACGCATAAAGCTTACTTTGATTTTTTCATCCTGAGGAATTATTGGTTTTCCATGTTTTTTAAATAAAAATGATTGAGGAGGTTTTTTCAGGCTTTCGGAAATCTTTCAATCCTAGCGGAGGGGAATGAATCTATGCAATTTCAGACCCCAAAATAAATAATTATATGTACATTTATTTATTTATGTAAGCGGGGGAAGGTAATAAGTCAGTGAAAACAGTTAGAAGACAAGCGCTTTCTTAACCATAACTATGCTTTGGTGTCAGTAGGTTTCTATCGGAACTGCGTTCTTAAAAATTGCGAAATGAGACCTCCCCTGTTTGACGGGAGCTCCTATATTCTCCTTGAAATGAACCTTGCTTCTCGCTCAGCACCAGCTGAGTTGCTGCTTCATTTTGCAGCCCGTTTTGACTCTCCGCTCCCATTCAAGGCTCCCCCCTCCCCGAGATGCTGGTTGCTGATGCTGTTAGGGGCCAGGCTGGGCTCCCACAGCTGGCGAAGCGAACTTCTCCTGTCACGCAGGATCAGGCCCTGAGTTTCGAAGCTGCAACTGCCGAGTTGCCATAACTCCAGCAATTTGACTGCTAAAATTGCCTCTCCTTCATTTCCTCTGAATTTTCCATCAAAACAGTTGCATCCCCTTGAGATCCATAGAGTGCAGATTCTTTTTTTTTTTTAATGCATTACATTTTTTGGCTTTGGAAACCGCTTTTGAGCAGTATGAATTACAAGCTGGTTGTGAGCACGGAGACGTGGTGTCACTTCAGTTAACCCCTCTGAACAGCTGCAGAGCTGACTTGGGTACCAGAGGCAGAGATGCTGTGGTCCAGAGAGGAGGCTGGCAGCGTGTCCCGTTCCCCTGGCCAGCGGGACCGGCTGCCGATGATGAAAACTTGAACAGTTAGAGTTGTGCTCCCAAATTCCTCGAGAAACTGGAGGTAGTAGGTTGCTAACGGCAGTGCAAACTTTGTAGCACAGCTACGGTGGAGAAATGGAGCAAATCCACATCAAGTTTCCTGGCAGCATTTTCCGATGTGGGTTTTTTTTATCTCCCCCCCTCCCTTCTGCCTTCTCTCTGTCGAGCTTTATTTTTGTGGCCATATGCACACCATATATCATGCCTCATGTGGATTTAACCTTTAGACCCTTCTAGTTAGGCTCCAGGTGACAATGCCTCCTCCTGCCCGCGCCTGTCTCCCGGCAGGGCTTGCGGCACGTGTCCAATGCCGGCAGGCCGCAATGCCGGAGCTCGCCGGCTGGCCGTGGCGTGTTGGTGGCTTGCCGAGGGCCAGCGGCAGAGCTGCTGCTCGCGGAGCTGCCGCCCTTGGCTGCATGGAGGGCTTGCCTGTCCATCGCTGTTATTTTGGTCTGCGACCCCTTTGCCCTTTACCCCAAATCCTGTGCCAGATCCAGCACTCAGCTTCCCAAAGGACGGCTTGTGATGTTTTTCCTACAGCTGGAGAACCCTGTGTTGGGTTTGGCAAGGTCTCTGAGGAGCAGGTCCTTGGTGTGAGGTGTCTGCCGTGGTCTTCGAGTCCTGCCTACCCCCAAAACGTGCTGCCGGCTTGGCCTCTCGCAGCCCCGGTGGAGGCGGGTGTTCGGGGCAGGTCTGACAGTGGTAGCTGAGCCTTCCTGAGCTGCTCGTGCCCAAAGAGGTAGGCGCAGCCATCTGTTGTAATTAACTTGGCTTCACCTCCTCTTTTTTTTTTTTCTGTTTTCCCCTCTAATCCCATCTCTGTGGATCTCTCTGCTGCCCGGTGGCGAGCAGGCTCAGAGGGCTCCCCTTCTTGCCAGCCCTTGCTCCCCTCAATCCTTGTCGCCTCCTTTCCCTCCTCCTCCTCTCTGCCACTTGCAGCCGCTGGCGGTACATGCCGGGGTGGCTGGAGCAGGCTGAGGCTAGGTTTTAGGGTGTGGGACTCCCTCCTGGCTGTGGGGTGTAGTAACCTTGCAGGGCTGGTAGCGTGTAGAAGAACATAACTTGCTCCATTTAGGACCATGAAGTTGTTCCCAGGACAAACTCCCCGGTCCCTCCGGTGCTGTTATTACTGCTGTCGCTTGGCGTTTGGGTTTTTTTTCTTTTTCAAAGGGCAGATCAAGCCCTATTAGTGCAGTAAGCAAAACTTGTCCTTGCCCTTTCCCTGCCCTTCGTAAAGTCCTATAAACTGGCTGAGAAGGGAGCCGTAGCAGCATGCCTGTCTCTGCCAGGGTGCCTTGCCCACATGGCCCGGCCGGGTGCCTGGTTAGCAGCTGTGGGCTCAGCCTGGAGGAAAGCCGAGCCTGATGGATGAGGGTGTAAGGACACGGGGCTGCTCGGGGTTACGGATCGTGGATGCCTCCTGCCCTCCGTGCCTTTCGGCGGAGGGTTTTGAAATACTTCGCAAGCATTAATTAGTTCCAGCCTGTCTCCTTGCCCCGGCAGTTTTCCAGCTGGATAAACTGCGACCCGGAGAGGTTAATTGAACTTTGTATCCTTCTGGCTCTTGTTGATTCCAGAGGAATTGGGAGTTGCTCAACCCTCTTGGAAAATCAGGCTGCTGGTGACCCACCTGAAGTCACTCAGGGAGGCGGCGTCGGGGCTTGGCACATGGTCCGGTAATTTGGGCTCACAGCCCCGCACTACCACCCGGCATCTCCCCTGCCTCCCTCTGATCTGGCCCTTTGCTTTGCTTTGGGGAGGGGACACACACACACATAAAAATTAACTTCTTAATTACATTAAGGAATAATGAGAGGAACTGATACACAGGATTAATTACAAGCAAATTCCCAAATTGATTTGTGGGGAGTACGTGTAGCTGGCTCTGCAGGAATGTTCCGTGAGCGTGCTGGCTCCTCCGGCTCGTCCTGGTGCCTGTGCCAGGCTGCAGCCGCGCAGCCCTGGGGGATGCCAAGGAGGGAGCAGGAGAGGGGTAGGTGACAACCCTTTGGTCATCTCATCCCCTCTACCTGGTGAATCCATAGCAGACCAAAGTGGGGAGCTGGCTGTATAGCTGAGCCCTGCTGCAGTGAGGGGCTCGCGGCGGGGGTCTGGGCTCCGGTGCTCAGGGCCAGCAGTGCGTGCGGGAGGGGCAGGAAGACTTTGTTGTTGGGTTTGGGGGTTTTAGTTCTCTTCGTTCCCTCCTGCGTGCCGGCTTGCTCCCTCTGATGAATGGCTGAAGCTGACAACCTCTGGAGGGAAAGGGGGGTCCATTGTGGGCTGGCTTGCAGGTGAAAAGCTACGGAGGAAAAGTTCCTTTTATTAAAAAAAGTGACCTGATATACTTGACTTTTACTAGCATTCGTGATGCAACAGCTCCTTTCTGAGTGTGTTCAAATGCAGCTGGGGGATGGCTCCTGGGAGATAATGAGAGGCTCAGCACCCTCGCTGCTTGCTCAGAGTGCCCCACGGTGCTCAGCACCCTGCAGGATCGGACCTCAATGCAAAGGGACGCCTGCCAGCTTTGTGCCTGTGCGCCTTGCACCAGCCTGCGCTTCCTTCTGCATCATTGCCATCTAGAAAGCTTCAGCACCTGGAGCTCAGCTGACAGTTTCCAGATATTAAATTCCTGTCAGTTTTATAGCGTCAGAGCCACTTAACAGATTAAAATAACTGTGTATCCTGCAAAAATTCAGATCTTAACAATTAAGGGATTGAAGTGCCAAAGCTGTCAGGCACAAAAAGGCAGAGCATTTAATAGCAGGGACGCTCGTGCTGGCTGGGGGCTCGGCTGGGGGCATGAGTAGGTCAAGGATAGGAGAGAAGAGGAAGCTTCTGTCATGCTTTGCTGGTGAAATCCCACCCTGAAATGTCTAGGAGCAAACCCAGGCTTTCTAGGATGTCCAAAGCTTCGATGGTGCAGGCGATGGGGTGGAATCCAGTTGCTGTCTGCTGCCGGTGTATTTAGCGATGGATGTGGAAATACAAAACAGAAAGCCATGCCCAAGCTGTCCTCGTCTGTGGGACCAGACGGGGCAGGTCTGGTGCATCAACAGGTACTGTTTCTCAGGTGCTTGCCTTCCTTCTGGTGGGCTTGGGAAAGAGGTTTTCTCAGCACAGCCGCCTCCTTGTACAAACGCCTGCGTCCTCATGGAACAGGAGCAAGGTGAATCCTGCCAAAGTCAACACCCAGTCACCTCGGCTACTAAACCAGCCATGGACAAACAGTAAGCAGCCTGCCTTGTATGTCTGGTTTAATTAATCTACCGACGGCACATCAAGGCGCTCTCTGAAATACCTGTGAAACAATAAGCAGTCAATGAAAACCCTGTTAATTTTTCACTGGTAATTGCAATGAATGAATTTTACCCCCATTACATTCTGGTAGAGCTCCGTGTTGCAGTTGTGACTGATGGGGGCATAAATATTGATTGAACAAGACCTGTTTGCTTTGCAAAACGGCGAGCATCGGGATGTCCACATGCCTTTCCTAGCTTGGTGCTTTTGAAAAAAATACCAGGGAGGGAGGGAGAGGATGCAAGGATTCCGATTCTTTGCTGGTAAGGTGCTAAATAAATTTCTGTGCAGCTGGCATGTGTCTTGTTGACAAGAGGTGTTGAGCACCAGAAGAAGAAAAGTACTTTTTATTCTGCTCTGGAAGGATAGAAAGAGCTGGAAAAGTCCTGCTGCTGCGCTCCAAAGGGGTGTCAGAGGTGGTGATGCTCCCGGGGTGAGCTGGGCTCAGGAGTGTCACGGTCTCTCTTGTAATACGCTTCTCCTGGCAAAGTCGCTGCGGAGCACCCTGCACGCTGCCAGCGGGATCGCTCCGGGCTGCAGGGTGGTGTGGCATGGTGTGACATGCCAGCATCCCCTCGGTAGGTGACAGGGAAGGGCCCGAGCCCTCACCCCTGCAGCTGGGTTTTTAGGAGGGCTCAGCTCTGGCTCATGGCCCTAAGCCCTTGGTGACCCTTAGTGGTGGGCTTGACAAAAGAAAGTCCTGCTTCTGAGCAGGGAGGTCTCCAAAATCAGCTCTGTGTCTGGATGCCGAGGCGTCATAGACACAGCACGTATGTTGTGAAGTGTCTCCACGCTTGAGGAAGATGCTGACTATCAGGGAAGATGTTTTTTCCTATTTACCCTTTCGCCACCTCAGATACATACGGAGGTGGATTATTTACTCAAAAACCCAGGCTGTTGTCTCCTTCTTGCTCTTCCATGATAAGAGAACATCATCCTGATTTATTTTGATGTTCTCATGGCCCAGGGCTTGTCTTGGCTGGGTTTGCTTCCTTTTCCTCTGCCGAGACGTCTCTTGACCCTGGCTCTGCAGTGTGATCCATGCCTCCCTGCAGGCAGGGGGACTTGGCACACGGGATGGCTGTAGGTTAAGGGCTATAAATGGCTGTGCCTGGGGAAGGCAGGTCTGTGGAGCATTTTATGGTACCGGGACTAGAGTTTTTCTTTCCCTCCTGAAGCTGAGAGGTTGGTTTTAGGCGTAGAGACCAGGGCAGAGCACGCAGGGCACACTCTGCTGAACTGCTGTGGTTTAGCAGGCACGAGCTGGGTGAGCACAGACACTGGAAGGGCAGCTCTGGGAGCAGCAGCCTTGCAAATAGCACCATTTTATAAGCCCGTATAAATGCGGGTGTGGCATTATTGTCCCAGGCTGGTGAATCCCCGGGTAGCTGAATACGGGGTTTGAGCAGAGGTGTTGTGAGCCAGGTGTTTTTCTTGGATCCATAGATGTGCACGTCCAGTGCGCGCAGCCCATGGGATGCCAGTTTGGTACTTCTGGGTACTCTAGTCTCTTTGCCGGTGGAAAAAGCAAGCTTGGGAGAAGCTGTGGAAAAGCAAAGGCAACCTACTGTAGCTGGGAGAAACACAGTTATAACAGTTGCCTTCCGTGAGGGCAGCCCGGCATTTGGTGCAATAAAACCAATTATGGGGAATGTATCTGCGGAGAAAGCAAAAGTAGGATCTGTTTAAGAAAGACGTTTGCATGAAGGGCTAATTACGTGTAGCCTAACGATAAAGGGTGCAGTGGATTGACTATTAATTGGAGTAGCGCAAGCAGGAGATTGCTGGTGTTAGCTGTGTGTTTCTTGCTGGCTTCCTCCTGTTTAAAGAAGGAAGGGGTGAGGAGCAGATGATGGGGGGGGGTTTGCTCTCAATCCACTTTCCCGTGCAATGAAAAAGCCATTTTCCCCCTTTTCTCTCACAGCGAAATGTTCAGATTTTGCCAGCGACACTTAGCACAGTTGCTTACTAAGCTGCAATTAAATTGATTTCCCTCCCTCTTTCCCCTTTTTGGTTCCAAAATCTCAGCAGGAGTCAGCGTTATGGGAGGAGTGAGCCAAGGAGGAGATCTTGGGCCCCATCTTCTGCTCATCTAAATCAGTATTGCTCCACTCTTCCTATGTATTTCCATAGGAGCCGGGGAAGGTGGGCTGCTTAGATACAGGTTTTCCCGTATAGCCGCTGCTCTGGTGGGGAGGGCAGCCCTAGGTCGGGCTGGATCAGTCTATAGGGTACCCCGGGAAGCTGCCCGCTGTGGGATGGGTGTTGGGTGTCTCGGGGGGGCTGGGGCTCTGGGTGCCCGTGGCACGTGGGTGCTGGGAGGAGGAGGAGGAGGAGGAGGAGGAGGAGGATTTCTCATTGTTAACGCGTGCCTTCAGAAAATGATCAGTGGTGACAGGTTCAGCAGGAGTTCACCGCTTGGTTCATGGAGGCGGCATTAGTAGTACTAATAGTTTGCCTTCAGTCCCGCTGTTTGGAAGCTCCGTATGAGCCTTAATTAACCCTTACTGCAGCCCTGAGGGAGCGAGGGCAGTGCGACGGTCCTTCGCATGTCACGAGAAGCGTTTCGGGAAGGGACAATGTGCCGGTTTCACTTCCTTATGGTGGGGGGATGTGCTGGCTTGGGGACTGTCCCCAGCCAGATGGGACATGGAGACACTGGTGGTGGCACCCACGGGGCCGGGGGGGGGGCCTCGTGTACCCCACCAAACCCTGTCTTGCCACACATAGGCAGAAATTAGTGATGATTTACTGCGAAGCAGCTCGAGCTCCGGCTTTGGGATATTATTTGGAGGAGCAAGTAAGCTAATGGTTGCATCTCGTCTCGGAAAGGACCATGGGAAGTGCGGTGCAGGAAGAGAATTGATCCAGAAGCAAAACAGGTTAATTTTTGGACCAGGCTGAAAGACAAGGGAAAGATAGATTAATTTTTATTTCTTTATTTATTTTATTTTTTTCCCCTCCGTCTCAAATGCGACTGAGGGTTTTAGCCTTTCCCCCTCCTTGGTTTTCTAGTGGAAATGCCAACAATAAACCTGATTGGAAAGTGATACGAGGAGAACAGGGCTCGTGTGGTGCAAAACCAAATGAGCTCTGAAATCACCTTCTATTGTCTAAATATGGTTCGCAGAGCCAAGGAAATTGAGACGGATTATTCTTTCTTTTTTTTTTTTTTTTTTGAAGGCACTGAAGGAATAAGTCCAAAGGATGTAATTTGGCCCAAGCAAGGAGAGCAAGTGCTTTGTCCTGGCTTTCTAAATAGCTTTGCCTGCATTTAGACACACACCATTGCCTCCTCAAGGACCACTGTCGGCATCCGCCGGTTACAAACACACCTCATAACACATTATGGAGGCATGTGGCTTGCAAATAAGATGCGAGTATGTTCAGTGGCGCGGCCCTCAGTTGCAGCCCCCCTGGGCCACGGAGGGTTTGTGCACATCTTCTATTTCTTGTGCATTGAATTTTTAGTTGCTTGTCGTTAGGTGAGACGGAGGAAAGATGGGAGGGAGGAGTTACAGGTGACAGCAGGCTCATTTTCAATGGCTTGGGTCAGTTCTTTTTATTAAACTTTTTTTTTTTTTTTTTAAAGAATTTTCTTCCTCTGAGTCAGGGTAATCTGCTCTACCTGATGGGCTGATTTGGGGTCCTTCAGGATGGAATTATGTCCTCTAATATCCATTGGGAACTGCCTCGGGGGATGTTTGGGATACAGCCACTTTGCGCTTTGACCTTGCCCGCTGAAATGCGAAACTCAGGGTCTGGTTGGGGAAGGCGGGTGGTTTTTCCAGTGGGGTGGGCAGCGGGAAGACACAGGGGGGGCTGCTAGAGATGGTGTTTGGGAGCCGAGCTGGGAGGGAAGCTGTCGTGTCGCACAGTCCTGCCTTTCGGCAAGAGCGGAGCTGGACGGGGAGGGAGCAGGGAAGAGCCATGGTGTTTATAATGCCCGTTGCATTTTCCCGGCGCAATAATATGGTGTAATTTGGAGAGAGAGAGACTCAAACATGCATTAACCAGCCATCTGCTCCTGCGACTGTGATCGAAACGGATGAATATCCGTATAACGCTCAGAGTTAAACTGTGTATGGCGTGTAGGCTGCATATGGCATGCTCCTTGCGGTATTGCAAAATGCTTCGTGAAGCGCCCTCCCATCCTGCCCTCCCATCCTGCAGGAAGATCTCTGGTTTAGGTCCCTTAAAAAAAAAAAAAAAAAAAAAAAAAAAGAAAGAACCAACCACTGTGCAGCCCTTGGAGATGGGTGCTCAGCCCAGCGGTGCCCCGGTGGTCCTGTCTGCTGGCCGTGGCGTGTGGAGGAGCTGATTTTGGGGTGGAGGAGATGACAAGCATTGCCTGGGGCCGGCCAGCACCAGCTCTCCCTGCCCTGCTGCCATGCCATGGCATGGAGCGAGGGAGGGAGGGAGGGATGGATGGACGGACAGCTTGCTGCGGCGAAGGGACGACACATGCCTTGGGAAGCCATTAGCAGCGATTCTGCTGTGGGGTTGAAATTCTGGGAAGCAAGAAGGAAAACAATTTTGCCTTTTTTTCTTAATTTTGGCATTTTTACCACCATTTTAACTACCAACAAAAATACTGTTCTGGGTGTTTGAAGACCAGGACTGAGATTTTGAAGTGGAACATGCTGCCATACCCATCACCGCTTTAATTTAGCCCCTTGAAATGGGTCTAGTCTGAATCCTCCCCGATGCAATGATGTACAAGAGTACCTACGCAGCATGCTGGATGGCCTCTGCTCCCTTTTAAAACAACTATTTTGTTTTATTCCTGACTGCTCCCTGCTGAACCCGGAGTCCATAGATGGAGGACGACGTTACGCACTTCCACGCAGGCTTTTCTGTCGTGCTCGATGCTCATGCAGCCAAGGGCTTCACGAGCAGTAATAATTGTATTTGCACAGCTCCTGGACAAATAAAGATGTAAGGTGTCCCCCTTGCAGAGGTGATGTGTGAAGTTTTGGTCAGTGCTAGAAACGGTGAGAAGGTCAAGCCTGCAAACAGCCTGAAATCTGCTGAGACTTCAGCTGTTGCAGTCTTAGGAAGCGTCAGGTATTTGTGCAAAATTAGGCTTTGCAAAGGCTTCTCACTTTGCCTGGTTTGGTGGCATACTCGGGTGGAAAAGTGAAATGTCTGAGCCCATTAGAGAGGCTGTCATCTGCCCAATTTGAAGCCCCAGCCCCAGAGCTTGGAGAAGGAAGGACGTCTCAACAGAGGTCACCAGGACATTTTCAAGTGAAACATCTGAAATTTGAAATTAGACTTTCAAGTGGCAAAAAAGAGAATTGGATGATGAGAAAAGCGTTATGTTGGCTGGTGACATGGCCTGCATTACTGAGCACAGATACGGATGTGTCTCCTCAGCAGGGACCTCCTGGATGCACCTGCGCACTTAAGAAACACGACATTTCCAAAATCAAACGTAAAATATAAATGCAATCTACCTTGCAAGGTGAGAGTGACCTCCAGCAGGCATCTGAATGCTGGGGAAGGTCATTCAGATGTTGTTCTTCACCTGAGACACTGCGGGGCTTAGGGAGATTGAGGACACCTTCTCTTCTGGAGGCAACGTCAGCGAAGGAAAGTCAGCTCCAATTTGGCCTTTGCAAGCAGAAGCTCTGCGAGCGTGTGTGGAGCAGGAGGAAAACGCGTTGGCACATGAGGGCACCGGCTGCTGGGAGGTGAAGTGCGGTCGACCTTCCCCAACAGGCACAAGCGGTGTTCTGTAAAACAGGATTTCTTTGCTCTCAGTGCTTTACTGCATCCTTCGGAGACCAGGTCCTGCTGCCAGCATCGTGGCCAAATCCTGACTCTGTAAATGAAATGCAGCCCAGCAGTGAAGAACACCTCTGCTATTTAACCAAACCCTTGCACATCTGCTGTTTAACCAGAGCATTGTATTTAGACCGCAGTTGTAGAACTGGAGCAGAAGCTGGTACAAAGACACTTGCCCTAGGTGGAGCAGCACACTGAGGTCCAGCACAGGGGTTTGTTCGTGCGATAGCTAGAAATGAGCTCATTAAATAAAGTGTAATTTGCACCTTTTAATCTCAGTGATGCCTGCGTGCAGGCACCCGTATTTGGGATAAAAGCTTATTCTGCTTCAATTAATTTTATACTAATATAAGCTGAATAATTGAAAGTGTGAATGAAAGGCCAGGTAGTTATTTCCCTTCCCTCTGGTGCACAGGCTGCGCTGAGATAACCGGGGAGGTGGGAGCACCCAGCAATGCAGGTGTTAGTCCAGCCGAAACCTGCCTGCACCATCTCACAGCCAAACAGTTCTGAGTTTCTATATGTAAATATCAACTGGGATCAACTGGTTTTTGATGCAGATCTCCTGGTATTGACACCGGTTTGGGCATTAGCACCAGCTGTGCGTATGGCCTTGGGCAAGCCAGCATCTCTCTCTCTGAATGCAGGCTTGGGTCTCAAGATGTTCTCCCCATCTTCAAGCAGAACTAGCAGCCATTACTGTATCCGAAAGATAAAGCAGATGAATTCCCACCTTTTTTTCCTTATTTCCAGAAACTGTGTTCAAGTCCGTAGGCCAGGAGTGGCTGTACTTCACAGGCATTTCGTTACAGTAGGCTGTAATGATAACTGGCCATTTCTGCATCAAAATCACAGGAAATTCTTTCTGAATTATATTAATCCAATAAAAAAGCAAAAGTTTTTAAAGTGTAAAAGCTGGGGATCTTTTTCCTTTGAGAACGGACTAGCGCTTGACTTGAAAAGTGTGATACGTCTCTATTTCTGAGGGGCAGAATTCATGCCGTGCTCAGGATTTCTTTTCCTCCCCCAGTAATCCTTTCCCAGTGCATCAAACAGAGGTACAGGAGATTAATTTGCTGAAGGTCTTAATGTTTGCTCCGTGTTACAGGCACCCAAATTCCGCACGGGCCCAGCTTTGACTGAAGGAGGCTTTTTACAGCCACCCAGTTCATCCCAGCGCTTGCTGAAGTGGGATTAACTGGGCCACCCAGTTCATCCCACACTTTGCCGTGTGGGATTCAGTTTTGAGAGAACGTGCTGGGAAGCCAATGCTTGCTTTTCTGTAAGTGGGGCTGATTTCAGATGCCATAAGGAGCACAGCAAAGTTTGATAACCCAGCAGCGTGGTTTAGTGCCTTCCCTCGTGCTGCCTGGCTATGCTCTTGCAAGGATCCACAGCGTGATTACAAGGGCTGTTAAATGCCCTTAATATTCATGCTGTTAGAGAGAGCGTTACTCCTGCAGGCTCTGCTGTCTGCTGCTGTTCGCAATAGCATCGCACCGATGATTAAATCACCGATGCTGCATTGAACAGCATGTGAAGCCCCTCCAGCCAGGAGATTCAAAGGCAGAGTTAAATCTCTGCCCTTTGCCCACCTCCTTTTTTCTCCGTCTCTTAAGTGATGGCGTTGTTTAAGCAAACAAAACACAGAGGGAATGGTTCAGAGCCATGAAATGAGATGGGAAATGAGCCCCTCGCAGAGAGGTTAAGAGAACAGGGCACAGGCGCTGCGAGGGAAAGGAGCCGGGGGGGTCAGGTGGACACATGCCTGATGCAGCGCTGCTGTACATGCCGCTTCTCCTCGTCCTCTTTTCAGACGTGGATGGGAAAAGCAGCAAACTAAGATATATGTATGAGAATATATACTGGTATGTACTTGGTAGTGCAGCAAATGGGGGAGTGGCACAGGATGCTATGGGGGTGGCATGGGGGAGGCTTTTGGAGCTGAAGCCAGCAGATACTTATCATGAAAAGGCCCTGATCCATCCCAAGCTCTCTGGATCCTGGGGGGGAAGCTGCTGCCTGTTGTTTTTTCCTCTGGGGGTTGATTGGTATTGGCTTTGGGGAGTACCCAGTCCCTGCCATACCTGTGCTGTTGTCCCAGCTTCTGGGTTTCCTTGGCTTGTGCCGGGATGCAGCTGTTTCCCCATCAAAGCCTTGTCCCTTGCACGCAGCCTCAGCTGCTGCAGAGGGGGCTTCAGCCTGCCAGGTATTTTAGGGAAAAGAGCCAAAAGCAGTTTCTTGGTACCCTGCTGTTGTGGTTTAACCCCAGCCAGCAACTGAGCCCCACACAGCTGCTCGCTC
>NW_008796042.1:1004310-1027501 GCF_000699145.1 Aptenodytes forsteri
CCCAACTCCTTGTGCACCCCCAGCCTGCTCGCTGGTGGGGTGGTGTGAGAAGCAGAAAAGGCCTTGACTCTGTGTCAGCACTGCTCGGCAGTAACGAAAACATCCCTGTGTGATCAACACTGCTTTCAGCACAAATCCAAAGCATAGCCCTATACTAGCTACTGTGAAGAAAATTAACCCTATCCCAGCCAAAACCAGCACACCTGCTGCACTCTTTGGGCTGCTCTCCATCCCTCTCAGTCCCGAGGCCGTGCCGTCTCTCCCCTGCCTGCTTCCCTGCTCAACCGCAGGTATCGCAAGTGGGTGGCTTGTCTCGGAGGTGTCCCGGTGCTTCTCATTCAGCCCCAAAATGTGCTGCATCCATCTGGCCGTAGACTCGGATTTAACTTGTAGGGCCGGGGCTTTGGAAGGCCCATGTGTGTCTGGGAGAGGGGTGCTGAGCCAAACATCCTTGTCCGTGGGGAAATGCTGGGGGCTTTTCCGAGGCCGGTTCCCAGAGGTGGCCGCAGTGGCCTCAGCAGTCCCTCTTTTCTGTGCCAGTATTGCCGGGGAGAAGGCTGACACCTCCACAAATGACTCATTTATGTGTCTTGCTTTCATGGGGTCTCGGTGAGAACAGTCCTGACAGGGTGGCCATTAACGAACCTGTCGGTTAATTGCTCCCCCGTCGGCTTCAGTTAGAGAGAGCAGCGCGGCAGGGACACCTGGCTGGGCGCCGGCAGGAGGCTTTGCTCAGGGTTTGCCGAGCCTCCATTGATTTTTGAGCTTGTCACGCCATTCATTAGGAGAGGGAGAGCGAACTAGGTGCTTAGCAGAAATGCTCCGAGTCGATCCTGATGGAGCAGGTTTCTCCACTGCCTGGTTAGGGGGGAGAAAAATCGTCTTGCCCAAATCTCCTCTGCTCCTAGACCGCTCAGCCTCAAATCACCTTCCAGGGGTGTCCGGCAGCGCATCTGTCCTGGCGTTGCCCCATCCTCACACATTTGCAGCAATGAGGGTGAGTGAAGAAAATTGTGCTGCTGGTGCTCTTGGTTCGTGGGATGGTTTTCTGCTCTGTCCCTCCCTCTTGTCCTGCCAGGCTCCCGCGGCTGGGTCCCCGTTGCATGTTGGGCTCGATGCATCCCTTTTTCACGCAGCTTGTGCTGGAGCTGCACTGATCGAGGCAGTAAATCAGCTTGCCAGTGCTGTGGAGATAAATGATGGCTGTAATGTGAACTGAGGGGGAGCAGATTAAAAAAAAAAAAAAAAGAAAAAAAAGGAAAAATTGGGGAAAAAAGGAAAAAAATGGGGAAAAAAAGTAGTGTACTCAACAACGGATGGGCTGTGAAATGAAATACCTACCTCGACCAAGGCCCCTTGGCACAGCAGCGTGGTCCTAGTGACGACTCAAGGCGCTGCAATGGGACCTACTGGGGAAGAAAAAGGGGGTTCCCGTGTGCGCACACCGTGCTCACCTGGCAGGTACCCCAACAGGACAGCAGAGCTGTGCTGGCACCCCCCTTCTCCCCCCTCGCTTGCTGACGGCAGCTAATGGATGGCAGAGAGAAGGATGAAAGCCGGTATCTGCAGCGGGTGCCGAGGTGCAGGACTGAATAGAGGGCACCAAATGGAGCTAAATTATAGACCAATTTATAGTCTCGCCGTCTACAGCTGCAGGGAAGGTTTGAGCTGAGGTACTATTGTTTGAATGTCTCTGCAGCTCTTAAGGTTGCAACCTCTCCATTTGCTGCCTGCCTTAGCTGGGTTTCCTCGCCCCCCCTCCCCCCCCCAATTTTAAAGCGCTTTCCTGCTGGTGAAAGGCTGACAGCCCCCAAGGCTTAAGTCTTCTACTGATTTCGGCAGGTGGCGGCGGGGTTTGGGTCCCTGGGCTGCCCAGACCATGTCCCTCAGCCCTGGCCTGCGCTTTGGGGATGGGGAAGGGTGTTTGGAGCTGCGTCGGTGGCATCTCCACTGGTGGGTAATTATCCACTCAGAGCTGAACAGAGCCTGGCGGCTCCCCATGGGCTGCAAACCAGATGTCGGGTGGCAGTGATTTAAAGCCTCTGTCATCTGGAGACAAACCGGTGATAATGATTCTCTTTTTATAGATGGGGACTTCGAGGCACGGGAAGATTTAATGGGGGATGCTTTGTAAAATTAGCTACTTAGCTAAGTTTAGCGAAATCTTAGCCGAATTAACTAAAAATGAGCTGAATTCAGCTAAAATCATTGGAGAATTGTCACTCTTGATGGGGAAAAAGCAGAAATCAGAGGGGAAAGTGAAGAGTTAGTAATGCTGATGAAGTTGTAACACTGGTCGGTAGTTCAGGAGCGTGCCCCCGCCTTGAGTATGCTGCTGAGTTTTGGGCATCTCACTGGGATGGGCCCTGGGTTGGAAGAAATTAAGGCGGATGATGGAAAGTTACCTGCAGGGAGAGAGAGGGATTTCACTGGTGGACCTCGCTGCTGCCGGGCTTCTGCAGGGTCGAGCACTTGATGGCTGGCAGCAGGAGGGTTTGACACCTGCGTGGCCACCCTCAGCCACAGCTTTTATAAGAGGAGGAAAAAGAGATGGCAAAAACATGTCTTGTGACTTGGGACAGTCTCTTGCTGGCCAAAAACTGGGGAAAAGCGTCACTCATAAGGGAGTTGTGTGTAGCTAGCCAGCGCGGGGAGGTTTGCGTCTTCCTGGCTGGTGTCGGAGGCAAGGTGTCTGGTCGGACAGTTTGGGAATGATTTGTTTTTTGAGGTTGGGTGTGGAGAAAAAACAACGCTGTTGTAGTCCTGCACCCTTGGACGTGAAATGTGAGGAAGGAGAGATGAAGAAAAGCCTCTGTGGCTGAAGGAGGAGGTGAAAGAGGGTAAGATGAAATTCAATTCTGCGAGCCTGGCCGTCAGCCAGGAGGCTGTGGTGAACTTCTGCTGTGTGCCTCAGGATCTGTCACGACCGGGAGCACTTAGGAGCTATTTTTCCTACAGCAGAGCTACATCTTTCTGGAGATGTTAAGCTGCCAGAGACAAGACGGATTGCTGCAGATGTACAAAGGGCTTGGATGTACATTTTTCCCTTTATCCCAATTTACGTTCGAGATAGTTGTAAGCCCCATGGAAAACTATTCCTGGTAGAGGATCTGGTGATGTGCTAGTGGCTTTCTGCCTTTTGGCTTTTCCCAGAGGCAGTCCCAGTGGACTAACCAAGGGGTGTCAGTGTTACTGGCCAGCAGTGGCGAAGCCGGTCCGTGGGGTCACTGTCTTCTCCTCCTCCTCTGCTGAGGAAAGCCAGGGAGCTGATGTCCCCTGTGGATCAGGAGGGACCAGAGACGTGGTTTTGTGGACCGTGTGTGCCTGACCTGGCTCTTATCCACCCATCTATTTTCAGCCCTCAGTGCCGGTAGAGTTGTTGCGTCTGAGCGGCACCGATGGAATCAGAGCCAAGTGGGCTGATGCAAGGGGAGGCCGCATGGCAGCATCCCTGCCTGCAGAAGGGGGACCCCAAACCGGGACTTAAGGCTAACCCCAGAGCCTGCACCGCTGGGAGGTGAAAAGGGGATGCAGAGCTGGTTCAGTGAGCAATGAAGGGGTTTGCCAGGCATCCCCACCTTGCTTCTGGGGCAGGAATTATTGCAGCACTTTCAGGAAAGTGGTCTTGGAAGAAATATCCTTGTGGAGGCAGAAATCTGAATAATCTCTCAGTTTGCAGGCTGCTCTGGTAAACTTTTGTTTTCAGAAGCGAGAAATGGGTCACGCAGTCTTTTTGCTGCCTCCAAAAGAAACCAACCTCCAAATCCCCCAAACCCACCCCCTGCCATTAACACAGTGGGTAGGGTGAGGAAGAAATATTTCTTTCTTTTCATTCACTTTCATTAAATATTTTCTCAAGAAACATTCACCTTGGCCTGCCCAAAAGCACTCAGTTTTATTTAATGAATTTATTTCTCCCCTCTGGAAACCCTCCACCGACAGCAGTTCCCCCACTGGCAGGGCAGACCCCGGCACTGCAGCTTTCTTGGGGTCCCCGGGGACAAGCCCAGGCAGCGTTTTGCCATCGCCAGTGTTCTTTTGCGGGTGCGGTGGCCGCTTTCGAAGGGACGGGGATGCTGGTGGATGCTGGCGTGTCGTTTCAGTTCAATAGCTCCTGTGTTGGGCATGGGGCTCGGTGTCCCATCCTAACCTCGACCTTAGTTTCCCCCCCCCACGGATCGGGAACACGGCGCGGTTGGGGCAGCTCTCACGAGCGAGCGTTGCTTTTTTAGGTTTGTGGGTAATAACGAGCCACGGTGTGAAATAGCAGTTTCTTTTAAAGCAGTCTTCTCTACAAAAGTCCCCTTGAATTTAATGAAGACTTAGAAAGTTGTTCCTGAAATTTTTACGCCAGCGTATAGATATCCATAAAAGAGCCCTCCCGTAAATGGAACAGAAAGGAAACCATTCATTTTAGCGTCTGTGCGTTTATGGATTGATTTTTACAGAATCCTATTAGTTTCACTGCCAGTAAATGGCACGAGGACTTTATTTCAAACCAGACAATGTCGAGGTATGGAGGTGGGCATTAAATATCATCCTACCTGTTGCTGTTCAGCTATAGTTCCTGTTTGTGTCTGAGCAGAATATAATTGCAGAGACCAGGAATGCCAAGTTGATCTCCTTCCAGCTCTTTGGTTAATAAAATCATTAGGAACCAGGATAACATAGGCGGCTGGCATTACACTGTTTCAACAGCCCATTAAATAGATGTGATCATTTTTGTGTAATGCTTTCTTAAAAGCAAAGAAATACTCTCCTGTAGCCGTTACTTCGTGCCTGCTTTTGAGAAGGCAATGATTTGTAAACCTCTTCCTAAATAAAAAAGTTACATACAATGAAAAAAACCAACCTCTAAACTGCAGACTGCTACTCCTCCCCATAACGCAGACGACTTCTGGATTTTTTTCACCTCCCCTCCTGCCAGGTGGAGGACAGAGCATCCTCTCCCTGCCCAGAGGGCTGCTGCCAGCCTGGCTGTAGCCTGACCGCAGCTGGCACAGCAACGTGATGCAGCGGCCATTTACACTTTACCTTCGTGCGGCGTTTGAGCGGCTGACAGCCAGACGGTTTCATAAATAGCCACGTCTCCTTGGGCCGAGGATAGCTCACCTTCCAGTGTCATTACCAGTCTCTCTCACATTATTACGAATGAAATTATGCTATTAATGTAATTTCCATTTTTTTCCCCTCCCTATTTAAGCTCCCTGCTTTGTGCATCTCACTCGGTTTTGGCAGTGCAGTGCTTTGATTTTCATTGATAGGTGGTTTTACTTTTCAATTTCAATTCCAGCTACATTTGGTTTGCAGGATGTGGGGACTTTGCAATTAAAACCAAAACTGAGCCGCACACATTTAAAATGAGGCAGGAGAAGCAACAGACTAACACTTACAGTATTACTAGGTTTTCTAAGGGTCACTCTACAGCCTGGGGAAGAGTGGGCAAATTTGGTGCTTCAGATTGAATATGGCTACCCCGGGAGCCAAGGGGATGCTTTAGGGGGCACCTGCAGCAGTTGATGTGCCTTGGGGTGCAGAGTGGCATCCCGATGCTTCACACCCCCCCAGAGGGGACTGACTATTGCCACCCGGCATCGCCTCGTCTTCCCCGCGGTCTTGCTTCAATTGCGGTACGTTATGGACATATTGAAGGGGACATCGGTAGCTCTGGCGGCTCCGACAGGGATGCAGAGCCCGTTGTGAGCAACAGGCATTGCTCACGACCGAGGAAGATGCAAGCCCGTTCGTAAAATGTTTGCAAACCATTAACCACAACCCTGTTATTCACTGCTTGAATTCGTCCCTGCCGCTTGGGCTGCGCCTTTTGTGGCCCGGCAGCCCTAGGCATGTACTTCTCTCTTCCATCCCTGTAGAGCTGATGCCGGGATAAATACAAAGAGGGTGGCCCGACGAAGATTAGGAATATTTTGGATCTGATTCAGTTAGTTTGGCATAGCAATTTAATCCTCCTCTCCGCAACTTCCAGCAGCACTGGCAGAGAAGTGGAGGCACCCAGGGCTAGAGACGGAGTGTGGCACAGTGGGCGGGGGACACTGCTTAGCCATGGGCATGTCAGTCTCCTGCTTGGGAAAAGTGAATCCGTGATGCTTTATTGGACTGTTTAGAAAAGGCAAAATAATATGAAAGTCATATATATATATATATATATGTATGTTCTCCTATATATAGGTTTCCTGTAGCTTGAGAGGGAGGGGGCTGTTGCCGAGATCAGTGGTGTAGCCTCAGACACTGCGTGTTATTTAGGGAGTTGATGCCGCTGTTTTTCAGCCTCCTGATCACAGACACAGAAATGTGTCTTCAAGTCATTTCTCCTGTTTCAGCTCTGTGGGCTGCCCAGGTTGCCCCTGCATCGAGGCAGCGGAGACTCTGAGGATGTCACTCCAGAAAGAGGAAAGGACCATTTTTTGAGGGGGGTGGTGGTGGAAGAAAGGGGAGGGGTGTTAGTGAAAGAGCCTGGCTTTGAGCTTATCCTCTCCCTAGCTCTTATCCTACTGCTCGCGTCCTTCACCCACTGCATCTTGCAGGCTGTGGAAGGAGAGAGCTGTCTGTATGGATGGTGATGTGTGACCAACAGCCTTGCTGTTCCCCCAGCCACAGCAGGCACCTGCCAGCACAGCCTTGCCATGAGTTTTGCCTGCCTTAATACTGGGGAATAGTTTCTGGGAGCGGAGGAGCACGTGGCTCTCATGTGCCGGTCTGAGTGAGGAGCTCCCCTGCTCTGCCTGGGGATGGGTAGAAGCCTTGGTAAGCCAGGTCAGTGCTGAGTTCTCAAAAGCGGTGCAGATGCTCTGAGCTTGCCCTTTTTGCCTTGTGTAATTTATGAGTGTAGCAGAGGCCAGGAGCCGCGTTTGGGGTGGGTTAGTGCCAGGGCACCTTTAAATTGCAGGGCTTGGCTCCTGGCAATAACAGGATCTGGCCGTAACATCTGTAGCCTAAATTTCAGCCTGTCCCAAGATCTTTGAGTCTATTTGGAGCTGGGATTATTTTTTTAATTTTTTTTTTTTAAGCTTGAATTGGACTGTACCCTGCCACATATACCTGCAGCTCTGGGAGAGCCCAGCGGTTCGGCTAACAGCTTACAGCACATTCCCGGTGGGTTTATGTCCCACGGAGAGTTTCTGGGCCACAATGGGCAAAGCAGTTACTGTCTCTGCACTTCAGCTGCCCCATCAGGATGTGGAGAAGGGATGGGGAGCCCTGGGTGAGGCTGTGTTGTGCCCTGGGGGCATGGGGCAGTGGCCGAGAGGATCGCCCCGCACCAGCCCCACTGCTCTGTGCTTCCCAACGGGGGGAAATATGGCCCGGGAGCATGGCAAAAGCTCGCTTTGCCACCAGCTTCACCCACTCCAAGGGTTAAAAGCAGCTTGGCGGCTCCCCGTGTAAGGCTGTAATGAAAATTATGCTCAAAGGAGGGCTAAAATCCCATTTCTTTTGCCCTTTAATTATTTAATTTATTTTCTATATTTAACATGCTTGTTCTTCGTGAGTCAACTGAATTTTTCTGTAATATTTTTTGCTCAAATATTTATCCGTGTTGGCGGAGGGAACATTTTAAAATGAACCTCGCAGAGCTCGCCCTACGTGCCCTAGTGTTTTTTCTGGCTTCTCCCGCTATTGAGCGGGAGCGGTTACTCGCTTCACATTTCCCACGTGTTTTCCCTGCTGCTTCCGATACAGATAAAATGTTAAATCGAAGCACGAAGAAGAATTTTAATTTTATTCCCTGTGTTCACCACTTTTGTCTCGGAAAGTCAGTGGATAGTGGGATTAGCCTGGTGCCGACGGCAGAGCCCTGCTCCAGTAGTGCTGGCTGCCCATTCCCGTTCGGCATTGCTGGTGCTGGGCAGGGGGTGAGGGATAAGCCAAAGTGAGCCTGCTGGAGCTCAGCCGTGGCGCTGGAAATAGCAGAGCCCCCCCCCCAAATGCCTTATGGTTTTGTTTCTCATCTTGATGGGGAAGAACATCTTGTCCTGATGTGCCTTGCTCCCATAAACCCTGTGCCTTTTAGCACCCTGGACTCATATTTTAGAATAATGAGGCTTTTGCTGCTTGTCTTTTTGTACATATTTAAGTAGCAAGGCAGAGGACAGGACTGCTGAACAGCCTCTCCTGCGTGACTTGTGCTTGGGTTTTACCATGCTGCCGGCGGAGGTGGGTGATGCTCAGGGAGCGCAGCCGGCCTCATAGCAAGCACCGAGGGCCGGAGCACGGTGGGCAGGTCGGTTGCGTTGCTGGTGAACCGTAGGTGGGCGAGGGGCGAGGGCAAGCAGGGTGCTGCCACGTGAATCCCCGGTGAATCCTGCCTGTTATTTGCTCCCTGCCAACTCGGAGAGAGGGCTGTACAACTGGAAATGGTGCAGACGGGGGACATGGGGCGATTGAGGCTTTGGGATGGCTTCTCTGTGAGAAGCAGGCTTGGGCTGCTTAACCTGGGATGGAGGAGCATGGACTGTGTTGGAGATCTGGAAGATAGTTAATGGCCAAGAAAGGGTGGATAGGAAATACCTCCCATCTTTCCCAGACAAAAGCTGGGGTCATCAAAGGAAGCTGTCAGGGGGCAAGTTCAATGCGGATGGACGCAAGGTTGCAACAGCATCTTCTAGTTACTGAAAGCCTGCGTGGGTTCAGCAGTGACTGGGCAGACGTGTGGGAGACAGGTCCGTGCAGGTGTTAAACGTGAAGATGGGAGTGTGCTGGCAGCAGCAGGGTGCTCAGAGAGGTGTCCCTGTGCTCACTCACCCGTAGTTTTCCCCAGGTCTTTGCTGTCGAGACTCCCATCAGAGATGGAGTATTTAGGCAGACATGACCCGGCACCGCTGCCTTTCTGAGCAGCCCTTCTGTGCGTGGCTGTCACCGTGATCCCCAGGGGCCAGATTTCCCGCTCCATGCCCCCAGAGCATCCCCGCGGCAGCTGTAGCAGTTCAGCTTGGAGGCTCTTTGCAGGGAAGGGTGTGTAAATGAGCAGGAAAAACATGGTGTGCATGCATAGGTATGCATATACACTGATATATTTAATTTACCACATCCCTGTAAGAAAACCGGGCTGTGGAAGGCTGGGGCTGGGCGTGGGAATGAGCAGTTCAGCAGGGAGGGAGCTGTGGGCATGCTGCTCCTTTCCACCTGGGCAGGAGGGAAGTCTGCCATGGGGCCGGATGGAGACCAAAACCCTCACCCCTCCCCTGCCGCTCTGCGCGGCTTTGGCCGGCTGCGTTATGCCGCACTGGGTCTGCGCCGTGGCTTCAACCAGGAAATACCAACCCCTGGACAGGCGCTGCCGTGCATGCCCTGCCTGCACTCTGCCCTGCCTGCTCCTCACCCTGCCTGATGCTGCTTGCTGGGCAAAGCGCCCGGGAGCAGGTCAGAAGTTGGCAGAGAGGAGGAAGCCTTTTAAAATAACTTGTTTCCTTTAGTATCGCTCGATTTTTTTTTTTTTTTCTTTTCCTTTCTTTTTCCGGGCTCCTCTGAAGGCCACGTTCCCCAGCTTGGTTTCAGAGCTGGGCCGTACAACGGGGTACAACTGCAGCAGCTGTGCCTGGCTGGGATGAGACCCCCGGCCGAGGCAGGGAGCTGGGCAGATGCTGCCGGTGCCCATCCGGGGCAGGGAGGAGGGTGCACCCCTGCTGCCGGGGCTGCCATGCATCCTCCTCTGAAGCATTAAACAGTGTTAGAGACAGCTTACCGGGGACCGTAGCACAGCACAGACCATTAGTCTCGCTGAGTACGGCTATGATCGTACGTAGTGCTGCCTTCCGACCTCTTGTTGCTGAACTGTAGAGCACTTTGCAACGATTAATTCAGCATGAGACTCTAAGTGAGCATTTTTGCCCCTATTTTAGAGCAGACATAAAGGTCGCTGGCAGACCAAGAGCAGAAACTCTGCCATACAGACATTCACCAGCCTAGCTGTCACAAGCCACCGGTACCTCCCGCTGGCTGCCTTTTGTCTCGGCACTTTTTTAGGTCCCTTTTGTTGCCCTTGAGATGTTTTTCCTTCCGCTGCAAAAAGGAGGGATGCATTCAAATGCTCAGCTGTACCCAGTAGTTTGGGATTAAAACTCTCGTTGCCTGCATAGGAGAAAAAGTCTTGGCTTGTGTAACCAGTTATTTCTGGTGCGTCTCTCCAGGCATCTGCGTTGATGTGGGCAGCAGCAGCATATGCTGCCGGCTGCAGAAGGACCAGTCCCGTCACCACCTGCGCGCAGGCTTGCTAGGGCTGCGGCGGGCGTTGCAGGAGGGGCTCTGCATCCCTGCCTTTCCTGGGGCTGTGCATGAGCCGGTGGCAGGTCATCCAGCTCAGAGCTGGGAGCCTGCGGTGGTGTGTCCAGAGCACTTTGTGTCTCATGAGAGCTTCTTCTCTTTTGGGCTCCAATGAGGGCAGAAAGAGTATGAAAACACTCAGCTGGAGCTTGTGATGCTCAGCTGGAGCTTGGCCTCTGGAGGTGCCTTTACAAGCAGTAAATCAAATACAAAAGCGGTCAGGTGGGGTTTTTTTAGAGCCATCAGGACCAGTGCTGGTCGAGATGCTCAAGCCTGCCTGCCCCACAGCTGGTAGGATGTCTGCATTGACTGTTGTGTTTTCGGGAAGGGTCAGTGGAGTAGCACGTCTGCTCCTCAGCAGGTCTTCTCCATCTACAGGGTTTCTGCTCCTCCCCTTTCCTTCCACGAGATGGTGTGGTTTTTGCTTGCTGTGGTGTGCCTATCAATGCCTGAACATACCCCTGAGCTCTTTGTATCGCCATCTTCTCCCCTCTGAAGGCACGCCGTGGCTGGTGCCAAGGGCTTGGGGAGCAAGGGGAGGAAGAAGCATGCCTGTGGCTGGGAGGAGAGAGCTGCTGAGGGATGTAGGAGGATGTGAGGGTGGATAAATGAGCCAGTGGGTGCCCAGCATTAAGGGAAACAGCATCACCAATTTGGGGCTCGACTCCACGTGCTTTCAGGACCATCCAGGCAACAAAAGGGTTTTGTTTCATCTCCAGTTATGCAGACCTGTGCAGGGGTGGTGCGACAGACTTCACTCCGGCTGTGGAGAGCCTCCCTGCTGCATCCACTCCCACCTCCCCTGGTTTCCACCGAGAAGTCTGGCTGGAGACGTGGCTCCTCTGCAAGGGGAGTCCCTTCCCCCTGTAGCTGTGGGCCATCAGGCGCTGTAGTGGTATATCCAAACCTGTGGGCAGAAAAGTTTCTGCTATTTAATTTCCCTCCGGCTGGGAAGACTGGCTCCTCATTTCTTTGCAGCTACTGTCAGCAGCAAACGCGACCTCATTTGTATTATCCTGCGTCTGATCCCACCTAATCCTTAATGCAGCGCTGCCAGCAAGGGGAGTGTGTCGCTGCAGGAGCAAGGGAGATCAAAGGCATGCGGGATGGGCTGTGGCCCCGCTGGGCAGTGGGGCTGCCTAAAAGTGGGTCCAGCCTCTGCTCTCTGCTCCTTGTGTCGTGTGGGGCACTTCTCCTCTCCCCACTGCGGCTTTCTGAGAGGAGGGACCTTCGCCTTCAGTAGGTATTGCACAGCTTCTGGTGGAGCTAACGTGTTCACTCGGCGCGAAACGTTCTTTGTTCAAGAGAGCATGAGGCTGTTTCGGTGCGTGCCACTCTGAGTTTGGAGGTCCTGGAGGTGTTGCCTGTCAACTTGTTTCTGGTAGACAGGTGGGCAAGCCTTTGGTGGTGACATCTCCGTGCTGCTATGGCCAATGAATGGAGCATGTGTTGACTTGCCACCCAACCGCGCTACGAGAAGCTGTACCATGCCTGCAGCTACCACGCCCCTTCAAGCCCAACGCTGCCAAAGCATCAAAAGCCAACAGATTTAGGGGGGCTTATTGCTGCCTTGATTTGAGCCCTGCTGCTGGCATGTATCACGCTCACTCTGCTTGCCCACATGCATGGTGCCTCCTCACATCGTGCGCTAATACAAAATACCACCTACAGGAGCGCTTTGCTGTCTGCATTGAAGAGGATGAGGTTTTGGGGTTTGACGCGTTGAGGTACGTGGCAAGGCTCGCTGCCTCCGGGCGTGGGTTAGCCATGGTGTGCGGAGTTGTGTGGAGCCGGGCAGGAGTGTGCCGGGAGCCGTTAGCCGTACTGCCTTGCCGCAGCAGAGAAAATGTCTTCCTGCATCAGCCAAGGGGGCTGGTGCATGCCCAAGCAGGAGCTGCCCATCAAGACTTCCATGCTACGTTTTCACGACTGATGACTCCAAAAATCCTCTTTTCCTTATTGCAGTGGAACGAGTGTGTATGTGTGAGAGAGAATCAGTGCCAAACGCAGATTTTTTTTTTTTCCGATAATAACACCAAAGCTCGGTGCCTGGTTGCTGGTTTCCATCCAGATCTCCATGCTCTCAGGAGGTGTTTTGAAGTTGCTGTATCAGGTGACTTAGCAGTGGGTTTGGTTTTCATTTTTATTTTGAGTGGGTTTTTTTTAAATCTTTTTTTTTTTTTGGCTTCTAGAGATGTGCAGAAATATTGATCAGATGTTGCCAATGCGTTAGGGAAAGGGGGAAGGGAAGGTTGTTCTGTGTCTCCGGGCTGTGACATAGTGCTTTTTGAACTGGCGTCCTCCCGGGTGTGAGAGCTCCGGTGATGGGCCCTTGGTGGTAACACAGCTGTCCTCCAGATTACAGATGTCATTTGCTACAAGCCCAATTACAGCTTTGGTTGTTTTTTTGTGGTTTTTTTTTTCCCCACCCTCCTTCTGTTTCCTTCTGGCATCTCTGATCTTCCTACCAGTGTGGGGAGCTGTGCTCGTGCCTTCGCATGAGCACAGCAGGAGGGGGCAGTGGGGTGTGCGTCTCCATGCTTGTTTGCCCGCTTCTCTTTTTGGGAAGGATAATGCTGCTTCAGCCTGTCCCTCAAGGGAAGCAGGTGGCTTTTGCGGTGGCAGAAGGGGGTCTTTGCTCCAGAAGAAGCTGTGATTTTTTTTCCCAGCACCGTCTCTTCTCTCCCTGTGGGGATGATTTTTGGGGCAAATTTACCCTAAAATATTGCTCAGGCCTCGGTACGAGCTTTGGCCCCTGCTGCCAGCACTGTGTTGTCCTTGGGCTGCCCCTGCTGCATGGACCTAGCGTGTCCCATGCCCCTGCTCCCATGCCTGGCCGCAGCTCTGCTCAGGGTTTGCTTGTGCGAGCAGCAGTGCTGCGCTGCTGAAAGGCAGCCAGAGCCTGGAGATCTGCCTGTGATCTGCCCGGCCAGGTCACACCAGCCGTGCCCTGCCTCTGGTCTCTCCATCCCCAGCTAAGCCTGCGTCATCCCAAGGTGCAGCACTTTCTTGAGGCTCCTGCAGTGCCTGCACTTGTGGACGGCAGGGACCCGCAATCCTTCCTCAACAGGCTTATTTATTTTCTAACTCACTATACTTTGCTATGGTGCATTTCTCACTAGCCAGGGTTGGTTTTTTTTATTCCTATTACTGAGCTGAGATAGGAGAAGCTTGGGCTGACACTAACGCTCTAAATTATGCTGCTGTATCTCTGGTGCTGTCAGTCATGTTGCGCCCAGGCCCGGGATCTCGCAGACACTCCAGCAGCAGGTACCTAAGGATCAAAGGTTTAGATCAGTTCTTGCTGTCACAAATGTTTTATATCTAACTTCTCCTTGAGGAGAGTTGGGGGGGGGTGGGCTGGCGGCTGGGTAGTACATACGCCCTGGAGCATCGTTGCTGTGACCTGAGCTTCATCTCCCTCAACTGGTGTGTTGAGGACAAGCTCCGGGTTATAGAAACACCTGCATTTCTGCAAAATGTGTGTGTGTGAGATGAGGAGGTGGGTCACATTGAAGCCCTGGTGCTTTTCATTGGTGGGATGGCATCTGACAGGCGGGCACCAGCGGGTCCCGTGCTCTGGCTGTGCACTGAGGATTTGCAGGATGCCCCATGGGTCGGTACCCCACAGCCCGCTCTGCCCCTGCCATCTGCAGAAAACCTGCCCCTGGCTCCTCCATCCTCTCGATGCGAGGTAGGGCAGCCCTATTCTGGTGGTGCTTTTAAATACGTTGGAGAGGTCGTGCTCTGACCAAGATTTTCTCCGCCAGTACCAGGGTAGCTGCTTGGCATGGTTTGGGCTGGGCTGGCCCGCAGCACATCACTGCATGGTGCGCATCTGCCAGGAAAGCTCTCTGAGAGGGCTTGGGGCATCTTGGTTAGTCACCAGCAATGGTTTTCCTCCACTCTTCCCACTCTGCAAAGAGTGAGAGATGGGAAGAGAAAAAAAGCCCTTGTGCTGGAGCTGCTCAGCACAGGTGATGCTCTCTGGGGAGCCTCCCACCAAGCGGGAGCCTTGTGAGTTAATTGTAGGAGCAGGGAAACCGAGGCATGGCTGGGGGGGAGTCCAGGGCTTTTCCAGAGCTGGAAATTGAGTGCAGGAGTGTGGAGTTTTGACTGATGGCATTTCTTGTCCTTGCTGAGCTCCTTCCTTGGAGCAGGTTGTGCCTTGGTGCCCACTTGCACCTCCTCTGCTCTGTTCCTCAAAAGCAGTTAGCTGACAGAGGGAGGGGGAGAAGCAGGCTGGTGGCTTCCTGAAGACAACTAAAGCCATGCATACAACTGCCTTCTGTCTTTGCAATTATTTTATTTTGCTTTAATATCTATTTTCCTAATCTCTGTGTTTTTTTCCCCCTGTAAGAATAAACCAAGGTAAAATAAAGGCTGAACTTTCCCTCCCTTAGAGACACTCTTCCCTTCACGTTAATACGCTGCTGTTATCCATCACCCCTTGTTGCTGCTTGGTTTGGAAGGGCGGCGGCTGAGGGAAGGATAGTAGCATTAGTTTCTAAAGCTGTGTAAAGATCCCCATGGAAGCAATTACCAGATGGATTACCCCTGGCTTTGCTGCTGTGAAAAGGCCGCGTCAGGTCGAGGATGCCGAGTGTATTAACAACACGATCCCTTCCTTGCTCGGGAGGTGCGGTTCGGATTAGCCGCCTGCTTTCTAAAGGGCTGGGTTCAGAGCAGGACTCCAGCTGCTGGCTCTTTTACCCTTCCCTCCCTGCTCCCCTTTCCCCCTCCCTTTTCCCCCGATGTACCCCATCCTGGGCTGTCCTCTGGCACGTGGGACCCGCAGCTCCATGGGGAAGGGGGAGACCTTCTTTGACCTCCGAGACGCTCAAGCTCTGTGGTTCGGTAGGAGCTTTGGCTTTTAAGCAGAAGGATGAGCAAAGCTCAGCTGGAGGCCGAGTGCAGCTATGGGCGCCCAAGTACTAAATCATCTGCTGCTCCTGCTGAAGCCTGGGAAAGCTGGTTTGACCTTCATGGCTGGGAAGCAGCTCATGTCCGTCCTGAAAAGGCACAGAAGGAAAACAAAACACTGTCCACACAGGAGCTCCCTTTCGCCACTCTATTTACCCGCTGTGGGTCTGGGCTCTTCTCAAATGTGTCTGACCTCTGATGATCCTGGGAATGAGCGGAACCTGTCTGGCATGGGGGATACACGGGAGGCTGCCTTCCTTTCTTTCCCAGTTAGCGCCCCGTGTAATTGCCACCGACCTTCAGGGGAGCAGCTCTCAGGCTCGCCCACGCTGTGCTGCCAGCAGACAGTGGCACTGAGCAGTGGCAACGGGCCATGGAGGGGCTGCCCCTGGTGCTCCAGTTAACACGGCACAACGGTCTCAAAGATGCTCTCTGCCATCTCCTGACACCCCGGCAAGCCTGGAGTGGGGTGCTGAGGGGACCCCCTCTGGCAGGGGGCAAAGTCGCTCAGGGGAGCTGGCGTCAGCGAAGGATGGAGAGGGCCCAGGGGAGCTGCGGGTGTCCCACCGCTGGTGGGAGCGGCAGTGGGGGCACCGGTGGGGGACTATTGCCATCAACCCAGGGGGCTCACCACGGAGCAGAGCTGCTGCTGGACCAGTGGTTTTCCACCTTTTCAGGTTTTTTCAAACCTGAAATCTTAAAATAATAAAAGTTCTCAGTGGAAGCAGAGACTCTCTTGTAGACTCTTAAAAACCTGTTTGGTCTTGTTTGCTGTCCAAAATTACTGTTTGCAGACCCATTAGAAGAGTCTGCAGGTGCCCACAGGCTCGGGCTGACCTTGCTCATCCTTTCTCAGGGGTTTGTGGGGGACCTCAGACCTTTTTTGATGGAAGCTTGGGAAGACTGATGCAGCCCAAGCACAAGCAGATGAGTGTGAGCAGTTGATCTGAGCACTCCCACAGCATCTCAGGGGAGCTGTGGGCAGGGGGAGGAGGCGATGACCAAAAATCCTCTCCATCCTCCTACTTGGCTCCCAGCACAGACAGAGCTGGGTCTTCTCTTTTCTCCAGTCAGCAGCTTGGTTTGTGCTGACCCCCTAAATATTCAGCTCATTATACAGTGTAACGTATAAATAAAACAGAAGCAGGCAGCAGTAGTCTCCAGGAGGATATAATCGGCTTCCTTTCCTTTTTAATTATATGGGATTTGTCTTCATGTGTCAGGCTATCCTATGGACTAATTTATTATTTTAAAGAATTAAAGTCTGTGTTCTTTACGCAGCAAAGCGCTTCTGTATGGCCACGTGCACGCACCTGATTTTGGGGGTCCAAGAAGGAAGAGCATCTTTCCAAGTGGGAACACGGGGAATTTTGTAGCTGGATGTTATTTCTCGAAGTCAGTGGCCTGGATCCTGCACTCCTCTCCATCATCACAGGGAGGCAGGAGGTTCCTCAGCATGTTGGAGGCGATGGAGGTCACCACGGGGATTCCTTGGGATCTGGCTGGGGCATGCGATGCTGGCTGGCAGTGTGCATTGCCTCTCCCCCTGCGGAGGCAGGACGGTGGCCTGATGCTACAGCCAGCGGATAGGAGCATCATCCATGCGTGAAGCTCAGGCCCTCCTCAGGCTGCTTGCGGGAGGTGGGGGTGTATTTTAACCTGGGACCGCTGCCGGCGTGGCAAGTGCTTGCTGATAAGCGTGGTGTGAACTCTGAGCTGACTTGCTTTCTCCTAAGGGAAGCCCTGGAAACAAAATTTGGCCTTTCATCAAAGCAATGAATCTGTCATCTTTCCCTCCTTGCAACTCGGAGTCCCCTGCTCCTGATTTGCAAATAAATTCCCCATTTTGGTGGCTGCCCTCGCCATCCATTTTAAAATTAAAGCTTTGGTGCCCTTACTGGAAAAAGCGTCAATAATTCTCTGGCGGCTTTTCATGCCGTTGTGTTGGGCTGGAGACTTTAGCAGGTTTAAACCTCTGGAGGGTATTTCGGACCCTATATATTGTTTACCACAGATACAGACTAGAAGATACACAAAGAGCTGGTTCTAGCTGTGATTGACTTAACAATGTCCCAGCTGCCCTAGCCCGGAACAGCTCCTTGCACTGAATCAGCTGCCAACAGCCTGTGCTGATGCTGACTGAGCATGGGAACACTCAGAGGAAGACACTGGAGAGCCTTCTCCAGAGCCTGAATGGGGATGTTTCCATCTAGGCAGTGGTTGCAGCCCTAGTTCCTGAAGGTCAAGTCTTCTTCCAGTTCTTGAAGGTCACGTCTTCTTCCATGGCCACTTTCCAGCCCTTGTCAGTCCTGTTGCCTGAGGCAGTAAGTGTCTTAATTGCGTAAATGTGTGTGTGCAACACCGGAGAGATCCAGACACTGCCCGTGCAGGAGTGGGCATTAGAGGGTGGGTTGGAGAGAGACAGGTAAAGGAAACTGGGCAGTGGGCAGGGAGGGTATCAAGGGTGGTGATAGCATGGCCTTGGCCTCAGGGCCAAGTGGGAAAGTGGGACACTTGCTGGAAGGTCCTCAGGGACTCGTGTTCCCTGCCGAGCTAGCAGAGGAGGAGACAATGCTCCGTCCTTTGAAGATGGAGCAGCGTGCCTGTTGCATGTGCACGAGATGGGAAAGGTCATTGGCAGTGAGAAGCTTAATGGTGAATGCTCAGAGCTTCTCCAGGGACCCCAGCTGCAGGACAGGCTTTGCTGGAGAAGTGCTTTGCTTTAATTAGGTATCAATATTAATATTTTATTTGATTTTGTTGTTGTTGTTGTTCTTTCTTCCTCCAGCAAGTGGGGTCAGAGCAGACTCAGATCTGCAAGTCTCCCTTGCAAGGCAGTAAATCACCTCCAAGCAGTGGGAGATGCCAGTCCTCCTTGGGGCAGGGTGGGATCCTGGCAGACATGGGTCTGCTGTGCATCTCCGCAGGGTCCCGGAGGAGCTGCCACCAAGGTGCACCTGGGTGTTGTGCCCAGGTACAGGTGCGAGAGGAAGAAGAGCTTCACAGCCCTCAAATAAAGGAACTGGAGCTAAAATCCCCATGGGGCAGAAGACTAATTAAGGGCAGATGATAGCCGGGGCCCAGAGCTATCTCCGTTTCCGATGCATGGTTGGTGTCAGCACAAAGCTGGAGAAGGCGGCACTGAGCCAATGAAACACTTAGGCAAGTACTTAACTTCAAGCATTTAAATAGGGATTTCTGTGGGCTCCTCCAAATGCCTGGAGTCGCTTGAGTTTTGTGCTTGATTGGCTTGAGGGCTGTGCAGTTTGGGGAAGGGGGATAAGAGAAAGGAGGTGTGGGATGTGACCCTTTCAGGGTCTGTGCCAGTTTGCTGCTGAACGGTACCCATAGCACCAGAGGATGTGCTGCAGGATGGATACGAAGCCTGTTCTCCAGAGATGCACAGCCTGATTTTGGCACTGCCATGCACTCTTCAGACAGGGCAAGGGGCATGGCCGTGGTGCTGTGTCTGTCTCCCCCTTGTATCTTGGGGATGGGGCCATCGGGATGCACAGCACTGCGTGCACAGGGCTAAGCCAAGCTGCTGGGCTCTGGTGTCGGGAAAACTACACCAAAGCTCGACTGGAGGATCTTGTACCTTGATGCTCCATCTGGCCTGTGCGGGGAGACAGGGAAGAGGACAGAAGCAGCGTGATGCTGCCCCGCTTCTTTCTCCTCTGGGGCTGCTGTCCCTCTTAGTGCATGTGCTGGCACTGGGGGACGAGGAGGGATGAGCCCTACCCTGTTTGAAGTATTATAATCCTTTCAGATGGCATTAGTGCTTCGGCTGATAACAGCTCTATAATTGAACCTCCTGCTTGCAAGGGTCCCGCACTTCAGCGAGACATTTAAATCTCATTTGTATAATGCCTGGTTGCAATTCCTGCTGAAAGATTGCCCTCGGCCTCCAGTGCCCCCGAGCTGCGGCAAACACACATGCGTGCTCCAACCCTCCACAGACAGAGGAGCGACCAAGCATGGCCGGGCAGCGACATGCCGCAGGGCATCCGAATTTCTGGAGTTTTTGCTTGTTCACTGAAGCTTGTGCTAGGCTGATGTATTTTTTTTTATTTCCCCCTCCCCTCCTTTTTTTTAATGCCTGAGACCCAGGAAAGGCAGGACAGAGGCTCAGCTGTGAGTACTCAGTGAGGGATTATGTAGGGATGAGATTTTCCAGGGAAAGCCGGGTGCGGGGGGACCAAAGGGCTATAGAGGCATATTTGGCAACTGCCAGACCCCCTTGCGGTCATCATTGCACCTGCACAGGCAAAACCCCTTTGCCTGGGCAAAACCTGGGGCTCCTGGGCAAACGCTGGCAGCTCTGCCCGCCTGCTGGGCTGGCTTGGGTTTGCTGCCTCCTGAAAGGATGCGCATGGTGCCGGTCCAATTCACCTCGGTCTAACGGCAACACTCAGCATCCCCAAGAGGAAACCGGCTTTTATTTTAGCGAAGGCTTAAGTTCTCAATTTTAAAACAGTGCCATGAAAGAAGAAAGTGAATCAGAGTTCACTCTTGGCTCGTGCTGCCCGCTCCTTTTCTTCTTGGGCAGCTGGAGGCTGGCCCTGGGGATCGGTGCGACCTGCCCATCCCCAGTCACCGCCGGCTCCGCTTGGGCCAGGCTTTTCATCCAAAATGCCCTTCCCCGCTGGGCCACCTCACTGCGGCCAAGGTGCTGCCGCAATGCGCCGGCCCCCTGCCCGGCATCCAGCCTGCTCTGGCCTCCCGTGCCGGTGAGGGGTGCTGGGGGCTGCCTGCGGGTGCAGGCAGGAGGGGACAGAGCATTCCGTGGGGACGCTGCAGGCCCACAGCAGCAGCCGGCTGGGTTGCTCGTTCCTCCTTCCTGCTCCAGCAATCCCTGCTGTACTGTAATCACACAATTATTATGCCATTAAAATGTCATATTCGCAGAAATCCACATAAACAAGGCATTAGCAGTTGCCAGAAAATTGTAGTTTTACTGCTAATGACCTGCTCTCCCCCGCAGCACCACTCTTTTTTTTTTAATATTAATTTTTCCCTTTTTTTTTTTTTGTTTCTGAGCCCTGATTTAAGAGGCAGATGACGAATTACATCTTTGCACCGAGAGGCTCTCGATTTTTAATGTATAGTTGCAGTGAAAAGCTGCCTCCGTCCTTGCTCTGGGGGTTTGCCGTTTGCCCTTTGTCGTGGTTTAATCTCAGTCAGTCGGCAACCCTTTGTCGGCGAGGCAGCGGGTGGTTTTGGGCGTTGCTTCTAGCAGGTGGTTTTAGGGGGAGTGCCTTTAGCAGGCTGGCAAAGGAGAAGGCTCTCGGCGAGCCCTGCTCTTGGCTGGGCGCTGGCGTGAGATGGGAGCTCCTCTCTGCAATGAGTTTTGTCCATGTCTCCTTGCCTGGGGGGGTCCCTCTCGTTGACCCCCTGGGGACACCCCACCCCCAACATGGTGTCCTCCCGGAGAGGAAGGGGCGGCGGGGATGGCCCTGGCACTTGTTTGCCGAGAGCAGCAGGCTACCCCTTGGATATTTTTCTCCTCTCTTTCCTGCAGACTCGTTGAGTGTCTCGAACTCTTTTAAGCATTGACTGTGTTTCCTATAATTAATATCTGCCATTAAACTGCAATGTTGAAAGAGAAATTACCTAATTCCAAGAAAAAAAAATGAAAATTTATTACTAGTACATGAGAGAAAATGAATATGAAACCTGGAGAGAGGAGCCCTGTAGAAGATAAATAGAAAGGCAAGTGGAGTATTGACTTGATCCTTTTCTAGTGCAGGGTAATTTGGTTTCTAAAGTGAGTTAGATCATAATAAATTAAATTTAGATTTCTGCACATCAGTTAAATAAACCCCAAGACAGAATTCTGGTGTGAGGAAAAGGTGATAACACATGGCGGAAATATTATAATGAAGACCTTATCCAGTAACCCGTAACTGATGTGCTGTCCCTGGGTGAGCAGAGGGGATTTCTCCTTCTGCTTTAACTCGCTTTTCCCGTCCCTGATCAGGCGCCGAGAAACAGGCGAGTCCCTGCATGCAGGTTGGGGAGGTCTCCTGCCTCCCACCACTCGTGTAGCTGGGAGCTTTTCATCCGAGGATGCTGCCTTCCTCTCCTTCACTGCTTTGCGCAGGTATTTTTTTGCAAAGGTTGGTGCACGCGTGTGTCTGAGCATCCCGCTTCGATTTTGGTTACCCTGGGGGGAAGCTCGGGATGGAAAGTGGAGGAACGACCAGAAGATTTGGACAGGACATGTGGATTGAAAGCAGATGACCAAACCCGGGTATCTACTTCTGGCTGAGAAAGTTAACCCAATCCCTGGGCTTGTTTTATAACTAAAGCTCTGTGGCCAGGTAGTGGTGAAAATAACTCTTTAATCTCTATTTGACATCTATCTGCTCTTGACCTCTGTCGTGGTTTAACCCCAGCCAGCAACTAAGCCCCACGCAGCCACTCGCTCGCTCCCCCCCCCGGGTGGGATGGAGGAGAGAATTGGAAGAGCAAAAGTGGGAAAACTCGTGGGTTGAGATAAAGACAGTTTAATAGGGAAAGCAAAAGCCCTGCACACAAGCAAAGCAAAACAAGGAATTCATTCCCTACTTCCCATGGGCAGGCAGGTGTTCAGCCATCTCCAGGAAAGCAGGGCTCCATCACGCGTTACGGTTACTTGGGAAGACAAACACCGTAACTCCGAATGTCCCCCCCTTCCTTCTTCTTCCCCCAGCTTTACATGCTGAGCATGACATCATATGGTATGGAATATCCTTTTGGTCAGTTGGGGTCAGCTGTCCCAGAAAATTAACTCTATCCCAGCCAAAACCAGCACATTCTCAGATGTGCTACCAATATGTAGGAACCATCCTACTGATAGTTTTCAACCCAAAAAGGAGAGCCTGGGTGAATCCAAGTGGGCTGATGTCTTTCAGGTGGAGGTTTCACAGGGATATGAGTTATTTACTGCGGTGGGAACCAAGAATGCAACCCTTGGATGCAAGATATATCCAGGGCAGGTGTCCTGGTTTTGGCTGGGATAGAGTTAATTTCCTTCCTAGTAGCTGGTACAGTGCTGTGTTTTGGATTTAGCATGAGAACAATGTGATAACACACCGATGTTTTAGCTGTTGCTAAGCAGTGTTTATACTAAGTCAAGGACTTTTTAGCTTCCCATACTCTGCAAGTGAGGAGTTGCACAAGAGCTGGGAGGGAGCATAGCCAGGACAGTTTTCTTCCTTTTGCTTTTCCGATTCTCTCCCCCATCCCACTGTGGGGGGGAGGGTGAGAGAGCGACTGCGTGGTGGTTGGTTGCCGACTGGGGTTAAACCACGACAGCAGGATGAGAAGCAAATGCCATGGATAAGGCACTGGTATCTGTCCATGTATCCATTTCCTGCTGGGATTCCCCAGCAGCAGGACAGTAGCGGGGATAGATGGACGCTGGGGAAATGCCATCCTAGACCTCGAAGCACGCACCAAGACCCTCCTGTGTGCCAACCCCCTACTTCTGCTGGCCTGGCCCAAGCCTCACTGCCCTTGCAGCATGTGCAGAAGCTCCCGTTTTCCTGGAGCCACGGCTGCCCGTGGGAACACGCCATCCCTCCCGCTTGAGCCATCGGATGCTTGCCTGGCTGCTTCCCTTCCAGCTGGTCCAAGACTATTATGGGTAAGGATGAGGGGGAAGGTCAACAAGGCAGATATCCTGCTGGGAGTCTGTTATAGACCACCCAACCAGGATGAAGAGGCGGGTGAAGCATTCTACCAGCGGCTGGCAGAAGTCTCACAGTCGCTAGCCCTTGTTCTCGTGGCGGACTTCAACGTCCCGGAGGTCTGCTGGAAATACAACACGGCAGAGAGGAAACAGTCTAGGAGGTTCCTGGAGTGTGTGGAAGACAACTTCCTGACACAGTTGGTAAGTGAGGCTACCAGGGGAGGTGCCTCGCTCGACCTGCTGTTTACAAACAGAGAAGGACTGGTGGGAGATGTGGTGGTCGGAGGCCGTCTTGGGCTTAGCGACCATGAAATG
>NW_008796042.1:1029768-1051633 GCF_000699145.1 Aptenodytes forsteri
GGGACATGGTTTAGTGGGCATGGTGGTGTTGGGTTGACGGTTGGACTCGATGATCTTAGAGGTCTTTTCCAACCTTAATGATTCTATGATTCTATGATTCCGTTTGGTTTAATTGACATTAACATATATATATACACACACACACACACACGCACACAACAGCCTTAAGTGCTATGTGGCTGCTTTTAAAAGCCATTTCTCTTCTTATTAAGTTTGATAAACCCAACTTTTTCTTTTTTTCACAGCATTAAAATTTAGGGACTGCAACTCTGTGGCAGTTCTTTTAACAGTGCCAGGCCCCTCAGGGTCATCATGAAATCTTAAAAACGTCAGGCTGTCGGTGGCTCCGTGGTGGAATCGGCTCACTTTTCCCTGATCTTTTACTGCGGCGGTAAATCACGTTTTGCAAGATGCCTTAGAAAAAACATAAACAATATTTATCACCCTGTATACGTCAATCCTCCCAAAAGCCCGCAGGCAGGTTACGTACATCCTCCTCGTAAACCTCCTGCAGTGACCTTACTGGTTTCATAACTTTCTCCCAGCCTTGAATAGCTTTCTCCTGGTCCTGAATAACTTTCTCCCAGTATGGGTGGTGGCTCAGGGGGTTCTTCTGATCTCCCCTGCACTAGGGTAAGTGCTGGAGGAGCTCCTGAGAAGGCCGTGGGGTCACACAGGGGGAGGATGAATACGACCCTGTATCTGGAAACCCCTGCATCCCTGAGCTCTGTTGGCTTTTCGGGGGTGCTCGTGTCACTGTGTCCCAGGGCAGTGTGGGGCATCATGTGCCTGGAGGCACCCGGCTTGGTCCTACCACTGTTCACGTGCAGGAGCCGGTGCTCCCTCCTCCCCTTCCTAGGACTAGAGAAAATGTGCTGCCAGATGCGAGTAAAATCAATTATGGGATAAAAATCGCCCATTTCAAAAGCTTCATTTTGCTCTATTAGCAGGCAAAATCGGCTTTGAGATGGTGTGAACTGAGGAGGGGAACAAAAAAAGAAAAGAAGAAAAGGTCAATTATTGGATAAGATCACAATTTTCTTTAGGGCTGAGATGTCTGTAAATGTTTGCATCTCTCCGTGTTACATGTAGGCTGAGATCAAAGAGGTTGTGCTGCTGTAACGATGAGATCTTATCGGCACCATGCTGCTGAGGGATGCTTAAACCCCCTGATGGCACCAAGCCACTAAGGGATGCTTAAACCCCCTGACAGTTTTCGGAGCTGTCGGAGCTGTCGGGTAACCCTGAAATGCAGCTCCTCCATCCTTTTTGGGGGGGTGGGGACCGCACAGGCACATGCTTGCCTGCTCTTCTCCCTGTGGTAGGGCTGAAGTCCTCGGTGGGAGACTTCTTGTGGCAAAGATGGACCAAAATTGGGCTGGGAGGATGACAGCCCCCTTCTTCCAGGGTCCCGTTGCTGGAGCCGGCCCTGGGGCCAGGGTATGGCTGTGGAAACGTGGGATTGTCCTTGATGAAATTGCTCCTGTCTGATGGCTCTTTTCTGCCTGAAGGGTTACAGGGGCGATGGGGCATGTGGTGTAAAATACCTTTGTTTTTTGGCTGGAGAGAAATTAAAACCCTAACAAGACCTTTGTGCTTTTATATTTTTCAAGACCATGCTGTTTGAGAGGGGGATCCACCAGAGACCTGAATTTGGTTTCAAATTAGTCATTTTAAATTCAAATTGGCAGGCTGTCTTTGACGTGCTGTTTCAAGACCTAAGAAAAAAAAAAGACCCTGAAGACCTAATGAGGCTCCTTGTTAGCCTGCTCTTGCGATGCTTGCCTGTGCCGCAGGGCTGACCGACCTCCAGCGGGGCTCGGGAGGACCTCTGGAGCGGGGTCAGGTGTCCTCCAGTCTCTCCTTTCTCTAACGGGGCTGACTTTGTGCGCGCAGGGCTCGGACGTGGACTGGGACGACCTTTGGGATCAGTTTGAAGAGCGGAGGTACCTGAGCGCCCGGAGGTGGAAGGGCGGCGAGGACCCGTACCGGCTCCATGCCTTTAACCAGCGGGAGAGCGAGAGGATCCCCAGTGACCGCGCCATCCGTGACACCCGCCATCACAGGTTCTGCCTCCCCCCCCGATTTCTCCTGGTCTTCCTCTCGAAGCTTCATTATATGGGTGGATAGTCCCGTTCCTCTGCAGGGCTGTGGTTTTGGGATGCTAGGTGGGTCTGGGCCCTTCACCCATGCCCAGTGGGTGCGCTTGGGATTGGTTCTGCCTGGGTTGTATTTTTAGGATTGAATCTTTCGTTTTGCTTGATTTCTTGGCATGTCTGGCAGTCCTAAACCTATTAATTAAAACCTGTATAAATTATTCCAGGACCATAGGGAAAGAAAGGAAAAGCCTTTTATTTTTCCTTCAGAAAAGTAATGGGTGTGCGAGGGCGCATCTCCACAATGGGCGAAGTCTTCACTGGTGCTAGGAACTCTTGCTTTGCAGAGGATGCAATGAGACAGTGCAAGGGGGATAAAATAACTGTTGAGCACTTATTTTGCTCTGCAGAGAGAGGAGTTAATGTGGGGAGTAAGGGACTATTGCTGAGGGAGGGGGAGAGGAAGCTAAGCACCATCAGGGTCAAAAATATCCTTTGGCTCCCAGAGGACCTCTTGAGGGAGGCAGGGAGGATTGCAGCAAGGGTTGCCTTGCAGGACCCGTGCTCCCTTGCTGCTGTTAGTGTGGGAAGGGCGGGGTGGGAGTTTTGGTGTACCCCCGCTTGCCTTGAGTGCAGCTGTAGCCTCCCTCCGGTCGCCACTCCAAACTCATCGGGGAAGAGCTGCCCTTCGTGGCTGCAGGTTGTTGATGGTCAGTGGGGTTAATTGTTAGTCTGCTGGACGGAGTGATGCTGGAGTGTCCCGCTGGTGTAGGAAATACTCCCAAGGTTCCCTCGATGCAGTTTTCCTCCTTGTCCTCTGAGGGCACAGCGTATGCCTGGCCCCAGCCTACAGCCGGTGCAAGCCCTTCCCGAGGAGCTGTGTCTGGCATTACATCCCAGCCCACTGGCAGCAGCTGTCCTCTACTGCCTTCTCCTGGGACCCCTTTTGGGGGGAGCCCTGCTCCAGTGGGAGTCCTGTGCCAGACCCAACCACAGCACCTTGCTGCCCACGCTGCCCAGGCTGCACCTTGCTCCCAGGTCAGTGACTCAAATCCCGGCATCTGACCCGACTCTGAATTTCCCTTATTCCAGTCCAAATGCAGCACTTTTAGGCTGAAATGCTGAAACAGCACCAGTTCTCCAGCCCTAAGCAAGCAATGTGCTTTTTTATTTATTCATTCTTTTAGCTCCTTTTCGTAGCAAGGACCAGATGCTCCTTTCTCCGGAGAGGAGCTGTCAGCCCTGATGGACGCCTGTTATAGCTGAGGAGAGAGCGAGTGTGCTATTCCTGGAGAGAATTAATGCCAGGGATATTAACCATCTGCCCTATTAAAAGGGAAGATCGACTTGGCTGCCCCCTTGCCGTACCCCCGCTGTGCGGTGGCAGCCACCTTGTTCCCGGGCGGGCAGATGCGGCACTGAGTGCTCCTGCAAAAGAAAAGTTCTCATTAAGGAGGAAGCGAGGGCACAGCACGTGGGAGGGGCTGGGGCTAATTGCATTTGCTTCCAATTTCCTTAACCCGGTAATTGGATTCTGATTTATTGAATATGTCTGAACAATGCTGTGGTTGATGCACTATTAGCCGAGCATTAGAGCAGCCATGGAGGAAATGGGGCTGCTGGGAGATCTGGGGGAGGCGCTGATGGGTGGGATGGAGGAGGGAGAAGGATCCGGGCATGGTGGTCGAGGGGGAGAGGGAGGTGCAGAGTTTGCAAAGACCTCTCCGGAAAGAAATCCTTGCTCATGGCACAGGTGTTCAGGGGGCTGCCGCAGGCGATGCTCTGGCTCTACTGTGCAACCTGGGAGCACGTCCTGAATTGCCCAGTGGAGCTGGGTGGAAAAGTGTGGATGAGCATGGCCTGCTCTTAGAGCAGGGAGAAATTGCTGGTGGCTGTGCAGGAAGAACATGTAAAGAGAATCCATCATAGGGTTGACTAGGAGAGGTCCCTCCTGCAGAGGGGAGAGCTGAGTACTGCAGACTGGGCTAGCGTGAGAGATGGGAAGCCCCTAGGGCTCATGCTGTGTGACCTGCCGGAGGCTGTGCTTAGAGAGAGACTTGGTTTCGATGGCAAACCTGGTTTAGGCTGCTTTGTGCAAGCCATACTGGAAGTGCTCAGACTTGCTTGTATGAATGTGAACCCAAAGAGTCAGACCTCGATTCTTCTCCAGCTGACCTTGGGGGAAGGTGCATCCTAGCTCAGGCCCCACACCAAGGGGCACCACCATGCTAGGAGCCATGCCAAGGTGCTCCTACCCTGCTGCTATTCCCGAAGAAAGTTCGCATGAGGGGAAAGAGACTTTGGAGAGGGTCTTACCCACCTCTTGAGCATGTCCCCATGGGCAAGCAGGTTGTCCTTCAGCCTCTCAGCCAGATGTTGTTGCCCCAAGCAGCTAGCTCTGCTCTCCGACCAGGTTTTCAGCGTGTTTGCTCTCCATCTATTACCCCCTCTGTACAATGTGCAGCAGCACCGAGACTCACAGACCTGCAAACCACGGTAATGCCCTGAGACCAGCACCTCGTAGTCCTGATCCTAGTGCCCGGAATGTGGGACTGCTGCTCCTTACAGCCTCTCTTGTGGGGTGTTTTTCACCAGGATGGTTGCAGAAGATTTCCTGGAGTTTTCTTTGCTAATCCAGCCAACCATCTGGACTTGCCAACAATAGCTGAATATACAAAATCTGGCAAGGGCTGAGCAGCAAGCTCCTTGCCAGAAGGTCATGGAGAGGGCAAATACTTTCGGCGGGGTGGGATGTGGCACTGACAGCCAGTTGCTTAGCAATGTTTGCTGGATTGATTTTTTTTTTTTAAATTGCAACCAGTGGAATGGTTTCAGATGAAGAGGAATTGCAGTGCTCCGAGGAATTGGAGCTGGAGAAACAGTGGTGGTTCCCCTTGCCTGCCTCTGGCCAGCACGGGGCTGTGAGCTTGTGCTTAGTTTGTGGGTGATTTCAGCCAGGGAAACGCCATTGCTTCTGTGGACTACATCGTGTCCCTTGGCCTGGAAGATCTCACAGCTGGAGCGTTGCTCCTGGTGACCCGCCTGCATTTCCCTGCTATTAACTGCATTCCTGGTTGCACGTTGACTAAGCTTTCAGACTGCATGAAGGGATATCGTTCTCCAGGAGAAGACCACGTGTGGTCCCGTGGTGGTGTATCACATTCCCACCAAGAGTCAAGGTTAAAAAATCCCCGTGACCACAGCAGCAGGCTGGACCCAGATCTAGGTGGCACATCCATGTCATGCATAGCCGACTCATGCTGCTGGAGTGGGTGGCTAGTCCCCCTCCGCCGCAGTAGCCACACGCCATTGGGATTACCTCATCGCCACATCCCACCTTCTGCAACTCCCACTGGCAAACCGCAGGACCAAAACGGCAGTGAGTGAGTCAGTGCCAGGTGCGCGCACAGGGGGAGAGGAGCTGAGGTTTCCAGTATTGCTCAATGGCTTGGAAAGCCGACAGAGAGGATGCGTCGCCCCCAGCCAGAAGATTTCGTTGTGATGGCTCCTGGGCTTTTTCCATCTGCGGCAGACAGCTCCTGGGGAGGCCGGTATTCACCACGTGGTTGCTCCATATGCTGCTTAGGCTGACCTCCACCTCCCAAACGCTCCCTTAGGTTTAATAGATGTGCAGATGCTGTTGTGGCTGCCAGACTAGGCTGGGACACCATGAGTCGTGGCCAGCACCAATCTGAGCTGGGGTTTGTGCTTGCTGACAGCGGTGAAGCAGAGAGGTGAAATCGGGGATGAGGAGAGTAGATGAGAGGGTAGTGGCTGGAGAGGAGGTAAGAGCCTCCAGCAGACTTCTCTAGCTATTCCAAATCACGTCAGCCAGCCTCAGGCATCCTCTGCTGCCTGTTTTCCTCTATTCGTCTTGCTTTTTTCCTCCACAGTGCTGATACGAGTTTAGTAGTGCTGTCTCAAGAGCTGGTAGAGCAAGGAGGCCAGGGATGGAGCCCTCTCAAATCCTGGCATAAGGCAATAATCCTCCAGATTTTTGAAGCTCCCTCCCTCCATGAGTCCCAAGTGCTTTACAAGAGGCCCTACCTACGCAGTTAAGCTTGAATTTTACAGCTACTTGAGAGGGTGCGTTCCTGTGCGTATGTGCGTGTCTGAGAGAGAGAAAGCAGCTGCTAAAATCAAGTTGTGATTGAAATGAGAGGCTGGCAGGGATACTGGCAGATACAAAGATCAGGTCTCGCATCGTCTGCTGAAGGTGAGAGCACCCTGACAGCCCGGGGGCCTGGTCACGCCAACTTGTGCACTCTAGAAAAGTTCTGTCCTTGCAGTCTGTCCTGTTCCCTTTGCGGGGAACAACACACACCGTAAGACTTCCTCCAGGTTTCCTCACTCAAACCGTAGTGCCGTGCCAGCTAGAGAGTGTCCGTTGGGTGGGAGACCTGCCCAGGGCTGGTGGCTCTGCTCGTAGGGATTGTTCATGGAGGGATGGGAAGAGGTGATGCCTGTGACGTTCCCCTGGGGTAAAGAGCTGCTGTCTTGAGTTCTCGAGGTCCAGAAAAGTCAGGATTTCAGCCCTGAAGCACTACACGCTGCAGCGTTATTTTGACCCATTAATTGCAGCGTGCATCCCAAGGGCGCAGAGGCTGCACGTTCAGCATTACATTGGAGCGGCTCTAGTTGGGGTAGTTGAAAACCTGTGTACACGGGCACGCGGGGCTGAGTGTGCGTCTCTGCCGCTGCACACCTTCCACATGTCCCCGTGTCCTGTGCGAATGCATTTGGTGCACGGCACATGAAAGCATGTGTAGACATCCACGTGCAGATTGTGTGAGGGCAGCTGTATCGCATGCAGGTTTTGAAGTGGCTCCGTTTTTGGCTGAGTTGATGATTGCATCCCAGGAGTGGCAAGCAGTCAAGTGCACTAAGAATATTGTAATATCTTCTTGGAAGTGAAGAGTCGAAGAGGAGAAAAGTAGATTTTGACAGCATTGCCTTTGGCTTAGTGTGTTTATGATCCCCTTGGACTTCTCACATTGCCTTGTCTTCCTTCAACTTCATTGCCTGCTAGACCAAAACCACTTTGAGATGAATCGAGGTGAACACTGGGTCTAGAAATGCAGCTAGAAATGCATTTTGTACTCCACATAGGGATTTAGGCATCTTATCTTCCTCACCTGGTTTCTTAAGGGTCCCCAAAGGAGGAACTTAATGTCTGGAGAATGACATGTGTAGAAAAGCCCATCTTATTCCACAGGCAGGACAGAGGTGGGGTTCTGCTCTGCCATCCTCAGCGGTGCCTGAACATTAGACCTGCAGAAGCAGGTAGGTACCTAACAGGTGGCCAAACCCACTTAGAATTCGAGGGAAAGTTTGCCGGGACATTACCTGGAGGGACCTTAAACAGTTGAGAGTGGAACTGAACCTAGAGGTTTTCCTGGCCTACTGTTGCCCTTCCCTTTGCTGACTCCATACATTTCTCACTGTGGCCTCTGGATTGTAGCAGAGCTAATCCGGTTTCCTGCATAATGCAGACTAAGTCCTGAGGGATTCTGTTATTTTTAAAATTTGCTTATTCAGGCAGCGTCTTGTGAGTTGCTGGCTCTGGCTGCACTCTGTTGCAAGAAGTGGTGTGGGTACGGGGGTGTGTGTGTGCATGTGGTCTCCCTGAGCCTGATGTTGCTGAGTGCATCTGCTTGGGGCAGAGGGGTGATGGGACAGCAGGGAGTGGGGCATGTCTGAGCAGAGGTGCCTTGCGTGCGGTGGGGACGGACGGACCTCTGTCCATGAGGACAGATGGAGCTGTGCAGGCTAAGCCAGTCTGGCCCACAGAAGAGGGAGCCAGGTGAGGAGGATGGGGGAGAGGGAGCACTCAAATGCTGCCGCATCTCCAGACTCGGCATTGGTGAAATCCAGAGGATTGTGCAGCCACGTGTGCATGCTGCTGGCTTTGCTCTGTCCTGCACCCTCTTGTGTGGGCTGGGGGTCCCCACGTGGGTGGTACCCCAGGAGAAAACTGCCTTGGGGGGGGGCACTCAGGGGGAGCAGGCTGGCAGCACCTCATGCAGGTTGGAGGGGGCTGAATGCAAGGGGGTATGGGTCTCTTCTTGCTTTTGGGGTTCGTTATTAGCTGCTGCATGACTGCCAGCAATATCCCGAAGAGTTTTTCTGTCCCTTGGTCTGTTATTCCAGCTGTTATACTGTGCTCTGGGCAAAGCCACGGCATCTGTGATTTCATTACAAAATAAGATTTGTCACATTTAGGCAAAATCCTGTATGGGTGAGGGCTGTCCCTGGATCTCTTGCCAGCAGAGCATACTCTGAGGCTGAATTAGCTGGGTAAGAGGAGATCTGGGATCCCCCTGCCTTTGGTCTTAATCTTGTTCTTATTCCTAACTACAGGCAAGAGCACAGCATGACCCTGCAGATGAGCAGTTACGCAAATGAATGGTGGAAAACACATTTGAGACAAAAGTGTCTCCATTAGGAAACAGCATGATTGCTTTCGTCTCTTGGACACCAGACCCCAAGAGGTTAGCGCTCGACACTGTGTTTTTCCATCACCTCCTTAGACCACGATCTCTGGGGATGAATATATGAGAACAGTCCATCAAGCAGAGCAGGGGTTGGTGTGTGTCTTGGGGATAAACTGGAACCGCCTGAAGAGGCCAAGGTTTTGGTTTTGCCGTCAATCAGCTAGCTTCTGTGGCCTAAGTTTGAAACTTTCACAGGCTTGGCAATGTCTTAAGAGACAGAATTGCTCATGCCTCTGTGCAACCTGGTAACCCTTTGGCAATGGTCGAAATAGCTAGCACAGGTTGGCGATGTGAAAGAAGGTATCTTAGTATGTTTTGTAGCTTCTCCTAATGCAGTTGGGCAGCTGAAAGTCAGTGAGACACACGGCTTTGGGCAGCCAGTTCACTCTCCACACACTATTACCAACCACTGATCAACCATTTGAGATCCAGCCGTACCATCTATGTAAGATGGGATAATCATGTGATGCTGGGATTTATTTTATTTTTTAGGGAACTGTCGTTATTATCTCTTCTCATCATAATTATCCTGTTTTCAAGCTCTTCAGCCCTCCAGGAGTTCAGACCTTTGCTGTACAGGTTGGTTACAAGTGCAGCCAGTTCCCCTAGCTGGGAAAATTTGCTGTCTGCTAACAAAAGACCCAGTATGGAGCTCCCCTTATCAAAACCCACTACCTGTAGTTTTGTGCTAGAGTTTAGACCTGCTGTCACTCCCAGTTTGGACCTATGTGTTGCTGGAGAGCTGAGGCTTTTGAACAAACTGAAGCGTGAAGCCCAAAGCGCAATTTAGAAGATGCAAACTGCGAAGGTCCCATCCGGCCAAAGACTTGAGGGTGAGGCATAGTTTGAGTAACGGTGTGCATTGTGTCCCTCAGACTACCAAGCACTAGTTATTTTGGCCTCCCAGCCCCTGTCAGACAGCTGTACCAGCATCTCATGGTTGCGATGGCCAGTTTGTTGCCCATCACTCCTGGGCCAACACTGGCTTTTGCATGCCTGTTGGCTAAACCTGACCCACCTATGACTATAGGTGGGCCAAACCCCGAGTCTTTCACTCAGAAGAGCTCAGTTCTGCACTTTGTAGGTTCAGTCCATCTGGAGTGCTTATCACACATAGTGGCATTTTGCACTTGGTCTTCTGGGTGAATTTGAACTTGAAACTCCAAGGAGGTTTGAGGAACAGGTATGTGATCAAAACCCAGAGAGATTGTTTTCAGGTGGCAGAGAGAACAAGGAGTATTGAGATTTGCAATTGTTGGCAGCTGAGCAATGGAAGCAAGACAGCTATTAATCAGAAACAGGCATTTCATAAAATCATAGAATAATTCAGGTTGGAAGAGACCACAGGAGGTCTCTGATCCAGCCTCCCTGCTCAAAGCGGGGTCAGCTACAAAATCAGCCTAGGTTTCTTTCTTGTTGCAGAAACCTCTGAGCCCTCTGGGACTCCTGCCTCTCAGGCTTGGCCCAGCATTTTGTAAGAGCTGACATAATTTACAAACCTTGATTGCAGCGCACATAATTTGTAGTTCTTCTCCCCCAGCTGCCTGCGTTTGTGTAACAAGCTTTGAAGTTGCTTGAATAGCTGTCCTTGCAGCACTTGCATTACCCGTATCTTTCCTGTCTTGCAGACACTGTGGGCCCTAATTCTCCAGTTGCTCACAGTGAGTGAATTTAAATGAGAGGAGGGGTCGGTGCACATCGAAGCATGCTTGCTAAAGCCTCCTGTCCTCACTGCCTGCCATCTTTTCCAGGATTGATCATTATGTCAGTAGCAAATCTGTGTTTCAAATCTGTGTACCACTGTGCAGACGCCCTGATGGAGGACTGCTGAGGTGACTGGATGCCTTCGTCCATGTGATTAACAAGCAAGAGTCTGTGCTGCTGCTTGGGCGACATTGGTATGTTCAGTGGTCTCAGGTCGTTCTTGGTGGGACAGCAGTGAGGGGAGTTCTCCTCTTTTGGGGTTCATGACCTAAGAGGGATGCACTTAACTACTGCACTCGTGTATCACTTCTGGCTTGACATTGCAAGGCTTTGCCAGTGGTGGGGTTGCTTAGACTCCAGCGTAGTCGTCACAGTGTTTCAGTATCAGCTTCTCATGCTGCTTGGGCTCTGCAGCTGTTTTCATGCCCTGCTTTCCAATGTGCATCCTCTACAGTGCATCCAGTGCAAGATGTGGTGTCCTTAGCACTGCATCCATTCAAGACTGCCGTAAAGACGCAGTCTCCTCATGTCAGCTGGCCAGAGCTACATCAGCAAAAGAGAAAGCCTTAAAGGATGGGCTGTAAGCAGCACCCTATGTTTTCCCTATGTTTCCATGCACTTAGTCCCTGGTATTTCAGAATATGCTGTCCATGCAGAACTCCACAGTTTTTTCCTTCATGTTCGTGTAAATCCAAAACCACTTCACTTCTTCCAGTGGAGAGGTTCTTGATTTATGTGCGTTTCTCCGAGAGAATAGGACCCATAATATGAAGTGTTTCCTGCTAGGGATGCCTGGACTCACTGGAAGACTGACTGTGACCATCTGCTTTGCCTTTCCTCATAGAAGAGAGGAAGGTCCTGGCTAAATCCTGCCTAGACTGCAGGGCTGCAATCTGTCCAGACCTCTGCTCAGAGAACATTGGGGAAAAAATTGGAAAAAAAAAAGGTGACCCTGACTCCTAATTTTAAGCTGGAACTGAAACTCCTAAACTTTTCTCTTTCCTAAGGCTTGAGAAAACTCGGTCAGAGACAAAAATCCCACTCCCACTCAGGGACAAAAATCCCATGGAGTCTCCACTCCATGATGTTGCCTGAAAGTGGAGAAAAATATTCATTGGACCATTTTAGCACTGCAAAAAACCAGTGTTTCATGTTCTCCTGCTTCTTCTGGAGTCGGTGTCTTGCATGGATGTAGGAACACCTGGTAAGAAGTCGGTAAGGTGCCTTTTTCTGATAGCTGCACCTACTGCTTCTGGAGAAGCTCACACAGGGAGTGTGATGGGTCTCTCTGGGGACTCACTGGCTGCGAACTGGGCTGGAAATGCACAGTCCTGGAAATGGCTGGTTGGCCACTCCTGTCCAAGTCCCCATCCTGGGAATGGCTGTGGCCACCCCAACGCGTGACAGTGTCTGTGATGTTTGCTGCCCCATGTTTGTTGTCTGGTGGCCTGTGGAACAGCTTGCCAGGTGGAGGAGGGCTTGAGGAGCAGGCCAGCTAGACCTGATGGCTTCTGAGACAGAGGCTGGTGGCTTCAGGGAACAAAACTTGATGAATGCGATGATCTTTTTCAAATATCTCTTTCCATCTAATGCCCTCTTCTGAAGCTTTTTGTTTTTTTAATGGGGGGCGGGGGGGAAGTATTGATGAAAAGGGGCTGCATAAAATGGGATTATGGTGGGCTTGAGGTCTGGGAGAGGTCGCATCTCCCCTGAGATGGCTGCCTGTGTCTGGACTGGGGACTGTCCTTGGGCAACACTGCTGGCCAGACCATCAACCCAACATCCACTTGTCCAGAGAGCCTGTTCTTCCCTCCTCAGATGTGATGGGTCTTCTGCCGCAGTCCGTGTTGGCTCTGCCGGTGCTTGTCCTGGAGCTTAATATGTGTTCCACAGGCCTCACCGACACCTGAACCACTCTGCATGACTTGCACAGACCTCCCTGGGGAGGAGAGGGGCTTCCAAGTGCTGAGATCCCAACCCAACCCCAGATTTTGCTCTGATGTCCTCAGCAGCCTGCAATGCCGCTGTGGCCTCCAGCCCCTGTGTGATTGCTCCTAGAGCTGGAGGTGGTGGGTCAGGTCAGCCAACAAGTGACTCCTAGGCAGAAATGGAGGGTAATCTTTACCGCCAGGCTACCTGCATCACAGCAAAAGGACTGCCACCCTGTTGGTTTCGGTGGTGTTATGTCTTCCTCACCCTGGCAGCGCAGTGGCTCCCCTCAGGTTTTCGGGCCACAGCTCAACTGATCCCAGGTTGTGAACTGTGCCCTGGAGTCACGGAATCTGATGCTGGATGTTTGCGACCACCAAGTGGGACAGGATCTGAAGCACCATGAGATATCGCGGTTTTGTATCTTGAGGGGCTGCCTAGAGAAAGGCAGGCTGAGGGGCTTTAATTAAAAATGGTACTGGGAAGGGGTGCTGCAGCAGATGCAGGGGGAGGCTGGTGTTTCTTCAGGAGCAGGGTTGGTTGTGTCTCGATCATGGAAGCTGTAGGGAAACAGCAAATGTGATGGTGCTTATTCTGCAGCAGTGGATTTGCAGTCCTATTCCTCCCCCTCCTTTTCTTTTTTTTGAGTGAGAAGGATGAGGGCGACTCTTGGGAAGGAGTTGAGGAGTGAGCTAGACTGTATGAGGAGCTGATGGAAATGTATAGGCGGGTGTTTTGAATGCAGGAGGATGTGTCAGTTAAGTGGCTGTGTTACTAATTCTTTTTCTGGAGGGCAAAGCTAGTTATATCTGAAAGAGCTGTGCTAGGAGTGTGAGTTATGGCACTTGTCTGCGCAGCGAGCAGAAACGATTCCTGAGCTGTATTCTCGGCTAAAAGATGTCTGCAGAGCAAAGGGGATCGGCAGTGCGGGTACTAGGGGAGCCCATAGGATCTTGGTGTCTTGGAGCCCAGCTCCTGGCAGGGAGGGTGACTCTGGACTGTTCCAGGTGTAACATTAAATTTCCTATGTGCTGTGTTTTGTTTCTCCAAGTTGTCCCTTGTCCCAGCCCCACCGTGCCTCGCTGGGTAGGAGGAGCATCCACACGGGACAGGCATCCTCCTGAGAAGAGTCCGAAGAGCTCACTCAGGAGCAGGCACAGCCTCCATCCTAGCTGTCTCTTCCCTGGAGAACGCCTTTATTTTGTTTGGACTGATGTTTTGCTTGCCAAAAATTGCTGTTTCAGAGAGAAAAAAAGGTGAAAACACTTTCTCCCCCCTGTCCAACTGATAGATTTCCTTCACCTGAGTTATTTTGGTTTTGTTTCCCTGTGAGACAGTTTTGATTTCATTTTGGAAATTCCCACCCACCCGTCCATTGCATTTTGCCAAGAAAAATGCACGCACAAAATAGTTCTGGGTCTATCTGAAATGACTCTTCCCTCGTCCTTTTCCAATTTCTCCATTTAATCTGCTTGCATCCCAGCCCTCTTCTTAGCAGCCTCAGGGGGAGATGATGTGTGCTGTACCCCCTGATGAGGACTGCTGTGCAAGCACTGGGGGGACCTTCTTCTTCACAGTCCTTGTGGGAACTTGCTTCAGCGGTTGGTTCCCGCCATGAGAACAGGGTTGTCGTTGGGATGGAAGAGTTGGGGGAGTGCTTGGGGTTTCCCTCATGTTGTGCAGACCAGGGCATTGGAGAAACGAAGAAAGAGACTGCCCCAGAGCTGGCACCAGCAGCGGTGCCTGGGGAGAAGGGGCTTGGACTGATGCTCCGGTGCTGGAGCTGTGAAGCTCTTGACTGAGTCGCAGTGCCTTGGTTTAAAGCATCCCCTGTACCTGAGGGTGTAGACTAGGACAAGCAGAATACATACAGCCTTTGGAGCGCAGTTTTGCCTGTGTTAATAGTTCTACGGCAGGTTAGTTGGTGTTGAGAAGTAACTGCTGGTTAGATGTACTGTTAGCCCAGAGTTGAGATGCTGTCTATCCATCAATACCACGTGTCTCTATCCAGTCTCCAGTCTCTTGCTCAGTCCCTTGGGAAACGACAGAGCTAGTACTGCCAGGGCTAATTATTCCTCAAGATAGAAGACGTGATAAAATATTAACCTTTTTCAAAAACAGAGTCCCAGTTAATTAGCTCCACTTCTGCAACACGTTCACCCAGAGATAAAAGCTCGTTCCCCAGATATCCAGATATCTGTCTGTGGCGCAGTGATCTTTCTGCATGTCCTTGTCATGATGGGGGACAGGGAGGGGGGAGAGCTGGGAATTTAATAAAAGACAGTGACCTGCCGATTGCTGTGCCCTGAGGATGAACCGCTCCATTTCAAGGTGAGTGGCATCTGGGCACAGGTACTGCTGCTTTCATTCGAGAGGCTGAAGCTGGAGATGGAGACGGAGTGAGCGATGGGATCCACTCTGCTCCTCACGCCTGGGTTACGTCAGTGTTGTCAGTGCCGCATCTCTGGAGCCTGAATTTGGGGGCTATGTGGGTGGACAGGGCTCGGTAGAGCTGAGTGAATAACTGTGTTTCATTTTTTTGGTTATTTAAGAAAAAGAAAAGCCAGGAGTTAGCAATTTCAGGATAAACCAAAAGCAAAACTCCCAGTGAATCTAAAAGTAAAAACACAGCAAAACTTAAGGCCAAAGAGATCTGTTTTTCTTATCCTGAAAAGGAAAAAAATTCATTTAGATCTCAAATGTTTTTGACACTTCTAGTCATCTAAAAATGACAGGCTGTATTTAAAAGCAAATGATTTTGAGTATCAAATGAAAAGTACAGGTTGGTCTCCTCTGGAACAAATGATGTGCTGGAGTGGAAGTGATGCCGCAATGCCTGTCGGCAGCTGCAGGAACTGTCGGTGGGAGGACATGGTATTGCCGTGGCGGTTGCTGCGCTGGGGGGGAGGGTTTCTTCCCACTGGAGGGAGGGATGGGGGTCTCTGATAGACCAGGATTGACTGCAGCCCCAGCCATGGCCCTCAGGATGGGTGTGCCAACACCGGTCAATCCATGGAGGCATCGGGTCTCCTCTTTAAACTCCACATGCCTCCTTCCCTGCAATGGACAGAGAGGATCCTGGGGTTTTTATAGGGAAGAGAAAGCCTTGCTTGTCTTGGTGCTCATCGCAGAGCGCGATGTGTCGCTCTCCTGAACCATACCGGGGTCTGCTGACGACTTCATGATGGACATCGCTTCATCACCAAGTGCTTTGGCATTCCCAGGGTGCCATTGATCACTCTCTGCTAGAGCCATCCTCTGCCTTTGACTGCTATAACATATTGACCACTTGTCTTATAGTTATTACGTGCCATCGATTACTCTGATAACTTGCTCCAAGTAATTCTGACAGAATGAAGTTGTTTGTTTAACTTTCATGCTTGTCTCGGTATCTCTGTTGACCCAGTATGTTTGCGTAGGCTGAAATCGAAGTCGAGTATTAGTAAGCAATGGAACCTAATTCTCTGAGGCTCGCTACTATTGATAATTAAGGCCATGAGACAGTTTCTTCCATCAAACTCTTGTTTGCTTTTTCAGCTACCCAGCGCCTTAAAGTCCTACTCCATCAACTGTAGCAAAAGGGTGATCACAGGCAATGTTTTGGGGCCATTTGGGTGGATTTTTGCTGTAAGTGCTGCAGATTCCTGCATGCATAAAGAGTTTTTAAGCTATCACAGCGTGGAGTTGGGTTTGTGCTTCTCCAGTTATGACTAAGGAGGCGTTGTGGGGATGGGGACTTTCTCTGCTTTGATTTGCCATGTGGTGCCAGGAAGCTCTGGTCAGAAAGTGTCCTCCCTAATGAATCTTTACATCCGTGGTTCTGACCCTCTGAAATGTAATTTCAGGTTGTCCTGGCTTCTGAAGATCTTTAATAAAGGATTGGTGGCTTTCCAGGAGGGTGCAAGGTGCCAGATTTTGCTTTTACTTTCACCAAGTGAAAACCTTTGATGTCAGTTCTGGTATTCCAGTAAAACTGGCATCAGAAATTTGGCCACAATTTAAAATTCTAGTGAAAACAAAGAGGGGGGGTTTTTTTGTTTTCTTTTTTTCACTTTTGTTGGCTCCTTTTTTCTTTTTGCCTCAGTTCTGAGGAAGGGTGGGGGGAGTCAAGAAGCAAGACAGACCCTGAGTCTGTGTGGAGGGCCCTAGAAGTCTGAATTATTCATGAGCTGCTTTGCAAATCAAGACACACAATCTGGTTTAACTTGTTTTAAAATGCAGCCGTGCTATTCTCTCCTTCCTTTCTAGAGGGTTCTCTTTTTTTTCCCCTCCCCTTTCCAAAAGCAAAAATCCAGCTAATTTTTAATAAATTATAAATGCTTCGTCTTGTCAGTTTTGAGGTTTGCAGCAGCAGCACGTCACATGCACAGAAGGTTATTTTTGCTTTCTTGCATTTCCCCTTTCTTCGAATTTAGCCGTTTGATTAATGTTTTAGATATCTATCTTGCAGGGAAAAGAAAGAAAGAGACCAAAAGAGGCAGTGAGTTAGAGGAAACAGTAATTGTGCACTAGCCAAATATAGCACTGTTTCAATTTCCAGAAGCTGTGTAGAGAAATGTCCTTCTTGGCCAACCCAAGAAGGCTGACCTTCTCAGGCCAACCTGCCGTTGGGTTGAACCCGGGTTCCTGTTTGCAGGTCTTTGCCCTGGTGGGCAGCGTGCATGGTGGTCCCCTGCCAAGGCTTGGAGCTGCTTGCCTTCAGGCAAGCCCTAGCTGTGACCATCACATTCACGGTAGCACATCGACTTCTTCTGAAGACGGAGGCTGAGAAGACCTCTTTCATCAGTGGCTGCATCTTCTCCTGCCCTCGGGAGGGCTCTTCTCTTTTGCCTGTTTTCTAGTATTTTTGTGGTAGCATGTGCTGGGGAGGGGAGAGGTGGGGACTTGGACAGGTTCCTCTGGGAGTCTAATCTACAGCCAGAACTGGTTCAGCGCCCTGGCAGCGTTTTCCTGATGGTCTTCCTTACAGTTTTACCCAATTACGTCTAGTTAAAGCCTCCTAAATAATTCCTTGTCAGCTCTGATGCTAACCACCATTGAGTATTTGTTGCAGATGTGCCTCCTCACCCTCACTCAAGCCCTTGCACACCCCCAAGTCATCTGCTCAACCGGGGATTCCTCTCTCTGTATCACCCCCATTTCTCCCAGCCCCAGCAGCCACTGAGGCTGTTGCATGCCACCCTGGGGATTTTTCAGTCCCTTTTTGGGAATGCAAACCTGAGGCGCATGCCAGTCCAGCACAGAGAAATCCTACCAACCTTTCTCAAGGGTATTTTTTCACTTTGCAAGCCAAACTTGAGCTGGCGTTCCCTGCAATCACGTGGCATCGCCAGCTGACATCTGACTCCTCGTCCCTTCTTCTTTCCTTTTGGCTTTCCTTCTTTACTTTACCTTTTGACTTTCCAGAGTCCTCCACCTTCCAGCTGATTTTTCAGCCTCTCTTTGCTCTAGGCCTTTTGGTGTTTTGGTAGCACCAACCTGCCCACAGACACGGCCAGCCCAAGGTGGACCTGCAGGACCAGGATAGATGCAAGAGGGTCTGCAGCAGGTAGCAATCCCCGCAGCCACTGCTCTTCCTATCGTGCTACAAAGATCACATATATGCTCTGAGGAGCGACATTCACACTCAAATTGTGATGTGTCCTGGTGGAGTGGTCAGCATCAAAGCTCTTGGCGTTATGGAGGAAACCCCAGAGCTCTCTCAGGAGGTCTTTGTCCCAGATCCGACTCCAAGTGCAGGATGTGCAAGCAGCCTGCTTGCTGCTAGCAGCCATCCCCTGGCACAGCCCCAGGTGCCAGCCAGCGCACGCGGTACATGGTGGTGCTGGAGATGTGCAGCAAGGCAAACCATGGTCAGTCCTCCGTTTGGCATGGAGTCCTCCTCATCCTGATTGAGGGGGTGCAAAGCATACCCATGGAAGGAGGAGGAGATGCTGGCATACCTTGGAAAGACAAAGTAGGATTCTGAAGGTCTCTCAAACCTGAGTGACAAAATACTTTGAGGTAACGTGCAGGAAGGATGGCTTGGGGAGAGCCAAGAGGAACCGAGGGTGGTGACTGTCATGAAGAAGGCCACCGACTCCTCTATGTGCTCCAGTCATGCAAATACTGAATTGTCGTGTCCCATTTATACTGTTGTATGAAACTGACACATTGACTGTAACGTAAACAGCGCTTCTTGGATTTTCCATCTCAGGAGGGCATGAAGTGATGATTTTTTGAAAGGTACTCTGCAGTCAGACATAAGTCACTAGGCTTAGTGCACGGATAACTGAGAAATGCACAGATAACTGGGAAAAATGCCAGAGCCTGTGTTACCCAGAGGTCAGGTGAGACAGTGCATGGTCCTGTCCAGCAGTAAGCTCTATGAACTCATTAGCTTCCATATGAGTTGGCACATATATTGCTATATAGCTGTAAATCACAACATGTCCAGGGTTCCTATTTTTAGAGTATTTTCGTGGAAGTCGCCTGTAATTTTGCTTCAGCTCAAAGATAGGGTTTAGGCACAATGGTTTCCCACTGGCTGGGGGCTATGCCACCCTGAGAGGTTGTCCTGAGAGGTATGACCAAGGTGCCCGCATGTCCTGCCATCCCTGCAGGTATGCGGAGCCCGGCCATGTTCGCTACTGGCCGGGGCAAGGCAGCTGGGGCTCTAATCTCTTCCTTCCCACCGGTGACTGTTTGCTTGCCTACGGTGGGTGGCTTCCTCGCTCCCTAGGGCAGTAATTTTCATTTTCCTCCAAGGGAGTCATTTTTCACACCTGGTTGTTTGTCAAGACTTGCTCCAGTTTCCTCTGGGGTCCTGGAGGGAGGAATTGCAGTGACTACACCAAAGACGCCCAGCCACAATAGTTAGGTGAAGTAGCTCAACCCAGAGAGGGCTGAGCTGGTTTTCACGATAAGAAAGAAAAACGATAAAAGAAAACTCTCCTTGTTTTTCTTTCCTGGACTGCCACCCATTTCCAGAAGCTGACTGGCTCCTGTCCCTTTGGTAAGGCACAGACATGTTTTCAGCATCTCTGGTCTTCTCCACTTTCCCTGCCACCCTGTCTCTCCGGCTGGGTGTGGGGTGACAGCAAGGTCCGTGAGAGGTAGTTGTTGACTGACTGGTGTGTAGCCTGAGCAAAGCTGTAGAGGCCTCTCTCAGGCATGGATGACTTGGTCCAGCCCAAGGCCAGGCTGGAGCAGAGGCTTGCTCCGGTCCTGACTGGCTGAGTCCCTTCAGAGGTGTGCACCAGGCTGGCAAGATCTCTTCTTCCAGCATAGATGTGAGCTGAGAGCTTTGACGTTAGTATTATATCTTCCTCGAAGTTGCTGTGGAGATTTGTGTAATTTAGTTCACTTTTTCTATGAGCTAAAAGGACTTTTTATGTTTTTTCCCTTTCTCCACCAAGTTCTCCGCTTCTGGTGAAGCGTCCAAATCTATAACATGCAGCTCATGGTAGTTGCACTGCTGTGACATGACTCTTGCACATGTCTTCACTCAAGAGAGCCATCAAGCTTGGAGAGCTAGTCAGACTCGAGGAATGTCATCTGAAACTCAAGGTGCTTGTGGGTTTGTCCATTGGTGATGGTGTGAACCCATACTGTTTCTGATGGCAGGTACCTGTCCTCTGGGTCATTGTGAGAGGGAGAGCCTTGTGAGTGCAACGTGGAGACAAGCCCAAACACTCTCGGTTTAGATGTGTGGTGATGAGACTGCTCTCCACGTGTTTCCAAGGAGAAGAGAGGAGCCAGGAGGGAGTTCAAAGATGTGTAGCTCTGTCTGATGCAGCTGGCTGTTCGAAATAAATATGCAGAGAGCGCTTTGGAAGTGGTGAGCTGTGTTGAAGGAGAGTTTGGGCTTCATGGAAAATGTTAAAAATTCAAAGCAGAGCTCTTGGCAAGTGATGGCCGTCGAAGCAGAAAAAAGGAATGAGCAGAAGCCTGGCAGGGGAAGCTGGGGGAGCGGGATGAGGATAATCATCTCTTGAAGGAAGTTAACGAGACACAGGAGAACATGAGCATGAGAGGTGCGTTTTGGGAGACACAGTGCAGCTCTGTGGGCACATGATGGCACATGTCAAGGAGAAAACACACTCTGGATGAGCCCAGGGGTGGACCAGGAGGGGCTGAGGAACAGGGTCCATCTCTGTTCACACCGTTAGTCTTTAGCATTGTGCTGCATAGCGGTATTTCCAAGGTGGGCTTTGGTTTGGTGAGGGGCACTATGAGTTAAGTCTCCCATTTTAAATGTAAAACACGTTGAAATGCCCTGGGAATGGGCGTGTGTTGCCCCATCAGGAGGACCTCTATGGATGCAGGGGCGGCTGTGTGCAGAGGCCACCAGGGTGTGATACCCCATCGCTCACCAGGAGCACAAGGGCCGAAGCAACTCAAGAAAATTCTTCAGAGTGAGGGACTTCGGAGGTCTGTGAGGAACACTGGAGTGTCCAAAGTTTGGGACTTTGCGGGAGGGCTTTGCGATTCCTGTGATGAGTGCAGAGCTCCGGCTGTCCCCAGAAACGGGTGTGCCATGATTTATTCTTGAGCTGTTAACGGCATAGTGGGAACACGGAGATGAGATGTGCTGCTCCTTCCACCCTGAAGTACGGCAAGCAACCAGTCCAGGCTGGGATTTTCCAAGGTTGATTCCTAAGGTGTCTGCAGCCAGCATGCTCCTTTCATAACTTTCTGATTCTGAAATTATTTCAAATTTGAATGGGAAATAACCTTAAAACAGAAAAGTGAAACTTCCCATCAAATGAAAGTTTGACTTCTGGGTTTGCAGGAGGAAATAATAATTGTTTCTCTGGCTGCATGCTCTCTCTGGGGTTTTTAGAGCAGACCAGCCTAGCTTCTGTCTTCTTTTGGCCCCCCAGATGCTGTGAGTTGGTGGAGCAGCCCACGTTGCAGACAGTTCAGCCTGGCAGCACTTGCTGTGCTAAGATTGCTCCCCAGTCCTGCTACAAGGTTTCAAAGCATGAAACTTTAAATTACTTCAGCCAGTGGGTTTCAACACACTGCAAACATAAGCAATGCAGTTATTACTTTTTTTTTTTACTTTTTTTTTTTTGAACAATAAAAAAAAAACCCCTAAAAATGTGTTGTTTTTGGTTTTTTTCTTGTTGGCAATTGGGTGACCTATGAAATACGAAATACCGCACAAAATGTTTATCCAGTGACAGCCTGAGGTAGCACAGACAGCTCTTAGCGGGTTTATTTTCATTATTACAGCAATTTTAGGGCTGCATGCTGCAATTTTCACTTGCAGTGAGGTATTAAATTGAAATTACCCCAGATGTAATTGTCACACAAAATAATTCTGGACATGCTGGATTTAATGCTTTTCCAAGCTGTGGTTTTTATTACCCAAGCAAGTGCCAAAGAAACACTTGTAGTCAACAACTTAAACTGAAATCTGCCTTCTGAGGAGCCAGGATGTTTAGCTGCAGTTACGCTGGTGGGGGAAGGAAAAAAAAATAAAAAGGAACCAACTGGAGGAAAGTTTGGGAGGGCTCCTGAAGGAAGGGCCCAGGGGTAAAATCCCGAGCAAGGGAAGAGTCAGGGCCACATAGGGACCCCAGGGGAGCCCTGGCAGATGCAGCAGCTCAGCCTAACCCTTTGTGGGCTGGTTTTTGGGGAGGCGAGTCCCACCTG
>NW_008796042.1:1052750-1063593 GCF_000699145.1 Aptenodytes forsteri
CCCTCAAACTTTCATTGGTTTCCTAAAAATGTTGTGGGTGTTGTTTTTGGTTTTTTTCTTGTTGGCAATTGGGTGACCTATGAAATACCATAAGCAGCACAAAATGTTTATCCAGTGACAGCCTGAGGTAGCACAGACAGCTCTTAGCGGGTTTATTTTCATTATTACAGCAATTTTAGGGCTGCATGCTGCAATTTTCACTTGCAGTGAGGTATTAAATTGAAATTACCCCAGATGTAATTGTCACACAAAATAATTCTGGACATGCTGGATTTAATGCTTTTCCAAGCTGTGGTTTTTATTACCCAAGCAAGTGCCAAAGAAACACTTGTAGTCAACAACTTAAACTGAAATCTGCCTTCTGAGGAGCCAGGATGTTTAGCTGCAGTTACGCTGGTGGGGGAAGGAAAAAAAAATAAAAAGGAACCAACTGGAGGAAAGTTTGGGAGGGCTCCTGAAGGAAGGGCCCAGGGGTAAAATCCCGAGCAAGGGAAGAGTCAGGGCCACATAGGGACCCCAGGGGAGCCCTGGCAGATGCAGCAGCTCAGCCTAACCCTTTGTGGGCTGGTTTTTGGGGAGGCGAGTCCCACCTGCGGTGCAGTGCTGGTCACAGAGCTGAAGCGAGGCTGGGGGTGCTGCCAGGTCCCTGCCCGCTCCGTAGCGGCGGTGCTGTCATCAGTCCCGTCTTTGGGATGCGATGAGCCTCATTAGACAGAAGTCAGGGGTGAGTCACAGAGCCAGTGACCGAGCTCTGGAGGTGCTCATATATGATGTTTCAGTGTTTTCCTCGCACATGTTGTCTAATTAGGCTGATCGGGTGCATAGACATCTGGAGTTTTAAAATCGAGTTGTCACACACGAGGACCCTTCGTCACAGCGCTGGCAGGCTCAGCCAGCGTGCAATGTCCCTGGCACTCCCACTGGTGGGTGATACAGCACGCATCCACTGTGGCTTTATTTATTAGCTTCTTAACTATTGTAATAACATAAGTAAAGTATTGATGACTTTGTATTTTCCACCCTCTTTCATTCTTTTCCAGAAATAGCTTCCCTTGTTTGCTCCACACAACCCCTCCTGATGCCGCGCTGGAAGTGGGTGGAAGGACACGCATCTGGGAACGGTTAGGAGATAATGGTGTATAAATAGCACAGGGAGAGCAATCGTCGTAGTCTGTCCCTGCAGCTCTGCAAAGCAAGCGAGAGCTGAGCCTGAGCGCGGCAAACCAGGCGTCGAGCAGCAGCAGCAGCAGCTTCTTTCTCATCGTATCAGGTTGGGAAAGCTCAGTTGAAGTTGGTAAATGGATGATGCAAGAGGCCACAGTGACCCAGTCGAGCAGGTCGGGGCATGACCCGGTGCTGTTTAGTAATTCAGAAACTCTCTGCTTTTAATATCCCTGAGATGTAACTTTGATGAATGAGGGTGTTGTCGCACGGGGCAATGTCACTGAATTTTCTCCTGCATGTGGAGTGGCCATGCAACTTTAGTGTCCTTTGAGGATGGACCTAGAATTAGAATTGGTTGAATGATGAATCTTGCAGGTTTGGTGACTATGCCGAAAGAACAGGGTAGTAATGAGAAATCTGCTTTGGTCAAGTTGAGGCAGGATTTGGGAAAGGTTTTGATGAAAGAAGGCAGCAACCAATTTAGTGTGAGCTTGCAAATATTTTGTCCCAACCAAGATGTCATTTTTTTCTTATCTTTGGAATTATTTCACCTGTTGTGCACTCTTTTTTGCTTTCATTTAGGTCACTTTGTAAATAATCAGAAATGCAATTTCAAAGTGAAAAGGTGGATAACCTCATTAAAAAGAATCTCTCAAGCATTTTGGCATTTCTGAGGTGCAACATGCCGTGCTGATAGCACGGACCAGCAATATTTGGCTCCTGTTACTTGCTTTCTCCTCCCCATCCCCACCTTAATTTTTCCATCTGTTTTTACTTCACCTTGCAGATACCGTGGTCCAGAGCCTTGGGGGAGCAAACTGATGGTTTCTTGAAAGAGTGGTTGCTCAGTTCTTTTTCGTGCTTCATTTGAGGGTGGTAGTGATAGCACCTGGGCAGTGACATAAGAGCAGGCGAGTGGCATGTGGATGGGAAGGGGCATGACGGCTGTGATGGGGAGCTCCTCAGGCTGGGCACGAGGTGCCCTCCTGCCACTGGTGTGTCATCTTAAGGCCATCACAGGGGCTCACAGGGACCTGGAAAGAGCAGCACAGATGTAAGAGGTGTATCTGGATTTCCTGAGCTAGGAATATGTTGGCGTCAGTCTATAAAAGCCACAAACTTCATCAGCCAAAGGTCAGAGTAATTACAGAGTCTACGATGTTTCCTCCTGGGAAGGAGGCAGCAGGGGCTGTGGTTGCAGTTGTGGGTTTTCACCTTCTGCAGGCTGGTTTGGAAAGTGTTAAATCCCAATCTTCCCTGTACTCAGGTTATGCCATTAAGGCAGAATGAATAAGGAAACAATCAATTTAGAAACAGGACTTGGCTTACCTTGCAACCGGCTGGTGGAAATCGCAGCCTCGGGAGGTGGGAGTGAGGTGGCTTGGAGCTGCACTGATGCTCTTACCTCTGCTGGTGCCACCAGCCAGGTGGGTGCAAGAGCACTTGGGCCCCTGCCTCAATTTAAGAAAGAAAAAAACCTCAGCATGATAACCCAGTACTTCTGGAAGGACACCAAAAGCCCCATGAAGCTCACAGAGTCACCGAGGCAGCGTAAGATTTGCAGCTGGCCTTCCACAAGCACCTCACTTGTGCCTTACCTTTGGCGTGAAGGACCCGTTTCTGATTCCACCGTGCTAACGTCAGTGAGGAGTATCTTTGCTGAAGGTGGCGTTGCCCTAACTAATAGAAAAAGGAAGGGCGTTTGTCTTCCCACTATCTGTTGGTGGGGGAGGCTGGTGGCGCCAGGAGGGTGTGCTAGCTTGGAAGCAACGGTTAGAGAAAAGGGCTGCAAGCTGGGTGCCTCCTTTCTCATCCCTTCCTATTAATGACAGTTAAGCTCTTTTTGCTGCTTTAATCCTCAGTGACTTACTTGGCAGTGGCAGTTTCTGGACTCCTTCAGAAAGGATTCATGCAGAAAAACTTACGTTTTTTTTAATAGTGGCTGGAGGACCATCTACTGATGGACTCTGCTGCCTGTGTTAATGAAGTGAGCTCCCACTTTGAATTCCAGCACCTGAACGGCCTTTTCCTCTTTCTCCCTCCCCAGGTGTACAACTTTGCACTATCGCCAGGACCTCCCGCCAACCAGCGTCATCATCACCTTCCACAACGAGGCCAGGTCGACCCTGCTAAGGACGGTCCGGAGGTAAGAGCTCCCAGTCTGCTCTTAAAAAAGGGTGAGTGGGCTAGAGGTTTTCGTGAATAAAAACAGAATCTGTTTGCACTCACTGCAGCAATGGGACCAGACCTACCAGCTACGGTCTCAAATGATTACCAGGAGAAATTAGCGTGAAAGCTGGTCTCTGAGAAGTAGGTTTTACAGTGGGATGGTCAGGAAAGTGAGTAGCTGTGCTCCCTTGCAGGGTCTAGCACGGAACATTCTTGAGGGAGCAGCAGAAGATTAGACAGAGTCTGGGATAAGAGGTTTTATATCCAGCTGGGTATCAGTGCTCAGCTGTGTTTTGTCGCAGTCCTCTAGGGACAGCTATTGCTCTGCAGATGTCTGCTCCGGTACTGCTGTTTGAGCTTCTCCAGTGACCCATCGAGTGGCAGAAAGACTTGCTAATTGAGAAGCCCTAATGGTGCACATGCAGACTAGATTTTCAAGGACGGTTTCTGTACTCCTCTGGATACATGGTGGAGTGCTCTGGGCATGTGGCCATTCCTTCATTTGTCGGTTTGTTCTTGGCTGTGTTTTGCTGTAGTGGATAGACTAAAGGCTTCATTTTCATCACAGGTTTTTGAAATCAGCGTTTAATCCCAATGTGTGCCTTGAATCTGCAAGTTTTCTTGTGGGAAGATTTAGTGAGGTGTGTCCACCGTACCTTCGAGGGGTTTATCTCCAGGTTTCGGCTGGTGGGTTCCTCTGTAGCGAGCTTGGGTGTGTTTTGCTCTATGCCAGTAATAAGTGTTTTGCAGGTTGTGTCTCATGCCCGTATAGTGAATGTTTGTGCCCTGCTGCAAGCCTTGTCAGTTAAACCCTGGCATCCCCAGGGGCCCCTTGCCATCGTCGGTACTGGTCAGACTGGAGTTGCTGGCTGGGGGGAGACTTCAGCTGTGCCCTGTTCACTGTCACGTCCTCACTGGGCTGTTCTCTGAAAACAGCATCCTTCCTCAGGTGAACGCACCCAGTGCCACAAGTGAGTTTGACAGTCCTGAAATTAAATTCCTGCTTTGCTCTATGGTTTCATGCCCAATCCCATCTCCTTCACTTCACACTTAATAATCTGTCACTGCTTTCTCTCTCTAGGGTGTATGGATTTCGGGTGTGCATAGCACTGATGCTTGCTGCTGTGTACCACCTCCTTGATCCTGGACCTTCTCTTTTATCTTTACAGTGCCTTGCATAGGTTTGCCATTCTCCAGAACCCATTGTAACAGAGATGGCAAGGCAAAGCCAAGTGCAGTCCTCTAGCCCCTGAGATATAGGATGCTTATAACATGTAAAGTGCAGGGATGGACCTTAATCTCATTTCTCCCCATAACTCGGCACTTGACTGTCCTGGCAAGTACGATCATGAGTGATGTTGTCACATGAGAAATGTTAGACCCATGATACGGCTCTTATGCCTGGATCCCCCATATCTGGCTTCATTAGAGAACTGTTCATTGCAATGATGCCATGGTTAGAAATATGGGTAGTTTTGAATTTTTCCTTCTTCCTCTAGGATATTGTCCTCCGAAGTTTCTGATTTCCAGCTATAAAAAGACTTTCTTCCTTGTTCCTCTTCTTTTCTTTGCTTGACTTGATTAGTTGGCTTTACTGCCTTCCTTACCCAGTTGCATGTGATTTCCACCACAGCTTTGCCCCTGTGCACCGCTCCTCCCCGCTCACATGCCCCGGCGATTCCAGTGCTCGTGTTTTGTCTGTGGGGAGGTCTTCCCCAGCTCTGGGGCCCCTTCTGAGCCCTCTTTCCTGTAGGCTGATCTCCAAACGGTGCCAGAGCCCTGTGGAGCATCCCACTGAGCTGCACCACAGAGGCAAGCCTGGGCAGTGAGGAACTGAGATGACAGCCTTGGGTCTCCATCTCCCCGCCTCTCCCTGGGCTGAGATCCTGAGCTGACCCTCTTTTTTCTAGTCCTCATGGTTTGGAGGTGGCCTCCTGCCATCAGGGTTCACCATTTTCCTCCTGGATGCAGTACTTAGAGGCTTGCTTTGATCCAACCAGCCCTGGGGGTACCAGCCCTTGGTGGCAAATTGCGCTGGTGACGTGGCTGCTGCTCTGCTCCTCTCCGGCCATGATTGTGCACGTATTGCCACCTCCCTGCCTGTTTTTGGACCCAGCTGAGAGCTCGTCTGCCTCTTCAGCCTCTGTAGGTTAATTTGCTGTGCCTTCTGACTGCTCTGTTTTTTCCCCCTTGCTTGGCAAATGCTTAGTTTAATTAGATCTTCCAGAGAACTCCATCCCATGGTGGCTGTAACAACATGGATCATTTTCCATGGCCATTCAAAACAAACTCTGTCTTCCTGACACTGCTTTGTGCCTTTTGGAGTAGTCTGTGGCCAAGTGTCTCCAAGCACTTTGAGCATGGCAGTGAGTAAAATGGGCACCTCTTCTACCCTCTTCTCCCCAGTACATCTCCATGGTGTGTTCTTGGTATAACCCAGATGGACAGACTGAGGAACAGAGAGGTGATTTGTCCATGGCTGGTGGAAGATTTTGGCTTGCAAACCTGGTTTCCTGAGTTCCAGCAAGTTGGGTTTTCCAGCCTCATTGCAAAATGAATGTTCTCAGCTAACCGCCGTGGCAGGAGCAAGAAACAGGGCAAAGGGCCAGTGCTTGGCTTGTCCAAAGCCATGGGGTGATGGGGCACCGGCCCCCCAAAGGGAGCACTTCTTACAGGACCCCATGTAAACACAGAGGGGTGGCAGAGGGAAATGCTGGTGAAGGTACCCCATAGCAGAGGAGGAAATCAGCTCTTGCAGAAGGGACCATGTACCTGATGAGCAGGAGGGATTTTTGGTATTCCTATGCTTTTCCTAGGTGCTTGAGAGCTTTAATGCTCACTGAGCGCTGAGGCTGAGCTGTATCGCGGGCTCAGTGTGTTGCGTTTGGCTCTTGGTGAGGATGCGAGTGCTCTGACCTGTGAAGCAGAGGCACCAGTATGTGGCCTCCGCAGCAGCCCTTACGCAAGTCACGTTGCAAGCATTTGTGACAGTTCGTTTACGAACAACTTGTGTCGTCAGAGCTATTGAGAAAAGCTAGTGGACTGTGTTGAATAATGAATTAATTTAAAAGTTTCATGATCTTTTCTCTGACCATTTGCCAGCTGGAAGAAAAGGAAGGGAAAAAAAAAAAAAGAAAAGCTAAATTAACCAAATGCCCAAATCTCTGCAAATGATGTAGTCAGCGTTTATAAATGCGTATGTAACTATGCTTGTGAATACGTACAAGTGTCCAGGTAGTAGGGGATGGGTGTCATGAGAAAGAGAAATAGAAAAGGGGAGAAGAGGGGAGAAAGGAGGTGATGGTGAATAGCAAAGTGGCTCTTGAGATTTTTGTTTTTAATTTTTTTTTTACCATGTACTGCAGACAGTGAAGAAACTGCCATTGGGTTGTTGTTTCAGCCACTCACTTTTTGAATGACCTTGGGCAAGTTTCTTATCCCCCCGCGGTTCAGTTTCACATATTTCAAGCTCCAAGGCTCCATGCATTAAAGATGGTGAGAGTCTCCAACAGTACAGGGCTGGGACCATGTCAGTAAACCCAAGGAGGGAAGGCAGGAGCACGGGAGAGAATAAGCAATACAGAGGTTTGAGGGTTTTTTAAATACAATTTCTTCTTTCCTCTCTTTCCATCCTGTGCTCGCCTAGATTTAGGAAGGGGATCCAGCTCATTGCCCAGCTCTAGCTGCCCAGCTCCTCCAGACGGAGAGCTTAAGGATGTCCCCCAAGCAGTCACTGGAGGAGAAGGAGCAGCGTGGCCAGGAAAGATGTGCTCCTTGTTACCTGGGTCTGGGCTGGGTGCTGGGGCTCTCAACAGCGATGGGTAACAGTGCCTCCCCATCGTGTAATCCCATGTGGTTAGGGGGATCTACTCCGTGCCTTGCTTATGAGAATATCACCCTCTTTCCTTCCCATCCCTCCTCTGCAGGCATTGGCACGCTCACAAGCCGAGATGCGGCGACCGCTGCGTGGGCAGTCATGCTTTCAGGGCTTGGTGTGGTGTGGCATCCCCTGCTGAGGTCTGCAGGGAGCAAGGCTTGGTGTGTGCCCCATTCCTGGGAGCATCCCTGGGAGCGGTGGGGAGAGAAACGCTGCCTGCCCTGGAGGCAGGGCTGGGGGAGGCAGAACTGCAGGCAGCCTGGGGTGATGCTCTGCTCCCGGACCATCCGAGACCATCATACTGTGACTTTCTCCAGCAAGGCAATTTTGGGAGCTTGATGGCCGGTCAGCACTGGGCAGGAGAGGAGCATGGGAGGCTGTTGTGGTGGCAACCTGCCAGGCAGAGGGTGAAACAGTCCCGTTTACTCTGCTGAGTGGTCTTTATTTATTTATTCTTCAAACTTGCAGCTGGGGACCTCAGAACAGGAATAAGGAGACTTAATTATTTAGCTCTCACTGACAAACCAAAACACATCCTTTGGCAAAAGTCCTGATGCGAGTGCTGTGAATACCACATCAAATATTTAGATCATTAATTAGCAGGGAGACATCAGGCCTTTCATTTTCCAGTGCTTGTAAGTAAGAGAAGTGACGTCCTGGACAGCCAGCACCTCGCACCTTCCCCTTGTGCTGCTACCTTGTCTGCATCCAGACACATCTGAGGCAGGGAAATGACAAAGCCGCGCGCCTCCTTCCTTAGGCAGCGGCGGCACCGTATAGAGTCTGTGCCATAACTGAAATGAGCCTGATTAAAGAAGCAAAAACAAGCCAGGTGTTGTGCAGAAACTGTATAATTAGCACTTTCTGCTGACTATTTTTTTATTTCTTTTTTTTTCTGCTTTTTGCTTAAACCCTGGACTTTTTTTTCTTAATTTGCTAATCATCTCTTGCGGTGACTAAGTACACAGCCCTCCATGCGCTTTTACCTTTTGATGTTAACATAAGAGAACTCTTGAATTTCAAAGAGCTTGGTGGGTATTTGAAAGAATAAAATGTGAAAGCCGCAGTGTAATCAAAGCTCATTATGGTTATTCTTGGTGTGATGTCTCTCTTCCTACATAATTAGCCATTTTAGGTTGTTGAAGCAGTTCATTCTGGCGGGCATTTTCTCTCTGCGCTCTCGGTCTGATTTCGATAATTGTGACCCTTGGACCTTTCGACACTTTTTATACTCCCAAAGGTGTTTTTTTTTTTTCCCCTAACAAGTCCCAGTATGTTGCCATGGAGAGAATTAATGGGTTCATGAGTTCCCGAGGATCGATGTCCACCTCTCTAAAGGAACTGGTATTCTGGGTGATGACCAAAAACATACCAACCTTTGGTCAGAAGATCCAAACACCTCCCTGCAAACATTTTCCATGTCTTACACGTCAGGGTGACTTTTGCACTGGTATTTATTTGGTGATGAAATTGTTGAATCCAGTGCTTATCTTTGGGTAGGTGGAAAAGGATCCCAACAAATTGTTGAGGAGGATGAAAGAAGGACCTTACGATGAAAATTTAAGGTGAAGTTCTCCATGGTTACGTCTGTATAACGTCTGCTAATTCCATTGAAACAAAGAAAAGTTCAGCATTGACTTTTCAAGATAGTTCAGCAGCGAATCTGGTCTTACGGGGTTGAATAAGCATAAGCAATTTCTGGACTAGAGGCATGAGTCTTCATTTTGATGGTAACAGGTCTTTCAGCGATTTAAGGGAGAAAGAGTTGTGATCTCTGGCTCAACAGAACTTAAAAGCTGTTTTGATTTGTTAAAATATGCCCATCACTGCAGTATATCTACCTATGTTTGATTTCAGGGAAAAAATTCTATAAATAACAGGGGGACTTCAAAGCACTATAATATTAATTGTCTTCTGATTTTACCCATATAAAAGGAAAAAAAGCCATGCACGCATATAAAGAAAGAAAAGAAAGTATAAAAAAGAAAAATCAAAGCTGAGCAAAGGCACAAGTAATAGAAAAGCTGTCTTTGAATTTTTAAAAGTGCTTTTATAGTCTATCTGAAAAAAAAAAATTCCCCGCAACGTTGAAAACGTGCCATATTCGGTGCCTCTGTTTCCCATCCTTCCTGAGGAGCACTGCAGGAGGGGTGTTTATAATCTCCTGTGTTTTCAGCGGCATGGGTGTGTTATCGTGTGATTAATAGAGCACAGGTAGAAAATGCGTTGGAGATGAGAGTTTGGCTTTGCTGAAAAGCCGGCGCGCTTGCTCTCAGCTGCGTTGGGAAGCACACTGCAGTCGTGGCGTTGCAGCCTTTTCTGCGGATCTCCTCGTGCCTGTATCAAGTGGCCCTTAGCTTAGCGGCAATTTTGGTGCTTGCAGGTGTCTGTGCACAGATTTGCAAGAGCAATAACGAGCTCAAAGCCTGCTGAAATCAGTGGACATCAGATTCCTTGGAGCCATGGTAGACCCAGCCTTTGGACCACCCTCACCAGGGCTTTGTTCACGTGGGATTTGGGATAGTGTCACGTTGTGGGTGAGTCCCACAGGCGAAGTGATGGGAGAGGGCTGTGATGGTGCTGGGTGAGGCTGCTTTCAGTGCTGGGGGATGCTGCGTCACTCATGGTGGTGTCTGTCATTAACCCCATGGAAGGATGATGATTCACAGAGCTGGGCCAAGCCTTGGAGAGGTCCCTCCCTCATCAGCCTGCGTGCTGACTTTTTCCCCCTTGCTCTGGTCAACCCTCTGCATCCCACAGATTGCCATCGTTGGCATTCGGGGGACATCTTCCCTGATTTACGGGGTGGCAAGCCGAGGCACGGAGTTGGCAGCAAACGGCTTGACCTGGAAACAGTGGGAGCCTGCAGCTGAGCCAAGACTGGGCTGTACGTCTCCCCAGCCCAGCGCCTTGAAAATGGTCCATGCTGGATTTTCTTCCATAAGAGGTGCCCTGGGGGGGAATTCTTCCAAGTCACTGAGTGCTGCTATGAGCCCAGGTCTGAGTCTACAGCCCAGTGCAGTGGTTTTGGTTGAGTTATTCTTGCTGGTACCAGCAAAAGCAGAATCAGCCCCTTTGTGACCACCTTCCTGTAGAGTTAAGCCCTGCATTGCACTTCTGGCAGGCAAATCTATGGGGGAGACTGGGCGGAGGCAGGCTTTGAATATTCAAGTTGCCCGCTGCCTCCCCCTCACACGCTCTCGGCGGGTTATTTATTTATTTTGCTGGCTTTTTTACAAGTCTGCTTCTTTCCTGCAGGTTTCACCAAGTTAGGTTTCCAGGCAATCAGCGCTTGTTAAATATTCCACTGAGCATGATATTGCTCTCCTGTCTCTCTGTACTGATGCTCAGCTACAGTAATTTGCTGAACTCAGCTCTCGCATATGGGGATTTTTTAAAAATAACAAACCTATTAATAATAATAATTAAAAAACACTTGACAGGTGGGAACAGCACATCTAAATTGCTCTGTGTGCCCCAGCGGGAGGAGGGGCATTCAGCCACTTTTTCTAATACTTTGTGCGGGCTGCTGGCATTGGCGAGGCAGTGTTGTAAAACCCTGCTTGGTGCAAGCCTTAGCGATGCTGGGGTGGCCACAGCAGCTCCTGGCTGGTGGGGGCCGCACTCTCACTG
>NW_008796042.1:1063669-1080882 GCF_000699145.1 Aptenodytes forsteri
TACCGATGCTGGGGTGGCCACAGCAGCTCCTGGCTGTTAGGGCTAGCACTATGACTGTTGCTCTTAGGGGGCAGGCTTTCTTCTTCTCCCCACCCCAACCTTAACATGCAAAGCATCTGAAGGTGGGGGGGAAATCATGGCTTTTGCCAAGATCTTGAAACTGGAGGAGGCTGGGATTGTGTTTCCAGGGAAAGTAATTATGGGTTTGGAAGTGATGTTGAGGAGCTGTACAAGGGAGGTGCCAGCCCTACCCACTCTGGTCTGAGATAAAACGCCATTTTTTCAGGTTTTCTGCTGGGGGACAAAAAAAAGAAAAAACAAAACATGGAGGGAGCATCCATTTCAAGCATCTGCCTTGGGATGTCCTGTTCTCCTTCCAAAAAGGTCCGGCTCAACTCTTTCTTTCTCCGGGGGGTTGTAATTCCAGCACCTGGTGAGTGCTGGCACCTGGCAATAGGTGCAGATACTCCAAGCCCTCCTGGGCAGGTGGGCTTGTGGTTTTTCATCAAGAAGGTTTCATCAGAGAAGTGCAGCCCTTTGGATGAACATCCTTGGATATCTGGGGTGATGCTGTGAGACCCCTCCAGGTTCTTGCCAGCTGGGCTGGTGGCTCCCATGCACCCGGATTCCCCGGGGATCCTGCCCTTTGGAGCCCTCTTGACTGGGGTCTGGGCCAGGGACACAATTTTCCAGACTTCCAGGCTTTTTGCCGGAGCTTTGGGAGCCTGAGAGGCTGGGGAAACCTGTTGATAAGGATCTGGAGGTGTCAGGGGCTTCAAGGGGTATCTGTCCTCTTGTGCCAGCAGTAGGTTTGAAGGTTTTTCCTAACCCAGACCAGAAGGCAGACTCAGGTGTGAAATCGGGGGGGGGCTTTTAAATCCTGTTTGAAAAAGGAACCACACTCAGGATGAAGGCAAAGGAGTTTAAATTCTGGAGTGGCCTGTGCCACCCAACTGGCGTTATCAAAGCCCAGGTGAAGCCCTTAGGAGATTTTTGGGATGCCCTGGGGTTTCTGCTTCAAGAAGTCAACCTTGACCCTTTGATGGGGCAGGATTTTACGCACGTGTAATTCTGCCGACCTCTGTGCTGTGCGAGAAAGGGGAAGAACAGGTCTAAACTTTTTAATAATAATAATAAAAAAAACCATTGGTGGGATAATTAAGGGAAGATTGTAGCTTTCAGCCACTTTTCAGTGTCTGTCCACCTGGAGGGAGCTGTGAACCACATCCTCCAGCCTCTGTCTTTCATTAAATAGGCAGGCTCCAACCCTGCTCTTATCCTCTTGGCAGTCTCTGAAACGCAGTCAGCTCACGGATAAAAGCAGGAGTTGTCCTGCCACGGCTGTGAGCTCTGTAAAGGTGGGTTTGAGCTGGGTAATTTTCTCTGTGTTGGCCCTGCTGTCGGTGGACACCATATCATTAGCCCCAGGAGAGGTGGTGGGGTGATGGCAGCTTTGCTGTAAGCCCTGTTAGGAAACATGGTGCAATATGCATGTTGCCGAAAAGCCTGTTTCTCCTGGCTTTACATGGTGCTCTGCTTTTGCTCACAAAGGTGGTAAGGGTGAATCTCAGCTATTTCCCAGGAATACCGTGCGCTCGGCTCTTAGATCAGGCTACAGGGAGCTGATAGCCGGGCACCGTAGGTTCCTGGGGGGGGAGGCGGGGGGGTTGTTTTTGGGTCTTATCTAATATGTCCTTTCTGGAAATCCAAGCCTGGTCTTCTGTGCTTTGGCAGGGATCAGTTCCTAGGCTTTTCCACCCCGTTTGCTGGGTTGTTGAGTTGGTCAAGCACTGTCATGGATTTTCTCTCTTCATTCTTTAGCGTGCTGAACCGCACTCCAGTGCACCTCGTCCATGAAATCATACTAGTGGATGACTTCAGTGACGATCGTAAGTGACCCTTTCTATGTTAAAAGCGAGAGGCCAAACCGAAAGAGACTGTGAGAGACTTGGATTTACGCAGGGAGGGGGGAAGAGTTTGTCAAAGTGGAAGGAAATTTAAAGCTCTGTAGGTGTGGAGAGCAAACCCCGCTGTGCCAGGTTTGCATCGCTGCGTGGAGAATTCAAATTCCAAATGATCAAACCTCTTCTCATGAAAATAATACAAGAAAAGCGCATGGCAAATCATTTTTACGCCCAGTAGACATGAATCCAATCCTTACCCGGTTGTATCCTGCTACAGCCGTGGTGTGTTTAATCTGGCTTTCAGCTGCAGCCAGGAGCAATTCTGGGTTGACACCACTGGAATTGCACAGGATAATGGTAGTCTGACCCTCCTGATGTATGCATATGTTCTGCATACGTTTATGTAGGTGGCCAGCAACTCTTGACTGATTTTTTTTCACTCATGTAAAGAGGATTTCCCACATGGGCTGCCCATTTCTGAGATGCACCATAAATAGCGCTGTACGCCACAGACAGCCCACATCCTCCTGCCATTCTCTCCCAGTTAATAGCGTGACTCAAGTGAAATCAATACGTCTGACCTCCAGCAAAAGATGGTAGCTGAAGCCCCAGGGGCTCGCAGGGAGCTACCCCAGCTAAAGACCTTGCCCAGTGAGATGGGCAAGGTCCAGTGGAAGATCCAGGTGCTGAGAGTAAGTGCTCAAAAAAACTGTCTCAGGCATGAAAAGGATGATAAAATACACCTAAGCTGAGAGGTCCGTGGCACTTACATTTCAAGGTGCTGCAAAATGTAGCCATTTACTAGGAAACGTGAAAACAAAGCCAGAGAGGTTTAAAAAAACAAAAGGATCTATGCTTTGCCTTTGGATGTTATAAATAGGCACTGCCTTGGAGAGCATTAGGGACAGATTTCATACGAGACCCACTTCTCGGCATCGACACCTCCCTGGGGAGTCGCTGAAGCCAGGGGAAGGGGTTGCAGTGATTATGGTGAGCTTTGGAGCGACTCCAGTGCATGGGGGGCCAGGCTAGGCAAGCCTGGGGACCGGCAGAGTGGCTGCGATGGAGAAAAGGAGCAGGTGCAAGGACTCGAGCTGCCGTGGCGTACAGCAGAGCAGGCTTTTTGAAGGGTGGAGAAAATAAATGCCGATTATTTGGCTAAATAGACAAAGCACTCGCCTTCTTGAAAGGAGAAAGGTTTGTAGAAATGCAGCTCCCCTCTTGCAGCACACCCGATGGCATGAGCCGGGGAGAAAGAGCAGGGCTGGGTTTAAACTCATCCCAGGGCACCAGGGGGGAGCCTGTTTCCCGTGTAACTTAGAGCAGCCCCTCGGCTACTCAAAATCAGTGCTTCTCAGCTGTCTTACATCTCCTTTCCTGTGATAGTCTGAGCCTGCTGGCATCTAGTCTGCATGCATTTACATAAAATACATGCATTTGCATAATACGCTATACACAGACGGTCAGTTTTTTCCCTGCAACCCACCCCAAGCAATTGGTGCTTTTACCTCATGCCTAGTTGTGTCTCATTTCTCACCTCTGTCTGTCCATTGACCTTTTATTCGCTGGGATGCAGTTGTTCCGCACGTGGGTTCCTGCTCTTCCCAGCAAATTTCCATCGTAGGTCCGTAGCCAACCCCTGCCACTTCTGCTCCCCTGGTGTGCACAGGGCAACGCAGCTCCGTACCTGAGTTGTTAGGGATACCAGTACAGTGATGTCTCTTGTCAACAAAGATTGCTGGAGGGGATGAAAGCACTCGGAGGAGTGTGTGGACACAGGGTGTGGATGGCGGGGATGGGGCACATGCGTGTGTTTTTATAGCGCCGAGGAAGAAGAGGCAGAGAAGTGGTGAGAGGGGTTGCGGAGGTCACGGTGTGGGTGTGTGGAGGTAGAGGGGGCTGTGATGAGCGCACCTGCCTGCAGATCCGGCTCTTGCTGGGAGAAATCCAGGTGAGGAGGGATGCTGGGGCTGCAGGCAGCACCGGGGCAAAAGCAACGGCAGCAACTGCATGTGGGATTGCAGGACCTCCCTAGCTTGGGTGTGGGTGGCTGCCCCATGGAGCTGCTGCCCCAGGTATGAGGAGCCCTCGGATGCTCCACGGGGCTCTCTTTGACCATCCCTTTCTCCTCGCTCAGGGCTCACAGGCCATCTCAGGAGGCTCCTGCCCCACCACACAGACATGCATCAAACAGCTTATGTGTTGCTTTGCAGCTACCAAAAATAGTCATTTGCATTAATGTGCAAAAACTCCGACTCTGACCACAACCGTGGCTCTTCTACGCTGACTTTACAGCATAATTCAGCTGTTCTTGGTGTAAATCTGCTGGGTTTACACTAGTTTTATGAAAACTGCTGCTCTTCCAGTTCTGATTTACGCTGCATGAGCTGAGAGGTAAGACTGTTGTGCCCCAGCAGTGCCATCACCCTAACAAGCCATCAGCCAGTCCAGGACGGGGTCCTCTCCCTGCACCCAATCTCCCCTAGGACCATTTCTGCTGCCAGAGCCACCATGAGGGCTGAGGGTGACATAACCTCCCTTTCTGTTTCCCAAGCTGACGACTGCCGCTTGTTGGGCAAGCTCCCCAAGGTGAAGTGCTTGCGGAACGGACAGCGAGAAGGTAAGAGCTGCCTGCCCACGACCCATGTGGGAAACCCAGATTTCGGGAGGCGTGAGAGTGATGGAGCCGGGTGGGGGGACCTCAGTGGAGTGGACGACAAGGGAGTTCAGCAGCTCCTGGGAACTGGGGGTCCTGATAAAAGGAGATGTGATAAAGGGCTGGGATTTGAATTGGATTCCCCCCCCCATCTCTCACTGAAAAAGATGGGGCTATTAAGATATCCAATGAGGCTCAGCTGTAGCTTATTAGCCAGAAAATCAGAACAGGCAAAACAAAGCCCCGGGTCTTATTTTTAAAGATGTTTGCTCTAATGAAAGAGAGGAGATCTGCTCCTGCTGCTTCTGTGGGATTTTTTTTTTTTTTTAATTAATTAATGATATTTGAAAGATTAAGAAGGGCTATATAGAGGCTGAATGTATGTCCTACTGGGCTGCTGCTGGCAACCTTTTGAGACATTTTCCAGCTCCCCATAGTCTGAACAGGTGTTTTCAAGTCCTGCTTTGCAGTATTAGGAAAACAAAAAACAAAGAAGTTTTTTCATGCTGAAAATCAAAGGTGTGAGTCCAGGTGTGTGTCGGGTTAGGGAGACTGAGGAGCAGAGAGGGTTTGTCTGTGGGTTCTTTCTGCAGAAGGTTTCAGCTCTGCAGGTCTGGTGTCAGGGTGGCATCACCCCCCCATGGGTCTAAGAGACATACCTGCTTTGGCCGGAGGGTAGGGGAGGTCTCCATAGACCTGCATCTCCTTCTCACCTTTCTCTCCTGTGTTATGGGGGTACATATGTGCTCGCCCCCAGCACTGGATGGACCTGCAGGTATTGGTGCTCTATAAAGCAGTCAGGATTTGGGAACCCAGCCTGGAGGGCTTACCTCACTTAATACATCATTGAAGCTGTATCCCTCAGGACATGCCAGGATTTGGGGAGGGCTGGGGTGGGTACAGCAGACCATGCCTACCCACAAGATCTTAGAAGTTGCGGAGGGAGATACAGGGACAACCTGCATTGCAGGAGGTGACCTTGGCAAATGCTGGATTGCTCCAGGCTTTGTTCTCCTGTCCCTCTCCCTCCTGCTTGGAGGCTGTTCCTTGACCCCTTTCCTCTAGGGAATTTTAATATGAAAGTCAGTGACCTCCTTCTGCATGGACCTGATGCGTGGCTGCTCCCTGAAACCCTTCTGTCTCTCTTTATCTGCACCTATCTCTCCTCGTATTACCACTGTTTCTCCTTCATGAAGAAGCTCTGCTCCCCTTGAGCAACCTGCATGTCCTCTTTTTTGCCAATGGACCATCTCCTTTCTTACGTTGCAGTTCACTTGAGCATCGGCCGCAGGCAGGAGCAGTGTTGGAAAGCCGGTTGACTCCTGTATAAATAGGAACAGAGCATCTTTAAGAGAAGTGATCTTGCTGAAGAGTCTAGTGTGAAATCCATGTGTGCAGCTGTTTTCCATGACCTCCCACTTTGTTCGTTTTTCTCTCTCACAAATGCGTGCAGCAATCCAGCTCCAGCTCTGAAGGACTCTAAATTCACTGTCAGGGCCCTGATGAGCCAAGCGGGCTCTTAGCACCTTGAGAGCCAACCCTCTTTCCTTGGTGGAAAATGTGTTCCCATTGAGCTGCAGATCAGCAGTGTCCCCAGGGTGGGAGAGAGATCTGGGGGTCACTGGGACACGGAAAGGGGCACAGCAGGGAGAAGTCAGCAGTCTTAAGAAAAACCTAATTCTGGCACGAGGTGATCCCACCCTTGACTCCCCTGGCCTTACATCTATGTTAGATTTATTACCTGCAGGGGGTTATGAAAGCATTTTGAGTCGTATTTTGCCCCAGAAGGTGACAGCAGAAATAATTGCGCAAATTAAGGATTGGCATAAATGCCATAAATCGTTAATCTTGGTGGAGCCATTTATTTGCTTTGGTGACTTTGGGAAATGGTTGGCACGCCTTGCAACGCCAGGAAGGAGGCAATGAACCCGAGCCATGTTTTATCTGAATGGGATTTAGATGGGTCAAAACCCAGGAGATGCGTGAGTGCAGGAGACCGTGCTGGAGGAGCCAGGGGACATTGCCCAGCCTTCTGGGCGGCAGCTGACTGGGTGTGTCCCTGAACAGGTCTGATCCGGTCCCGAATCCGAGGGGCAGATGTGGCACAAGCGGGAGTCCTGACCTTCCTCGACAGTCACTGTGAGGTGAATAAGGACTGGCTACTCCCTCTGCTGCAGAGGATCAAAGAGGTGAGTGCTCCTGAGAGACCAGGGCCACCCTCAGGGGATGCATCGCTGATGTCCACCTCCGCTTCCCTCTCAATGGGCATGACCACCCAACCATAACCAACTGCATGCAAGCATCCGAGTAAGAAAGCGATGAGCTTTTGGGGTGCAAAGTGGCCTTTGCTGGTCTTCCTCCACCCAGCAGCCAGGTGGGGTTGTCTCTGTGGCTGGGAGAGCGTGTAGGTGGGTGGGACAAGGTGCCTCCCAGGGCAGTGGGGCTCTAACCAGCAAGCACAGGTTGAGTGGTGAAAGGGGAATACATGGGCAGTGCTCCAGCAGAGTTTTTAATTAGGCTCATGTAAAATGCTCAGTGCCAATGATTTAAGGGAGTGACGGCTCCTTGAATAGGGGCCGAATTTAATTTCATGCAAATTAAGTGATAATAAATTGATTTAATAGGATTTAAATTCTGCTGATTTCGGAGCAGACAATGACATTCGCCTTTCGCCAGCGGCAACTCTCTCGCCAGACATGCGCACGGAGACTCCCGGCGCCTTGTTACTTGAGTCAGAGGGAGCTCTGTGCTGGTGACCTGCTGGCACGGTGCAGGGGATGAAGCCTTCAGCTCCAGTGCACACGCATGGTCCTTTCCCTTCGCTGTGCCTCATTCCTCCACCCTTGCTACACCTCTGGCTCCTGATTGCTAGTATTTATTACTCGGCAATTTTAAAACTACTGAATTATGTTGAAATAAGGGCAGCTGAGGAGCAAGGGAAAACCAAGGCGGTGGGTTATGGAGAAACCTGCTCCGCTGGTGTTCACAGTGCCCCTCATCCAAGGCGTCCTGCTTTTCACGCCTCCATACGTGATAGCTGTGCTGGCTGGGCTGTGCATCCCCTCTGTGCAGCAGCGATGGGACAGGGGGAAGAGGGGCACAGCACCAGGTCAGGTGCCTCCGTGGTGCGTGAGGGCAGTCGGTGCTGCTGGCACTCGTAGCACAGCCGGTGCTGGAGAGGTCCCAACCTTGGTTTGCAGGCTGGGCCACAGTGCTACTGATAAATGGTAATATAATGAAAATAGCCTTTTCATATTATCGATCGCAGCTCCGGTGGAATTACGAGAACACGTGCTATGATACCCAACTTGAGCCTCGTAGCTGGCCTGCCCTGGGGTGGGATTCACCACTAAACTTTACTGCATTGGTTGTTCCTCTGAGCTTTTTTAAGGCAGGCGTTCCTCGTTCTTTGCTGAAGCCCTGCTGTATTTAGCTGAGGAATATCCAGAGCAATTGCCTCTTTCCCAGGCAGAGCTCTTGATGTGTTTTGGCAGGAGAAGGGCAGCGGTGGTGGCAGGAAGGGGGCAGGCAGAGCTGCCTTCCCGCGCAGCTCCAGGACTGTGCCCCATGTTCGGCGCCCATGGGGTAGGTGAATGTGGATGCCACGTGCAGCATCGCCATAGGAGTTTCACTGCATCATGGTCTGAATATAGCATCACATGCAAACGTCACCTCTGTGAACTTCTTTTTATTTGCTCTTCTGGGTTAAATCTTTCTCTGGCTGGAAGTAAGGCCATTGGTAAGCTTGTGCTGCTGGTCATGCAGCACTTCTGCCCAGGGTCTTGCAGCCCAGCTGAAGGCAGCAAGGGAGACCTACTATGAAGAGTGTTGATGGACTTGCAAAGCAAGTGGGATCCCACTTGCTTGTTTTCTAACTGCTTGCAAAAGCTGCAGGATGAAGGCAGCGGGTCCTCGGTTTCCTTCTTCCCAGGCCCACCGTACCCATCCTTTCCATCAGGGTTAAAATATTGATCAGTGAAGTGTATGAAATGTTACTGCTGCCACCTTCAGGCTGCGCTAAAGAGGCGGCTTCCCTGTCCGACTGCTGCGGTGAGGATTAGCCGCCTAGAAAGAGTGTTTTCTTACCGTGTTACTCCTAGGAACAGTCTGCTTTGAGCTAATGTGATTTAAGTTTCAAGCAAAGGAGCGGTGAGTGCCTCGAAGCACACCCAGTGCTTTCACCACCACCAGCCACGCTGCACGACGCTTCTCTCTTTCTTTTTTTCTTGGCCAGAGTGGCTATTCCTGCAGCTTTTTGTGGTGGGAAATGCCGGAGCCCATGTGTGCTGCCATGCACCTGCATGAAGGTGCCCCTTGAGCCCCACGTTGAGCTTTTCCGGCAGCCGATGGCATCCTCCCCCAGGCCCACGCTCCCTTTCGGGTGTGGGCAGCGCGTGCCCAGCATGTGGGTTTGGAAACAAGCAGGACTAGAAAGTCGAAGAGCAAGTGAAGGGGTGTGGGGGGAAGAGAGGGGGTCTGGGGGGTCTCGGACCTGTGCCCGGGAGGGTGCGTGTTCCAGAGGGAGTGGCAGCAACAGCGCGTGTTTTGCACCAGCGTGTTTGTGAGCGTATGACTGAGGGCTGGGCACATGGCTCTTGTTTTTACTTACGGAACAAATGTCTCCAAAGCCATTAACGGTGCATTTCAACTGAGTAACTTTTCTAAAAATGTACTTATCCAGCCCAAGGTGTTTTTACCGCATGACTCAATGAGCTTGCCCCAAAACTGAATTTGCAAATGGCACTGGGATGAACCAGTGTATGGTGGGTGACCCCCACTTCCAGCTCAAGCATCCCCCCCAGTTTGGTGCTCTCCTGGGGCAGGGGGAGGCAGGTGAGGGGCAGCCTGGCCCTCTTGCTTTGCCTGATGCTGCTGTGGGGCCAGAGGAGCAACTGTGGCCTATTTTGTTTTCCATTACAAGGTCATGATGTAGAGGTTGGGAGATAAGCTGGAATCAAGGTCCTTTTCCAAGGTTGAAACGTATCCATTATCTTCAGGACCATTTTCAGAGTTTTTTCCTGTTGATTTAGTTCCATAATTTGGTTTGTTTGAGAAGTGTATTGGAGAAATGCATTCCCAGATTTTTGAGAATTTCCTGTGAAAGAGGATTGAAGATTTGGGTGTTGTTAATATTAACATGCCCCGGCATGGGAGGGTATCAAAAAACCAGAAAGGTGAGGCTGCCTATAATAAGAACTGGTGCTCAACCCAAAATAAATCATAGCAACAGCGCTGTGCTCTTGAGCATGCTCTGCTTTTCTGTTGAGGGTCAGAGAGACCTTCACGAAAGCTGAGTAAACATAAATGTCCCCATGACATGGCAGGGAAAGTGAGGCAGGGAGAAGGTTGCACTGCTGAAAGCTGCTAGCACACTGCAGTAATGCACTCAGCCAAGAGGTAGAGGGGATTTTTCTTGCAAGAAGTTGTGCCGTGCAATGAGTATAGGTGTGGAATTGAAACTGGGGAAGAGCATGGGCTAGTTAGAAGTGCTCACCAGTAAGATGCTTGAGGGGCAAGTTTTAAATGACTAGATATGATCTTTTCCCTGCAGTGTTTGGCACGCAAAGCAGATGCTTTGCTTAAAACCTTTCCCCTACCCGCAGGCAACTAAAGGGTGCTTGGGTATACTGAGCTGCGGCAGTTACAATGGGTTTGAAAGGCTCATCGCACTTGGACGTGACTTGAGTTTCTCCATGTAGTACGTAGGTACAGCAGACCTTGCCCTTTCAGTGGGTTGTTTGACTCACAGAAAGTCATGTTAAGACTTCTGACTTGACGTTGTTATGGAAATACCAAGTATTTGTCGTGCTCATTTGGAAAACGTAAGCTCAAGTCCAGCTCCCGGCTCATGGCCTTTGGTTGCTTCTTCTACAGCTGCATTTGTATACTTCTTTGTTAGGACTAATTTCTAAAACAAAGTTTTTTCCGAGCAAGAGAGCAAGCCTGTGTGTGCTCAGCTGCTTTCCTTTGCATGGCTGTGAAAAACGATTTGATCTGGCAAGGGTAAAAGTTTGAAGTTTGAGCTATAATTGGAGTTTGGGATTTTTGAAAAGAAAAAGGGAGATAAGAGACCAGTCAAAGCTGTCAGAGTCTCTTCCTCCTGTAGATATTTTTGTTCATAACTGTTTGTATAAATGTCTTTGCCCATAACAAGATGTTAATTAAATCACCACTGACTATTTAAAATAATTCGGGTCTTTTTTTTAACACTTTCACACCTTTGGCAAAATTCTAACTGTATCTCCATACTTTGTACTTTTAAAAAATGCCTGTATTTAAGCTGCTTGACTGCCTGTGGTTTTCCTCTGTTGTTTCAACTGCCTGTTTGTCGCCTGACTTCTGAAATCCAGTAAAAAGTATTTAAGGGAGGTGAAAGGGGAACACGTTGGTGAATTTGCAAAAGGCAGATGGAGCTTTGCATCCAGTCGAGTTCGGCACTGAGTACACGCACAGCCTGCCAAGACTGCAGGTGAAGCCAAAGCCGGTGAGAGATGCTAGCTCAGCGGCCCAGCAGCACGCAGTCCTCTTCCCAGGAAAGACGCTGCCTGCCTTCCCAGCCTCTCTTGCTGGCGTGCCCCTGGCTCCCAGCAATACCTCTGCTGCTTGGTGCTGCTGCCATTAATTCCTTGGTTGAACTGATGTGATGGCTGAGGAGGAAGAGGAGGCAGTGATGGGCATTTGTTCCTGACAAACCTGAATGACACCAAGACTTCCAGCCACCTGGTGTCTCCAGGAGTTTAGAGCATCCCTTGACCAGTTCGAGTGGTGTGATCTGAAGTCATGGGTCATTTCACTTCTGCTTTCCAGGATCCCACCCGAGTGGTCAGCCCCATTATTGACATCATCAACTTGGACACTTTTGCCTATGTGGCGGCTTCCTCAGACCTCAGAGGAGGTGAGTCCAAGCCGCATGCATGCCCCGTGGGCATCCATCCTGTGGTGTGAGAATGCACTGGCCCGAGGAGCTGGTGGCTCTGCACCACACTGCTGGCTCCTGCTATCTTGCAAAAAGGGCATTAGAACTGTTCAGTGCTCCCCACTGGCTGTTTTCAGGCTACTTTAGAGACAAGTAAGCGTGGCGTGAGGAATGGTGTTTGCTACAGTGGATAAGGCGGTCAAGCAGGAAAGAAGGGTCATATCAAAGCCACCCTTGGCAGCACTGAAAGCCAGGCTGCCCCAGGAGATGGGGGATGTCTAGGCAACAAATGGAGGATGCAACTGTAGCGCTTATTAGTATGCCTGTGCTATTTGTAGCATGCAATATCCATCAGAGCGTGTATCTGTGTGCACAGGGGGAAAAAGTAAGGTTTCATCAGCAGCTTTAATTCTGACTTTTCCTGCCTTTGGAGTGCTTGACTTTGCAATTGTAATGCAATGTGTTGTTTCTTGTTCATATGCAGTAGTAAAATATATTAGTCATTGGACTCTTGTCCCAAGAGCTGCGTCTTCATGGCTTGAGTCATTTGAAAGTGGGGAAAATACTCCATCAAACGTTGCTTCTGCAGCCTGCATTGCCTCCTAATCCATACCCATTTCTAATTTTCCCATGGTACTTCTCTACTTTGGTTTTAGGTTTTGACTGGAGTCTGCATTTCAAATGGGAGCAGCTTTCTCCAGAGCAGAAAGCCAAACGACTTGATCCCATCGAACCCATTAAGTAAGTCAAGAGGGGGAAGGAGGCACCTGAGGAACATGGGGCAGGACAGGCGTCTCATCTGACCTCATGCGTGTCACCATGTACCATAGCAGTGTGATATTCCTTCCAGGACAGCTCTGAACTTCTAATACCTATAGCGAGCTCCTGGCTAGCTGGGTTTTGCAGTACAGCTTCACCTCCCAACATTGAAGCCTGAGGGTGCTGCAAAGGTGGAAGGCGTATATTTATGGTTATTTGTGTTTTGGTAGTGCTAAGGAGGCTGAATATGGTTAGGGAAAAAGCCCAGTGCTCTAGACTCCTGCTTCTCTCAGCTCAGCTATCACTTAAAAATAAGGCAGTGGTCTCAGCCCACTTGATAAAATGTGGTGTCTAGTCCAGCCTTTCCAGATCAGCACTGCTCTTCTGGACCTTGCTGAAGGCTCCTCAGAAATTCAGGATGTGCAGGAGAGAGAGCAAAACTGAACAGGAGAGATGCCATCTGTCCTCATGCCGTGGGATGGAGGGAGTCCCTCATTCTGCTGAAAATCTCTCCTGGCAGCAAGCCAAGTGCTGGTGTCTTCACCCCCAGCCGTGAAGTGCTGGGGTGTGCAGCATGGAGGAGACCAGGTGTTGGAGGAAGCTCAGGGCCCCAGAAAACTCACAGGGGAGCAAAGCACTGCTGCTCCTTAGGATGCTGTTGTTAACAGGAGCTCTCGCTGGCTTCCCGAAGGCTTGCCTTGTGTTCCTGGTTGTCCTGCCACATACGGCACTATGGAGACTCCCCTGGGCACAGCAGTGACCCCAGCTCCTCCCGAGCCTACGCTAAGGCATCCACGCTGTCTGCAACTGAAAGGAGACTGAACTTGTGCCAGTAAATGGCGAGTCTCCTCGAGCTATCTTCTGGGTCTGCCCTCCCCTCCTCCATGGACCTTCTCTGTGCAGTTTTCTTAGCTAATCCAAAGGATGAAAAATAGCCCTGTTTTGAAATAAAGATCACACAGCTAGTGATGGCTTTTAAAAAGACCTTCTGAATTGGCTCTGCCTTCCCCTCCCTGGTGGAATGGTGCTCTTAATAGGCTGGCTCCAGGCAAAAAGCCCGTCTGAGTGAATAACCCCCTGAGCACTAAATGCATTTTTGATGCTGAAGCCTACAATCAGGGCTGTGAACTTTGAGCTTGTAGGAGTTGTGCTGACGGGTGCATTAGCCAGTCATTAAGTTCCAGGCAATTTATGATTGACAGCAAAATACCAAGGCAGCTGAAAGAAAGGCTCAGATGCTTTTTGAGGTGTGTTGTCCTTGTTTGGTGAGAAGGAGATACATAGGTAATGTCCTGATGATGGAAGAGGAGGCAAAGGGAAGGGCTGCTTCTGTGCATCCAGGTGCTGCAGCAGAGTTTGAGCGTGTGTCCCCTCTTCCCTTACCCATTCTGTAGGACTCCCATCATTGCCGGGGGGCTATTCGTGATTGAAAAAGCCTGGTTCAACCACCTGGGGAAGTACGACAGTGCCATGGACATCTGGGGCGGGGAGAACTTCGGTGAGTTACTCTTCTTCCTCCTACGCCTTGCTGTGTTGGCTTCTCTTCCTGAGTCATGCCAGATGGATACAAGGTCATTTTGGATTTCACTTTGAATGCTCTGCATGGTTTCCCTCACTTACATTCATAGGTTACAGTCTCAGGTGGGTAAGGGATCCAACACTTGATTGGTACTTGGGACTCCCTGCCTTCCACACTGCTTTGATTTTCTATAGGTAAATACCCTAAACCACAGAGTTTTCAGCTTTGGTGTTACCAACAGATGAGAGAACACCGCACGCACCCTCCTATTCCTTCCTGTCTTATTTTCTCATTAATAAAGCAAAGGCATGTCTTATTCCATTGTCTGACGACAGCATTTCGAAGCTATGAACTAAGGCATCAGTGCCTCCCTGAATTTGCAGAGTGCCTGAAACAGTAGCTCCATCGGCATCCTGCAAGCAGGTGGCAAAGTAACATGGCTGCTTATCCATTCCTGTATCGCTAGATGGCTGAGTGCTGCCAGGCTCTCCTTGACACTATCATTTTTCTTGCACAAAAAAAAAAAGGTTAAGAGCTGACCTAAATTCAGTCACCTCTGCACATTATCACGGGGCAAGATGGGCATTAAGGAATCTCCTGCATGCAAACCTGAGAGGGCACATGAAAGAGGTAGCAGCCTGTCCCTTGTCCCCCATGTCAAGCGGAGCTGGATCAGGCTGGGCTGTTCTCTTTGAAGCCGTAGCGATGCTGCAGATCAGAGCAATAGACTGTATCTGTGAAAGAAGGGGGAGGCACTCGATGTCAGGGAGACACATCAGAACCTGGCTTTGATAGCTCACACCTCTGGGGAGTATGGCTAGCAAGGAAGGAAGGATCTTGTGTCTTAACACATACAGCAATGCTGTCAGTCATCCAAGGGAACAGATGCTGTCGCCTTGCAGTAACCCATCCGCTGCCTAGCACTGTTGTTTCCTTCACATGCCTTTTTCCTATAGCATATTTTATTTATTTATATCTTGTTATGCAGCAGGATCTCCCGCCCTCGTGCTTTCTCTCTGTGGGTGGGTGTCTTGCTACCAGTCTGACCCAAAGCATCTGCTCTTCTGAGTGGGGTGGCTCTGAGGAAACCTAGGAGGGAGCAGCAGCCCTCCCACCTCCCCCACTGGATCAATGGCCCAGACAAAGCATTCAAGAAGGGAACTAAACAGGAGGAGAGGGACTGCCGCCCTGTGCCTGACCCGCTGTCTGTTTCTGCTCATCACTCATCTCTGACAGCAGCCAGAACGAGCTGCTCCTGGGAGATGAACAGTGACGGGGCAGCCTGCCCTCTGGGGAAGATCCATCCCGGCGGCTTGTCCAATGCCCTGCAACGGCAGGCGCGCTCCTTACGCGTGGTTATGGCCTATCCTATGGAGCGCAATGTTTCCCTTCCTGGTGCTATGCCCCAGGAGGCTGGTCCCAACCGAACATGTGCTGGCTGTGCTGCAGGGTGTAACACTGCCTCAGGGCATCGGTGTGACAAAAGGTGAGGAAGGACCTGCAACAAAAAAGTGCAGGTCTGCATAGCAGCAGGGTAGATCCCGTCTTGCCCATCGCCCTGAGAGCAGAAGCGTGCCCGGCTCAAAGCTGCGTCTCCTGCAGGCGCGGCAGTCCGTGTCCCACCTCTCCTTCGCACACAGACAAGGGCAGCTGTGATCCTGCTGGCCCCGGTCAGTTTTGGGCCGGTGACAGAGGGCGGGAGCTGACTGAACGGCTGCTCATTTTGGGCACTTGCAGTGAACCGTGCTTTTTCTGGTAGCTTAGTCCTGAGGGGATGCAGGACTCTGGTCCTGGGGAGCATCGCTGCTGCCTTTAATGTTATTGAGTGAGCAGCTAGAGGGGGCTGGAGACTTCAGGCAAAACAAAAGCAAGTGTGTTTGGGTTAGGAGGAGGACATGGTGGGTGTTTTACTTCTTAAATTTATTTAATCCCTTGTAGGTGAATTGATGAGTAACGGCAGAAGGACTTGCAGGCCAGCAAGAAGTCCTAAAAGTATTTTGCCAAGCTAGGGCCAAGCCCAGTGCGCCCCAACGCGTACTGCTCTCATCTCTCCCGGGGGTCGCTCGGAGGGGCCACCCGCACTGCAGACATCCCTTGCAGGCCAGGCAGAGGGCGCTGCCGGTTCCTGCTCCCCTGGCTCCTCTCAGCTGGCCCTGTGCCATGCCTTCACTGGTGCCTCAGTTTACCTCCTCTCAAGGCATTTAGCTCTCAGCTGCCTGTCTGGAGACCTTGTTTGTTAGTTGCCACGGATGGCTCCGTGGGTCGTCCCTACCTGCAGAAACCTGTGCTTTAATTGCCTCCCCTGGGACTGGAGCAGGGTCTGCAGGGTGCAACATGTCTGAGGCAGAGAACTCAGACTCCTCACCATCTCCTGCCTCCCGAGCACTGTGTTTTCATTCCAGTTTGCAGTGCACAGAGATCACTTCAGCTCACCTCTTCATTAGGCTTTAAATTAAGAGTAGGCAAGGACTGAACCGGTGCTCTTCTCCTGGGCTGAGCAGAAGGACCAGAGGTAGGGAAGGCATGACGCAGCAGCCACACTGCAGTTCACAGCTGCTCAGCTGATTGTCCCCTTTTATCGGGCACCCTTCTGATTTTACTCAGCTGTGCTGGCAGTGTGGCCGGCACTGTGACATACAGGCAAATGAGAGCAACAGCCATGTGCAAGGGGAACTGAGCACAGCAGCTTAGAGCGGCCACATCCTGCCGTAATCTCATTTCCCTGCATCTGTGATTAAGGTTGCTCCCAATATAGCACCAGGACATGGCACAAGGGCATATTTTATTGGCCTGTTAATACCCAGTGCTGGGGAAAGTGGTGAGGCTCCAGCTGCTGTTGCAGCTCTTGCCTGTAAACACAGCAGTGAAGGGACAGGGAGGGGATTTCTGGAAAGAAATGCTTTTCCTCCCTGCTGTGCTTTCCTACCCCAGCCTTTGCTGGCCCCTGCTGCCAGGGCCAGCTGTTGGGGATGGGCTAAAGCCTTGAATTTTGGGCCCAAGCGTCAAGGCGAAAGGGCTTTGCGGCTGTGCCAGCCTCCCATTTCCATCAGCTCAGGAGCAGGCGGGCGTGCTGGGAGCGGGGGTGGGAGCGCCGTGAAGCCAGCTCCCACCTCTGTGGCCACCTAGACCTGAGAGTAGGTGGCTTTGGAGGTCTGGGCTCCAATTCTCCTTTGCTCCCTGAAGTTGTGAGTTGTTTTTGGAGGGATGCAGCTTTGCAGGCCGGCAGTGCCTGCTGTTGGTAGAGGAGGAGTGCCCGCCTGTCCACGCTGCCCAAATGGCCTTCCCGCCACAGGTGCTTGTCTTGCCAGCATCTGACCTGGGGACAAGTCATCCTTGTGCTGTCATATGTGAGGGGACTGCCGGGAGCATGAGCTGGCAAAGCGGGTGGGTGTCCTCCTGTCTGATTTCTGTAGTTAAGGGCGGGGGGGGGGGGGGGGGTGAAGGAATATGTGGGTTTGG
>NW_008796042.1:1081015-1086850 GCF_000699145.1 Aptenodytes forsteri
GAAAAGGAATTTGTAGTTTTGGAGTAAATACATGCTACGTGTAGCTCTATACTGTCAAAAGATGATAAAATAGGATGCAAAGAACTGCAGAAGCCTTCTCTTTTTAATTTCCTATCTTTTCCATGCTGGTTCTGTCTAAGCATGACTGTCTGACAATATAGCTGCAGATTCATAGCTTCACAGGCGTTAGGACCAGATGGACCCATTAGATCAGCCATTCTGCTCACCCATCCTACCTCGCCAGCTAGGATTTCATCCAGCTCCCTGCCAAGAGCCCCGTAACTTCTGGTGTCAATTGTGCCACAGGCTCGTTTTCCTCCAGAAGGGCCCCGTGGACCAGCCAGAGAGTGGCTTGGGGCAACCAGGAGATGTTTCCCGTACTGACAGCTTATCCAGATTTTTGGGATAATCCCTCCCACCACTGAACTTTGCTTGTGTGAAGGAGTGTGCCTTGTTGGTCCGCAATGTTGGCACTCACGGCCCAGAGTACGTGCTGGGCAGGGTAAGCTCCTGTCCATTTTGGGACAGGTGATGGATGCACAGTGCTCTGTTCACTTTGCAGAATCAATGGTGGATTCATAAAGATAATGACCATTGTAGTCATTAGTAAACAGAATTCATGGCCTCTCCTGGTGAACTTGACAGCCCTTTGGAGGGAAGTGACTCTGAAATAGGCAGTGCAGAAGTAATTAGGGGAGCACAAAACTGGCAAGATGATTCTGCGATGTAAGTGGGGCTGCATGAAAAGGGACGTACTTACCATCTCGCTCTTGCCATTGTGATAGCACCTGCTGTACTACAGGGAGGTTTCAAGTGCACTGACTTTAAACAGATCGCAAGAAGCTTTGAAATGCACTTTTAAGGGAGTTGTGCCTAGGAAAGCCCCTCTGGTAGTTGATTTACCCCAGTTTAATGTGGCAGAGGATGAAGTGAGAGGTAACACCAGGATCCAGCCTGCTCTAGGACAGAAAGACAGAATGATGAAGCTGCTTCTCTTGTAGAAATCTCTTTCCGTGTGTGGATGTGTGGAGGGAGCCTGGAAATCATCCCCTGCAGCCGTGTTGGACATGTCTTCCGGAAGAAACATCCATACATCTTTCCAGAGGGAAATGCCAATACATACATTAAGTAGGTGTTTTGTGCTTGCTTTGTTCTTTGTGAAACGGAATAAGGTGCTGCCTTGTGGGGAGGGGGGAGCAGAGAAGACGGGGAGGAAAGTTTGTTTTGAAAACTTTGAAATATCCCTGGGCAGGAATCTCCTGAGCTGAAGAAAATACAAGTCAGTACGATTCTCCCGTAGGATTCCTACAGTGTCAAGAATATGACAGAAATCAGACACTTACATGGTACCTTTCATCAGCACAGAAATGGAGGGAGGGCCCCAGCATCTCCCCGAGTACTAGCTACCATAACAGCAAATGGTTTGGACACTAAGGTCATCAGAACACATTTATAATGACCTGAAATCAGGCTGGCAGCAATGTCTGTCGGTACCCAGTGACCTTAGCTGAGGGCTGAGCGTGGCTCAGCTGAACCAGAAAATTTGGTTCCCGATGCCCCTCCGAGAAAGGAGCCGAGCAGCATGCCAGAGCGGGTGGCTTCGCCTCCGGGCTGGTGCTGTCTCAAGCAGAGGCAGGAATGGGCTGCACCTCACTGGCGGGGACACCAAAGGAACTGCCAGGGCATCCCAGCTGAAGGCAACCTGTCTTCATGCACAGGAACATAGACTGAATCAGGTACTGAAACAGCTGGCTGAAATGGGCTAAGATCCTGGAAACAGCAGGCAAGGAAGGAGGCAGTCCAGAAGTGGGAATTGGCATGGGAAAGATGATGGGAGCAGCTAGTGAAGTCAGGAAGGATTTCCTCCTTTTTTTAGAGCATGAGGCTGAAGGTTGTCCATTAAGTAAATGACAGAGAAAAACACTGGGGGCACTTATACTTAATGTAGGGTTGTTTCTCAGCTAAACTGCATTTGTGTGTGTTTACACACCAGGCATTCCTTTTAGTGTGGCTTTCCCAGTGCTACAAAGAGTCGACAACAGTATTTGTGAAGACCCAGCTGCCTGCAGCGGGGTTACCACTGACCCGGGCTCTCTGCAGCTTCCCCACGCTTCGCATGAGACAACGAACTGGGGGAGTGCAAATTACATCTCTCGGTTATATCTAATATGCGATTTCCAGCCACGCAGCGTGTGGGGCAGGAAGGGGACTTTGTCACCTTGCTTCAAAAAGACGGTGGTGAGGAGCACAGGACATTGCTGGCATCAAGGAGGAGGGCACAAATTTGAGAGTCACGAGGAGGGCTCTTGCTTTTAGTAGTGAAATAAGAGTCCTACAGAAGAGGCTGGGATGTGGCAAAATCTCCACTATCGGAGTCGCTGCAAACCTGAGTGAAAAAGCAGCGTCTGGGTTGCATCACCTGCAGGAGGAGCAAGGGGAGCTTGAGCGGGTACGGCTCTTCTGGCTGTGCCCCAGGCACAGGCGCACAGGGACTTTGGGGAGGTCTGAATCAATGCCTAGGTGTGAGCCTCAGCATTTATCCCCATGTTTCTTATAAACCCAAATGAGATCAGAAAGCCAGACAAAAAACCCCTGCACTTTGGGGAAGGTTAGGTACAGATGTTGATACTGTGACTTAGGCATCTCTTGAGCAAGAGGACTTAGACTATTGCAGCGGCCTTAGAGAGGAAGAAGCACCATGAAGCAGCAAGGGACTGAAAAGCGGTCTGGAGAAACATATCTGTAGGCATTAGGAGCTGTGATTTTATTAACCTTATGGTATCTATCAGCCTTAAAATTAATGTTATAGTATATAGACTGAGAGGAGAAGCAGCTTCTGGCAACCTGATGCTATGTGGTACCTCTGTTTAAACAGAGATGTTAGCAAAAAATATCTCCACCTTTCTGCCAGATATTGATTTTTTTCCACACAGCCTCTACTTCAGTGTGAGAGACAGCTCGGGCTCCAGAGTTGCGCTGGCTTCACGTGCGGACTATCTCCTTTTCTGGGCACATGGGGCTTGGCTGGATCCAGAGCCTGCACCTGCAGCCTAGTGGTGTAGTAGCAATAGCTTGGAGGCACTGGCCTGCCTTGGAGCGGGAGCTTGGAGGACTCCCCTGACCTGGGCAGGGATAGGCAGATAGGCATGGAGCAACAAAGCCATTTGCAAGGAGAGTTAGAGCCATCTGAAGTCAACAGAAGATTTCCTGAGGTTCATAAACCTTCTGCAGACACTGGCCGATGTGGAAGACTGACATTTATGCTACAGCATTGTAGTTGGGGTGGTTTCTCTTAAGTTTTGAGTGCTGAGATTTGCCCCAGTGAAATCCAGGGGTGCAAAGCGGGAGAGTCCATACAGGATTAATGCAAAGGAAATATTTGCCTTCAATCTTTGGCAAATTCTGCACCACTTTTCAGAGCTCCATCCCAGCTGCTAAATAAACCCCCAGGCACGCCTACCTGGGAGATGACACTTAAGAGAAGCTGCACTTCTGAGTCTAACGGATGCAAAGCATCCAGCTGAGTTTGAAATGGTGAATTCATCACCCAAGCTTTTGCCTTTTCTGTTTGGTCCCTGGAGTAATGGGGAAGAGGAGTATCTTCTCTAGTAGAGAGGGGTGGGCTGGCTCAAAGGTGGTTTGGACGAAGCCAAAGACCAAGTTGAGGATGGGAGGAGAGCGGGATGGAATAGTCAATGCATTTCAGAAAATGTCACCTCGGAGGCTTCCTTGGTTTCACCTGTCTTTCGTTGCCTCCTTCAGAAACACCAAGCGCACCGCGGAGGTGTGGATGGACGAATTCAAGCAGTACTACTATGCGGCTCGTCCCGCAGCCCAAGGAAGGCCTTATGGAAAGTAAGTGTCTTTTTCTGCTGCCTGTGCCCTGCCTGCTGCAGTGGGTGTTCACGGTGACGTCGCCCTGCTGCGGAAACCTGCCTGTGTTGTTTCTGTAGTAACGCTCAATTAAATGCTAATGGTAGGCAGATCCTATGAGCACAGCAATGAAACATGTAAACAACTAGTTTATATGCTGTGCTAGTTTATCCCAGTGAGTGAACCGAATCGAGGTGGGGGAAAACCCTCTCTGCCTATGTCCTGCCCTTGGCATTAGGTAAAGTACTTCTGGTCCCAGAGCGGAGTTTGCAGGGGAGAGTCCAGAGGTCTCACTGGCAGCTGAGGGGCAGGAAAATAATCAAATTTTGGGCCCACTAAGGCTTTATTGGAAAGGAGCAAGTGCTTTGTATTCAGGGAGTTTGCCATTCATTCTGTGAGCAGTCAGAAACGCCTCCCTGTCAGAAGGACTGTACATATTTGTGTTAATTTCTCATTTTCATATGCTCTTCCTTTCCTTAGAAAGTTTCCTTTGGACTGCAGCAGGTTCCAAATCCAACCGCAAATTCCTTTCAGCTACTCTTCAATTTCTGAGATAAATAAATTGCAGTCCTGGTGACTAACCTATTTCCACTGAATTCATACCCTCTTCCCATCCGTCAGCATGGACTGAAGCAACAGCTCTATCCTGCTAAATATAGGAGGGTGTAGAGAAGGTAGACTATGCAAAGGGAAGGTACTGGAGGCTTCCTACTGCTCTGTAAACGCCAGCTCATAACAGCTCCACAGGTAGAGGCTGGCCCAGGGAGGAGCTGGAGTTTGGAAAATGTCACTATACAGCATGATCCCTCAGCAGAAATTTTGCCCTGGTTAATGAAAGAAAGAAGTATTTCACCATGTGATTAACATCTGCTGACTTAAAGGTGTGGTTAGGTCCTCTTGGAAATCAAGGCCTTCTGTAGTCCTGTAAATTAAGAGTAACATATAATAGCATATATTAATTTCCTAGTACACTAATGTATTAAATAAATACTTATTGCATATAGTAGATAGCATACATTTTTTTACTAATAATTTTTAAATAACTGTACTTTTCCTTGAACCTTTTCATCCATCAGACTCCAGGCTCCTTGTTAAAATGGCAATATGTCATCATGCCGTTTTACCAAGTGAGACCTCCAAAGAGACAGAGATCAAAACGACCGCTCAAGCTCATGCAGAAGATAGCAGAAAATAGGGCTGCTGATGCTCTTGTATTTGCTATCTGTGCATATCTGTTGGGTTTCTCTCAGCTTCCCTTTTTGGTGCATTGGGTCTCACCTTCATGATTTCCATTGTATATCTATGATATTTTCTTCCCACAGCATCCAGAGCAGAGTGGAGCTGCGGAAGAGGTTGAAATGCCACAGCTTCAAGTGGTACCTGGAAAACGTTTATCCCGAACTTCGGTATGGATGTGCAATCTCTGCCTGTGTCTAGCAGGCCAGCGGGATGCCCCATCCCTCCTACCCCACAGAGCTTTCCTCTGCCCTTCCAGTCCCCACACCTCTTCCTGCCCCAGAGACACAGGCACCCCCTCCCTTGGGCTTCACAGAAGGGCATAGTGAATTTTGTGCTGGCTTTAAACACAGCTTGCTCACAGTGTGACATGGGATGAAGGGATTGAGAGCAGCCCTGCCGAGAAGGACTTGGGGGTACTGGTGGATGAAAAGCTGGACATGAGCCAGCAATGTGCGCTTGCAGCCCAGGTGGCCAATTGTATCCCGGGCTGCATCAAAAGCAGCGTGGCCAGCAGGTCTGAGGGAGGTGATTCTGCCCCTCTGCTCCGCTCTGGTGAGACCCCACCTGGAGTACTGTGTCCAGCTCTGGAGCCCTCAGCATAAGAAAGACACGGACCTGTTGGAGCGGGTCCAGAAGAGGGCCATGAAAATGATCAGGGGGATGGAACACCTCTCCTATGAAGAAAGGCTGAGAGAGTTGGGGTTGTTCAGCCTAGAGAAGAGA